>NC_090268.1:210670438-210976178 GCF_040414725.1 Anabrus simplex | reverse complement strand
AAACAGCCAGTCCCTGCTATGAATGGTGTGAAAACGTTACTTATAGATTTGGTTGGTGCATGAATTTCAATGGGCTTGGCAGACTGTTAAGTGATAGCAACTTCTGGCTCAGTGAGGAAAGCAACGGGAAGCTATCTTTCCCTAGTAAGCCTCTTCAATGATGAATAAGGCCATATATAACAGCTAATGGTGGAGCTGTTGAGGATGCAAGCAGCCATCGGACTGGGAACGACATACATACACATCATACTTTAATTCCAAGAATGTATTCCTTCTCTGTCGCTGTCCCCTGCACTCTCTCTTTCTCTCTCTCTCCTTGCAATCTCTCTTTCTCCCCCACCCCCTATGTATCTATCTACTAATGGGCGAGTTTGTAGTGCGGTTAGAGGCGCACAGCTGTGGGTTCGAGCCCCACTGTCGGCGGCCTTGAAGATGGTTTTCCGTGGTTTCCCATTTTCACTCAAGGCAAATGCTGGGGCTGTACCTTAATTAAGGCCACGGCCGATTCTTTCCAACTCCCAGGCCTTACTAATCACGACGTCGCCTTAAGACCTATTTGTATCGGTGCGACGTAAATCAAGTTGGATCGTCTTATAAGTAAAATTACTTTTTATACGGAGATACAGTCCGTGCAGATAAGTTCATCTACAGTAAAACTTCAGGAATGGATTTTTCGTATCGAAAGTATGAGGGAGTGGTTTGGCAACGTGGGTCCGGAAATGGATAAAAAGAGTTATCCGACCTTGTAAATGTGTCTCATGGGCGCGGTACCAACCAGCGTTTTGGAAACGTGTAACAATCCAACTGATGAGCCCACTGCCACTCTGACACGAAACGCTGATAATTTCACGATTAAAGAGGTCTAATGAGCTCGGATATTTTTAAAATTTGCAATCGATGAAATAAAATTATGGGTTTCTTTCTGGGAATTTGTAGTTTTGGTATTTAAAATTGTTTTTGGAAATTCTCTAGGTACTATTTTACTACTTCAGTAAATAAGTTCGTGAAATAGCGCCTATAATATAGGCATCACGGCACTCGCTCATGCACTACAGTCAGTATGTTCGTAGACTGACACTAACAGTTCAAGTATCACGTAGTCGTTTGACCTGTCTTTTCACGTGTTTCTTTCGTCGTGGTTATCCGTGCTATTTCAACTTGATCATCTCATACGGTTTGCTAGTGGGTTTGGCTAATTTTTGGCAGAACTTGAAATTTTCCCGTTGCTCAAACTATGACATTCTCAAGTTCCCTCACTGACATTCAACTACTCTTCCCCACGAGAGAGTAGTTCTGCTTATACTGTATGCACGCAACTGCATCTTGCGTTATCTAGCGAAGAACTGTCATGGCAAAATCCTTTGGTGCAAACTCTCCGCTATAGTGCACCACAGCGACATCAGACGGCCAGTCAACGAACTAAACACTCTACAACGTATGAGCATTTAATGAGCTGGCTAGTTTATCAGTAACTTTTCGTTTACATTAAGTTCCGTTAACGTCGTGGAGCACGGACGGTCTCGACAAACTAGCCACCAGGCCTCACGCTAATGATATAGCTTCGCACCACCTTGCGCTCTTTGGTGAACTAGTAAAGTGAGAGGAAGCACTTCATTAAAATAAGTTCTAACCTTCAATTGTTGGAAGGGTGTACACAGAATTTAAAAATAAATATTTTTGGATTTCTCATTATTTCATAACATTTAAAAAAATCATGATTTCATAGAATTTGATGATGTTCTTTCAAGAATGAAGCATGTCATTCTGTTTTTGATTTATGACGTCTTTTTCAGGTATAGTCTGTTAATGAAAGTGTTATTTTTGAGTTATTTTTCTAAACAAGTCCACATCTGTGGTGTAGTGGCTAGTTTGATACCTGCCACCCGAAGGGACCGGGTTCGATTCCCACCTCAGCTACGAAATTTTAAAAGTTGTACGAGGACTGGAACGGGGTCCACTAAGCCTCGAGGGGTTAACTCAGTAGAGAGTGTGTTCGATTCTCAACTCAGCCATCATCGAAGTGGCTTCTGAGTTCTAATCCAGGCTAATGCCGGGCTGGTACCTAACTTAAGGGCACGGTTTTTTCCTTTCCTATTCCTTGCATATATCTTCCCACCCTCCCATCCCCCTAGCACAGCCGGTTGGCCACCGGTATGAGGCACTGATCTTTCACCCCACTTGTGTCCCCGACCAAATGTATCACGCTCCAAAACACTGCCATGTAGGCGGTCGAATTAGGATCCATCGCTCAGTCCGGACGAGAAACTATCCCTTGACGGTAAACTGATCTAATGTAAATATGTTTTCCTTCTAAATTGATGTCATACTGAATTAGTTCCGACAGACAAAGAAACCTCGCACTTATCACGTTCAGATACGTACACTTGTCCTGTATATTGTATCAGTTAATTTGACTCTCTATTCATTCTCCGTCACTCCAAGTTATTGCAAGTTCTTATCTCATACACTCTACTTCATCGTCCGATGATGAGCTCTGTCAGAAGCCGGCGTGAGTGGCTCCAACGGTTGAGGCGCTGGCCTTCTGACCCTAACTGGCAGATTCAAACCTGGTTTAGTACCCGTGTTATTTGAAGGTACTGAAATACGTTAGGCTCGTGTCGGTAGATTTACTGCCACCTAAAAGAACTCCTGCGGCACAGAATTCCGGCACCTCGGCGTCTCCTGACACCGTAAACGTACTTAGTGGGACATAAAGCAATTATTATTATTATTATTATTATTATTATTATTATTATTATTAGTATTAGTATTATTATTATTATTATTGTACCGGGCGGTACACCTCTACACCGTTTATTTAAAAGTTGCGCCAGTTGAAACTCCTCTTCTGGAGGAAGGTTGAACTTTATCTATTCTATTAATTCTCTACTTTCTCAGAAGATGTCACCACGTGGAAAATTTTGAGTTTTTGAACTGTGTCACTTTTGATGTGTTTTTGTTTCGCTTGAAGTAAGAAGTGTGAACTTTCTCTTCTAGAGGACACTACTGAAGATCAACAATAGCGCACCCTAGTGCGGAGTCAAAGAACTATTTTGTTGGAGAAATCTTTATTTCAAAAGTTTGTTTCTTGTTAAATTTCTTTCTGTTATTGTTTAAGTTGGCTGTATACCCCTCTTTTTCCCCTTGTTTTAGATTTATCCAATCCCGAATTTCTTTTAGTAATTTCTGACCAATCAGATGTATCTTCCCCCAACTTGAATCGATTGCGGGGTCCTATCCAATAAAAACATTGTGGGCGGGTGTTTTCATTCCCCTAACGCCTAGAAACTTCCGCGAGAGTATATAAACTGCTGATTTTGGGGTCTCCGGGCCACTTCTGTTCCATCTTTCAGTGTATTAAGTATATAGCAGGAGGCGGGAAGCGCCTCTTTCTTCTTCTGCCGTTCAACACCAGGTAATGGCCTATTAATAACTTCTTTTCTTGCTAGGTCGGCAGTTTAACACTCGCGGCGGGTTCGAAGCATTTCCATCATGTAACCTTTTCCTAAAATGTAATTACTCTTTTCATCTTTTTCTTGTAAAGCTACATATTGGGATAGAGAGTGCTAACCCTCTCGAGCTCCCACTCACATTTGTTTTGAGGTGAACTTATTTTTTTCAAACTATTCTTCGTTTATGTAATGTAAAGTGTTCTTCTCTAAGTCACCTCTGTAGTATGGGATTAGCCCTTGCGTTAGTGGCCCAGAGCCAGATTAGGTTTTAAAAACAAAGTGTATTAGGAGTGCAAGATCGCCTCCTCTCAAATTGTTATTTTAGAGGTCATGTAATCAACCTTCTTTTCATGTAATAGACCTCCGTAGGTTGGGTATTTTACCCCTGTGAATACGTCCTTAGAAGGACAGCTTGAAGGTAGAGTTTGGTGTGGCCTTGTGATAGGCTTACAATTTTGAGAGCGGATCGCTCTTTGAAATTTGTTTCTGTATGCCTCGTGCAGGCTTTATGTGTAATGTTTGGAGCCAGTGCTCCTGGGCATGAATGGGGTTTTCTGCCCCTTGGCTAAAATTTTTTTGGAGTAAGGCGGGGCTGATGGCCCAAGAGTTATGAAGTAAGGGCACTGAGCCCGAATCCAGTAATATTGTACCTACATTTTTGCTACTCTGTACCTGTTATGATTGTTATCTCTTGTTTTTGAAAAGAAAATATAACCTAGTTAAATTTTAAATTAATTTTACATTGCACGTTAAATTCGTAGCTTGAAACCCATTCACACCCGCACCTTCTTTCACCTCTACCTACCACGGATATCTCCGTAACAAGTGGTAGCAGAGCGTGGTTGAATGGGTCTCAATTTAGCCCCTTTTGACGGCTAAACATTGCTTTGATTCGAACTCTAACAATTTTCTCAGTTGCTGGAATTTTTTGAGTTTTTCAAAATTGTTCTGTCATCATGCCCGGCCCTCGCGATGTTCTCCTCCTTAACTACTTGCGCAAAGAGGAGTTGATATACGAGTTAACTATCAGAAATGTGCAATCTGGAGGCACGGTTGCAATCGACACCAACAAGCTTAGAGAGTCCCTTGATTTGCCCATTTCCATCCCCAATTTGGGAGAGAAAGAAATTGATGACTCTCTTTCCACGATCGTCGAGAATATTACTGGGCTAGCATCTGTAGTCAGCTTTTTTGATGAAAACGATCCGTCTCCTAATCAAATTAAGCGTGTGCAAGGCAGGCTGTATCACTTTGCAAATAGAGTTAATGATCTGTTGTCTCTAAAGGTGAATGACGTTCAGAGGACGGACGCTAATACGCTCCTTGAAACTATTTCTGAATTGTCTAATAAGGTCACTCAATTGCTAACCGGCGAGGTTCCTCCCAAAACTGATCAACCCGCCACGGTGAATGTAGGTAACGAGGAAGAGCCTCCTCAGGGAGAAGTCAATAGGATAACCGTTGCTGCTCAAACTATCTCTGCCCCATCGAACAACGAATCTGAACGCCGTGCGTCATTGGGTAACATCCGCTCTGAATTAACTTCTTTGCCATTGAAACCTTTAACGACTATGTCACCTGGGTTCAGTAGCTTGCCTCATCCATTGGCAATGTTGCTTAGAGGTATCTCTAAGTTTTCCGTCAACACCACCAGTGATGTAATTTCATTTTTAAGATTTCTAGTGGAATTTCAGGATCATGCTCTTGTTTTTTCTCTTTCGCCATGTCAAATTTTGCAAATTATCTATCCGTATGCTATTGGTATTCTCTCTGATAAAATCGTAAGAGCCATTGCCGAACAATCATCTATTGAGGATTTCCACGCCCATTTGCTAGCTAACTTCATCCCGGCTAGGGCCAGGTCCTCCCTGATTCAGAAGTACTATTACCGTGTACAGCGCTTGGATGAAAACTTGGCTGATTTCATTCAAGATATCAAATTCTACACTAGGGTGTTTGCTCTGCACTTTCCTGAAGATCAGATTGTGCAGGCTATTGTAGAAGGTATTTCGCCATCCTACAGGTCATATTTGTGTTTCGCGGCGTGTCCGCAAACCTTCTCTGAACTTGAAGCATTGGCCGTCTCTGCGGAAGGAGTTAGGTATGCCGATTCCTTGCGTGTGGCAAAAGAACCCCCGCCTTCTTCTAGTAATACTCGGCTTCCACCTCGCCGATCAGTCACCCCTCGTAAATGTTATGCTTGCGGGTCGCCTGACCATCTGCGCAATAAGTGTCCTCTGATCAAGTCTAGTAGGGCAAATAATGGAGCTGGTTCATCACAAGGCTGTTTTAAGTGTGGGGCCTTCTCACATATCGCCAAAAATTGCCCAAACTCAAATAGCACCCCCTCCTGCTCAACTTCTGGTGCCAATTCCACCTATGCCAATAATAAAAAGTGACTAGTGGCGTCGGCTGAGCCGACTAATCCATCTTCCCGAGACTTAGCCCCTAGTAAACAGGTTGTAAATGCAGAGAACGACCAGCCTTCAAATTCATCTTTTGAATGCCCTAAAGAGTGTCTTAGGATTGCGGCGGATACCCCCGCACCTGTTCCTTTTCTTAAGATTGAGTTAAATAACGAGCCTATAACAGCTCTCTTAGATTCAGGCAGTGTTTGTTCCATTATTTCGGCTGATTGGTATTCTAAATTGAAATCTGTTTGTAAACTCCCTGACTATGACTCATCTCCTGTTAAATATGTTTCGGCTAATTCATCTCCATTAGAAATTCTAGGTTCCTTACATGTCAAAATTCGGGTTTTTAAATTTACATGGAAGATCAAATTGTTTGTGGCCAAGCGTTTGTCTTGCCCCATCATATTGGGAGCGGACTTCATTTCTCACACTGGTCTTGTGCTCGATCTCCAGAGTAGGTCGTGCACATTCAAATTTGCGTCCAATTGTAGAATTCCCTTTTAAAGTGTAATTCTGTATCATGTTCATCTATTTCGCCTACCCAGGATGAGATGTTGTTAGACCTTAGACATCTACCTGAGGAGCAGGCTGATAGTATTCGGAAACTGTGTCAGTCGTTTCCCGAGGTGTTCTCTGATACTCTTGGTGTTACTGACCTTATTGAATACAAAATTGAGGTCACGGATTCGATTCCTGTCCGTTTTCCACCGTATAGGCTATCTCCACCTAAAATGAAGGCTCTGAAAGAAATCATCGATCAGATGTTGAAGGATGGTATTATTAGGCCCTCTAAGTCAGCGTATTCTTCGCCTATTTTTCTAGTCCCGAAACCCCAAGGAGGCTTCAGGCCTGTCATTGATTACAGGGCTCTCAATCGGAAGGTGGTGTTGCAATCTGTGCCCCTTCCCGACCTTCATTCTTGTTTTTCATGGTTTCGTAAGGCCAAGTTCTTCACGATCTTGGATTTGAATCAGGCCTACAACCAAATTCCCCTTGCCGAAGAGTCTAAACATCTTACAGCGTTTGCCACGGACTGGAACTTATACGAATACAACCGCGTGCCTTTCGGGCTCCCCACGGGGGCAGCTGTGCTCACTAGGCTACTAGATAGGGTCTTTTCCGACATCAAATTTGAGTACTTATATCACTACTTGGATGATGTCGTCGTATTTTCCGAAACCTTTGAAGAACATCTAGATCATCTGCGAGAAGTTCTCAATCGCCTTCGTAAGGCTGGGTTAACTGTTAAGTTGTCCAAGGTTGCCTTTGCTAAGCCCTCTATGTCATTCCTAGGGCATATTGTGTCACCTGATGGTGTAGCAGTCGATCATTCTAGAACACAGGCCATCCGTGATTTTAAACCTCCCAAGGACATTAAAGGTATCGCCAGGTTCATTGGCATGGTGAATTTCTTCAGGAAGTTCATTCCTAATTTTGCTAATAGAGCGGCGCCCTTAAACCTTCTCCGTAGGAAAGGCATCAAATTCGAGTGGGGACCGTCTCAACAAGCCGCTTTTGAAGACCTTAAATTAGCTCTCTGTAATGCCCCTGTACTTGCTATGCCTGATTTCTCGAAGAAATTCATCGTCCAAACCGACGCGTCGTCGTCGGCGGTAGCTGCAGTCCTTCTTCAAGAGACTGAACTAGGGAGGCGCCCCATCGCCTATGCATCTAGGACTCTCTCGGCTCAAGAAGCAAAGTACTCCATATATGAGCTTGAAGGTTTGGCAGTTTTATTTGCCTTAGAAAAGTTCCGTCTCTATCTGGAACATGTCAAATTCGACTTGGAGACAGATAATCAAGCCTTAAGCTGGGTCTTAGGTAGGCCGCGTCGTACTGGTCGTATAGCCCGCTGGGCTATTCGTATTTCCGCCTTCCAGTTTGATGTTAGACATATCAGAGGTACCGAAAATGTTGTTGCTGATGGACTCAGCCGTATGTTTCATAACGACGTAGAGACCCACGAACCGGTCGACAGTTCATCACCTTCTGAGTCCATACTATCTGGTGTTAATGCCATCTTAACAGATGCTCCCATGCTTTTTAGGGATATTGAGAAATACCAACGTGAAGATCCTACGCTGGCTCCGATAATGGAAACCCTTTCTTCTGGGGAACATGTCGTCCCTTATGTTCTGAGGAATGGTGTTTTATGTTGCCCTTCGAGGCATGATAAGTTGATGAAAGTTGTTGTTCCAGCGGTTCTTGTACCTATGATCTTCAAATACTATCATGAGACCCCATTGGGGGGGCATCTTGGAATCTTTAAAACTCGTGAAAAGATTCGTGAAATGTTCATATGGAAAGGTATGGACGGTGTAATTCGGGAACTTGTAAAAGCTTGTAAATCTTGTTTGATCAGTAAACCCACCATGTCCACTAAAGTAGGCCTTTTGTCTTCTCATCAAGCGTCGCGCCCCATGGAACGCCTGTATATTGATTATGTGGGACCCTTCCCCCAGTCAAAGGGTAATGCCAACAAGTTCATCTTTGTGTGTGTAGATGGTTTTACAAGATTTTCCTGGTTATTTCCGACTAAGCTGGCTACCGCTCAGTCAACCATTACTTGCTTAAATTCTATTTTCGCTTCTTTTGGTCCGGGCCAATACATTGTATCTGATAATGCTAAGGCTTTTACATCTAATTTATTTCGTAAATTCTGTTTTGACTTGTCCATCTCTCATGTAACTACTTCCGCTTATTACCCTCAACCATCTCTGGCTGAACGGGTTAACCGTAATCTCAGGTCCGCACTTATTGCCTATCATCATGAAGATCATTCTAGGTGGGACACGTCCCTGCATTGGTTAGCTTTTGCTTTGAATTCGGCGGTCCATGAATCACACAAATTTACTCCAGCTTCTTTGATGTTCAAGTTTGTTCCCAACTCGCCGCTCTCTAACCTCTGGTCTTTGAATGACATTCTACCCGAGACAATAGATCCGGATAACATTAAAGATCTTTGGAAGAAGGCTAAAGCCAATCTGAAAGTGTCTCATGAAAAGGTTAGGGAAAGGTATGATCGTGGACGGAGACCCACCACTTTGAAGGTAGGTGACCAGGTTATGGTCAAAAATTTTGTTCCCGCGGGCAAGCTTGCCCCCAGATTTCATGGGCCTTGTATCATTCTCGATTTTCTTACGCCGGTTACCTTATTGCTAAGTAATCCAGCCACCGAGAGGATATTTAGAGTTCACCTGTCCCAGGTGAAACCGGTGTAATTTCTGTGTTAACTTGCTTCATATTATTTTGAAAGGATATGAAGGTTATATTTTTTTTGAGTTTCACTTTTAAGGCATTCTGCCCCTTCTGTAATATTTTGGTTTTAGATGTAAGCCTTGTGTAAAACCTGCCCCGACCCGTTAAACTGCCATCCTGTTCTTGCCACGGCCATTACCACGCTCCCGTCTACTGCTCCACCTTACACTGTGGCTTCATAATAGTAAATGCCATGGATATCTACACGCCGCTGGCCCCTCAACCTCTCCACAAGCCTGTACCCTCAAAGAAGATGATAGTCCAACACAATTCTGCCGCCTAGCTTTAATGTTTCAGCGCCCCCGCAGCCGCGCAGCGCCGTGCAGCGACTGGGGAGGGGGATGGGCCCCCTCCTCTCCAGCGAGGACGACATGTGAACGGCGAGCCGGAGCTCTCCTCCCGGCCAAGGCTGATGTGCGGCGCACGACCTGCTACATGCCCGCAGCCTGTATCTGTTCACCGCGGGCGCGGCGTACTTCAACACCTCTGCTCCCCTCATAGTGCGGGCGAGCGGTATCTCAGGGTACTTGAGGGGTCCGAGAGGCCTCCGTTGGACGCAAGCTGCAACGGCCGGTCTGGCCATCCGACTCAATCTACATCAACTACATGGACAGTCACCATAAGCAATAACTACACTTGGGAATTCAACAACAATATTTGGTGGACATTGCAAAATTTTTCTTCACCTTTAAGTATTAAAAGTTTATCTTCAGAAATTCAAATTCTACAAACATAAAGACTTTCATTCGCCTGCAACAACAACATTTTGAAACTGAATTAAGAAATCTTGTAAATGCTTCTGCTATCTATCTTCGTATCAACATCATTACTTGGACTTTGTTTCAAACTGATTTCATGTGTCACCCCTGGAGGAACTTTTGGGGGGGGAGGTCTGTACCGGGCGGTACACCTCTACACCGTTTATTTAAAAGTTGCGCCAGTTGAAACTCCTCTTCTGGAGGAAGGTTGAACTTTATCTATTCTATTCATTCTCTACTTTCTCAGAAGATGTCACCACGTGGAAAATTTTGAGTTTTTGAACTGTGTCACTTTTGATGTGTTTTTGTTTCGCTTGAAGTAAGAAGTGTGAACTTTCTCTTCTAGAGGACACTACTGAAGATCAACAATAGCGCACCCTAGTGCGGAGTCAAAGAACTATTTTGTTGGAGAAATCTTTATTTCAAAAGTTTGTTTCTTGTTAAATTTCTTTCTGTTATTGTTTAAGTTGGCTGTATACCCCTCTTTTTCCCCTTGTTTTAGATTTATCCAATCCCGAATTTCTTTTAGTAATTTCTGACCAATCAGATGTATCTTCCCCCAACTTGAATCGATTGCGGGGTCCTATCCAATAAAAACATTGTGGGCGGGTGTTTTCATTCCCCTAACGCCTAGAAACTTCCGCGAGAGTATATAAACTGCTGATTTTGGGGTCTCCGGGCCACTTCTGTTCCATCTTTCAGTGTATTAAGTATATAGCAGGAGGCGGGAAGCGCCTCTTTCTTCTTCTGCCGTTCAACACCAGGTAATGGCCTATTAATAACTTCTTTTCTTGCTAGGTCGGCAGTTTAACACTCGCGGCGGGTTCGAAGCATTTCCATCATGTAACCTTTTCCTAAAATGTAATTACTCTTTTCATCTTTTTCTTGTAAAGCTACATATTGGGATAGAGAGTGCTAACCCTCTCGAGCTCCCACTCACATTTGTTTTGAGGTGAACTTATTTTTTTCAAACTATTCTTCGTTTATGTAATGTAAAGTGTTCTTCTCTAAGTCACCTCTGTAGTATGGGATTAGCCCTTGCGTTAGCGGCCCAGAGCCAGATTAGGTTTTAAAAACAAAGTGTACTAGGAGTGCAAGATCGCCTCCTCTCAAATTGTTATTTTAGAGGTCATGTAATCAACCTTCTTTTCATGTAATAGACCTCCGTAGGTTGGGTATTTTACCCCTGTGAATACGTCCTTAGAAGGACAGCTTGAAGGTAGAGTTTGGTGTGGCCTTGTGATAGGCTTACAATTTTGAGAGCGGATCGCTCTTTGAAATTTGTTTCTGTATGCCTCGTGCAGGCTTTATGTGTAATGTTTGGAGCCAGTGCTCCTGGGCATGAATGGGGTTTTCTGCCCCTTGGCTAAAATTTTTTTGGAGTAAGGCGGGGCTGATGGCCCAAGAGTTATGAAGTAAGGGCACTGAGCCCGAATCCAGTAATATTGTACCTACATTTTTGCTACTCTGTACCTGTTATGATTGTTATCTCTTGTTTTTGAAAAGAAAATATAACCTAGTTAAATTTTAAATTAATTTTACATTGCACGTTAAATTCGTAGCTTGAAACCCATTCACACCCGCACCTTCTTTCACCTCTACCTACCACGGATATCTCCGTAACAATTATTATTATTATTATTATTATTATTATTATTATTATTATTATTATTATTATTATTATTATTATTATTATTATTATTATTATTATTATTTACGGCATAACTTCTGCAAATTATAACAAGACCGGCACTATTTATAGACAAGTCAAATCCAATGGAAAGTTATGATGATGTGAAGCTGAATTTCAGGTTCCGGTTCAGTTTGTTGACATTCAAGGGGAATATGAACGAGGTCTGACATTTCTGGGAATGAAGTTATTGGCAAAACAAAAAAAGGGAAGGGAAGGGAAGGGAAGGGAAGGGAAGGGAAGGGAAGGGAAGGGAAGGGAAGGGAAGGGAAGGGAAGGGAAGGGAAGGGAAGGGCGTGAAAATGATAGACTTCGAGGTCTTGCAAAATCTTATACCATCAGGGTCTGAACAGAGTAAGAATTGGCGAACGGAGGTCAGATAGTAAAAAGGAAGGCGCAAGTAACTGAAAAAAAGCCAAGTTGATATGATTTTCTTCCCCTAAATATTTATTTGCCCGCAAGATTTCTATTTGATATTCATGTGATGTCATGCTCCGGTGACGTCATCGGATTCGTGCAACAGTACTTGAGGCATAATAATAATAATAATAATAATAATAATAATAATAATAATAATAATAATAATAATAATAATAATAATCCCGTGGGGGTTTTGCCTGTTCCCCTATCGGGCGCGTCCCAGGTGGCGGATCGGGGGGCTCGCCGGACTTGTCCGGAGGGCTTGAAGGAAATAAAATACCTCTCGCGGACCAAAAACAGGCACAGCCAGAAAACATCTTGAGGCAACCTCTGAGGCTCAATACCTTAGTTGTAACTATGAGATTGACAAAGATCAATCTCCCCATTATCTTCAACTTACTAGCATGATGGCAACGTCAGTTAATGATACTACTACCCCAGGCCCTAGTATTCATACTAGATTTTCTCGGTCATCGGATTCTGGGGTACCGAGAACATCAAGCGGGAATGTATCGGAGCTTCTCAAATCTCTTCGCCCAAAGGAAAAACATTTTATTGGCACTTTAAACATCAACACGCTTCGCAAAATTGGAAAGTTGAAGCACTTAACAGACACATTAGACCAACTCAACATCCAAATTCTGGCACTCCAAGAAACTAGGTACAGTGACGAAAATCATTTTGAATCAGGAAACTATAGAATTTATAAAGGTAAACCAGCTACCCTCCTCCCTAACAAAATATTACAATTTGGCACTGGTTTTGCAGTGAGAAAAAATATCACAAATTCGGTATTATACTTTACATCTCCTTCTGAAAGAATTTCACTAATGACAATCAAATCAGGAAACAAAGCTTATACACTAATCAATGCACATGCACCTACAAACAATTACAATCAATAAGACCCACAGAAGGTAGATGACTTCTGGGAATTACTAGAAGAAACTACAGCCAAAGTTCCAAAACATCATGTCAAAATTCTGCTGGGGGACTTCAATGCACAAATTGGCAAAGAGAAGAAATTTAGGACCACTGTAGGACTTTACCCTGCTCACAAAAGAACCAATAAAAATGGAGAACGTTTAATTGGCTTCTGCGAGAATTTCGATCTAAAATTGATGTCAACCCATTTCCTGGCACTTCCACAAAAGAAAATGACATGGAGATCCCCGAACATGCATTTAGGAGAATTTCAACTAGACCATGTGGCTATTTCCAAGAAAAACCAGAAAGAAATTATGAACGTTAAAGTCAAAAAGGGAATTATTGACTCCGACCACCACCTATCTCTTGTTAAAATAAAGTTTCAACCCAACAGGAAGAAAACCAAAACAATCAGAAACCCAAGAATCGACCCTGAATTTCTGAGACAGAACTCAGACAATTTCCTTGCGAATATCTCCAACGATGCTCCTTCAAACTGGCTAGAACTCAAGGACACACTCTTGAAAGCTTCACAAAACATCAGCAATCCCCCAAGGAAACGCAAACACAGGTGGTGGAATGACACCTGTGACAAGGCCATAGAAGTGAGAATTAGGTCCTGGCTAAACTGGAGTTCCCATAAAACTGATCAAAATCGTGATGAATTCTTCAAAACACAGAAACAAACCTCAAAAATCATCAGATCTGAAAAACGAAAATATGATCAAAACAGACTGGTAGAAATAGAAGAAGATTTCAAGAAAAACAATACACGGAACTTCTACAGAACATTCCGAGAAGAATTATCCAATTACCAGGCACCTAGTCTCCGTTTCAAACGTACAGATGGGACTTTGGAAACAAGTAATAAGGGAAATTGTGAACTCCTAGCAAACCATTTCATGGACCTTTTAAACTGTGAATCTCCAAAGGAACAATTCACCTATGAAAAACCAACACCTAATCCAGATTCAGAACCCCCACATTACAAGAAGTCAAACAAATAATCAGAGATTTAAAAGACAACAAAGCACCAGGAGGAGATGGAATAATCGCTGAAATGTTGAAAATTGGTAGTGACAAACTGGCCCAGAGTATTCAAAAAATCTTACGGGACATTTGGTTTTCTGAAGAAATTCCGGAGGATTGGAAATGTGCATTGATTCACCCACTTCACAAGAAAGGAGACAAATCAGACATTAACAACTACAGAGGAATTTCTCTCCTCTCACTCGTATATAAAATCTTCTCTAAAGCTCTACTTAATAGATTAGAGAAACAAACAGACCACCTGATCGGAGATTATCAGGCTGGATTCCGAAAAGGGAGATCCTGCACAGAACAAATCCTAAACCTAAAAACCATACTACAGATTCGCAAAACCAAACAAACAGTAATCACCTTTGTTGACTTCAAAAAAGCGTATGATTCCATAGATCGGCAGACCCTGTTCAACATACTAGAGGAATTTCAAGTCGACAGGAAAACGAGGGAATTGATTAAACAAACTCTGACCAACACAACATCAAAAGTTAAGTTCTTGGGAGAAATTTCTGAACCGTTCGAAATCAGAACTGGCGTCCGACAGGGAGATGGACTATCCCCACTACTATTCAATTTAGTTTTGGAAAAAGTGATTCGTGAATGGAGAAAAGAAACTAAAGGTATAAACATTGGCAGACTTCTTAAAGACAAAAGTCACCTTGACTGCTTAGCTTTCGCAGATGACCTTGCGATCCTTTCGAACAACAGACAAGAAGCAATCCAATCCATAGAAAAGTTGAATGAAATAGCCGCAAAAACCTGACTTTAAATTTCATTTGAAAAGACGCAGTTTATGGAAGGAACTAAATCAAGAGTCGACAATCAACCATTAATCACCAATTGTGGAATAATTTCCCAAGTAGACAAATTCAAATATCTAGGTGAAATTATTCAGCCAGCAGGGTTAAATCAGGAAGTTAACAAAGAAAGAACTGCTAAACTGCAAAGGGCTTACAAAATCACATGGAACAGATACAACAAAAGATGTATATCAAAAAATGCAAAATTACGACACTACAATACAGTCATCAAACCAGAGGCACTTATGCATCTGAAACACTGATCATTGGTGGCAGGTCACAAATGAAAAGCATTGAGAAACAAGAGAGGAAAATTCTCAGAAAAATCCTAGGACCAAAGTTCGAAAATGGAATTTGGATGAAAAAGAAACCACACGAAATTTTTCAATTCACAGAAAAAATCACAGATACCATCAGAAAGAGACGACTAAAATTCTACGTACACCTACACAGAATGGATAACAACAGGCTGACAAAGAAAATTCTAAATCTAGCTCTAACCCTGAAAATCCGCAACAATTGGTTAGCAGAAATTCATGAAGATCTACAAGAAATGGGTATTGAGGACAAAACCATTCAAGATAGAATGAAATTTAGAAGCTTAGTAAACAAACATAAATTTGCAGAGAAACCAACAAGAAAAAATACAGGCTGGACAGAAACACGCAGAAAGGAACACAGTGAAAAAATGAAGAGATATTGGGAAGAAAAGAAGAAGAAACATTGTGCAAAATAAGTTCAAACGCGCTCCACAGCTGGGCACAACGAATCAAAAATAATAATAATAATAATAATAATAATAATAATAATAATAATAATAATAATAATAATTATTATTATTATTATTACTATTATTATTATTTTTTGCTAGGGGCTTTACGTCACACCGACACAGATAGGTCTTATGGCGACGATGGGATAGGAAAGGCCTAGGAGTTGGAAGGAAGCGGCCGTGGCCTTGATTAAGGTACAGCCCCAGCATTTGCCTGGTGTGAAAATGGGAAACCACGGAAATATTATTATTATTATTATTATTATTATTATTATTATTATTATTATTATTATTGTATGATATATATAATGCCAATTTAAATGTCCAATACTCATCCACTGACCAGAATTCAAACGTTATGATGAAGAATGAATGGATGAATATGAATTAGAAATAATCAGCGGGTCCAGCGCACAAAATGGAAAGTAAATAATAATTCCAAAATTAATCCACTGGCTATAATTCAAAAAATATACGATGAACAATGATTATGAACTTAAATAAACAATCAACGCATCCGACCCGCAATGCCCCATCTTCCGAGAAACAATCTTAAAACAATAATATATACTGACCAAGGGGCTGCTTCCAAAGCACAATCCTGAATCGATGATGATTGTCTGAAGGGGTCCAAAATCTTGGTTTACAGCCCCTCATAATTGTACTTATCGCTAGCAACGTAAGTACCATGCATTTCTCATATAGCGTTACTAATCATAAGTAACGTAGACTTACGGAGTTCCACACATTGTAGTACTACTCACAGGTAATGTAATACGCACAGGTAGCGGAGACCTATGGTGTTTCTCACATTATGGCGCCACTCATAGGCAACACAATCCCATGGTGTTTGTCACCTAGGTGTACTAATCATGGGCAACGCAGACCCGCGGTAGTACCAATCACGGGTACTGTAATATCCATACTGATTCACGCTCTGTTGCTAATAATCACAAACCTATTGTGTACGTAACATAGTGGTATTACTCGCAAGTAAAGGCAACCCATGGTGTTCCACGCGTAGTGATAATAATTACAAGTAGTCTCATGGTTCTAATTCAATCATCCGTTGGTCGTCCCTTTCAGTCGCCTCTTACGACAGAGCATACGCATACCGTGGGTGTATTCTTCGCCTGCGTCCCTCACCCACAGGGCGTTGGGTGTTTGGTCCGCGAGAGCTATTTTATTTCGCTCAAGTCCGCCGGCAAGCCGATTAGGATCCACCTATCCGCCACCTGCGACGCGCCACATGGGAGTATCACCTCTCCCCCTGCTACGCCAGCGTAGTAGGTTCGTGGATTACTATTATCATTATTTCCATATGCATGGCTAAGTGGTTAGTCTAATGGTCCCCGAATTCGATCCCAGGCTGGGGTTTTGGTGTTTGTGATTTCTTCACCATTAGAAATCCTCTTGAGCAGGGCCCCGTTCTTACTGACACGCAGGTCGCCTATAGGGAGTCTACTAGAAAATACCATTAATAATGTTATTGATTTTACGTCCCGCTAACTACTTTTGGTGGTTTTCGGAATTTCGTCCCGGAAGAATTCTTTCACGTGCTCGTAAATCTATCCGACGTATTTGAGCACCTTCAAATACCACCGGAATTAGCCAGGATCGAGCCTGCAAACTGGGGTTAAATGGCCAGCGCTTCAAGTGTCTGAGCCATTCAGCCTGACCACGATTATTATTATTATTATTATTATTATTATTATTATTATTATTATTATTATTATTATTATTACTTTGTTTTGGGAATTATTTATGGTTTGTTTAATGAGCTGGCAAGTTTGCCGGTTGTTTATCTCAGTATCACCAGCGCACGCTCTCAAGATGAATGTCTCTGAGGTTCTCTTTTAGTCGCCTCTTACGGCACGGTGTTTTCGACTGTCCCCACCCACAGGTGATTATGTATAGGTTTGGTTTGTTGCAGCACAATATGAGCAAATTAAGTAACTGTACTCTATTAAAATTATTTATCGGCTGTTATTAAGGAACTCGAGAATAAGGTTTTCGATGTAACAAACTTGAGACTCACTGAGTTTAGATTGCATCGGAAATTGTGTGATGGGCGACCCTCTTCACGTAAGAGGCTCTGTGTTCTCTCGAAGGCTATTAAGGAAGAAGAGAGCACCTCTCAGAGTGATGTTTAAGTACCTATTATCTTCAAGGTTCTGCTTTGACTTTACACCAGGGGAGGAAGGTAGAGTGCACTTTGGTGTACAAGACTGTATTAACATAATAGAGATAAATTATGAATTTTCTTATTGTACAGGATTTGGCCGGCAAAATAATATACCAAAAATAGAAATATAAAATAAATACCGGCTTAGAACGTGATTACGTTCGAATGTCTCTGAAACCAGATAATAATAATAATAATAATAATAATAATAATAATAATAATAATAATAATAATAATAATAATAATAATAATAATAATAATAATAATACGAGATAATACTACTACTACTACTACTAGTACTACTACTACTACTACTACTACTAATAATAATAATAATAATAATAATAATAATAATAATAATAATAAAAACCCCTGTGGGTGGGGGACGCACATGTAGAATACGCCATGGTATCCCCTGTCTGTCTAAATGGGGCCCCAGGGGCTCTCACCCTGTGGGTGGGGGACGAAGACGAAGAATATACTCAGGGCATCGCCTGCCTGTCGTAAGGGATGATTAAATTAGAACCATGAAAGTACTTGTGATTTGTACAATCACGCGGGGAACA
Source organism: Anabrus simplex (assembly GCF_040414725.1). NCBI lineage: Eukaryota > Metazoa > Arthropoda > Insecta > Orthoptera > Tettigoniidae > Anabrus > Anabrus simplex. The sequence continues at coordinate 210,957,892 of NC_090268.1, read as the reverse complement.
CCATGGGTCGCCGTTACTTGCGAGTAGTACCACCATGTTAGGTACACAATAGGTTTGTGTTTTGTAGCAGCAGGGAGTGGCTCATTGTGGGTTTAGAGTACCTGTGATTAGTACAACTGTATGAGTGACACCATGGTTATGCGTTGCCTGTGATTAGTACCGTACACCTAGGTGAGTAGCACCATGGATTTGCGTTGCCTGTAAGTGGCACGATTATGTGAGAAACATCATAGGTATGTGTTACCTGTGCGACGTACATTACTTGTGAGTAGTACCATAATATGTGGAACACCGTAAGTCTACAATACTTTTGATTAGTACCGCAACATGAGAAATTCCGTGTTTCTAGTTTCCTAGCGGTAAGTATCATTATGAGGGGCCGTTGACCTGGATTCTAGGCCCCTTTAGACAACAACCATAATCGATTCAGGATTATGCTTTGGAAGCAGTCCCTTGGACAGTAATACTATTCTTTTAAGGTCCGCTGATTATTTTCAATTCATATTCATTCATTCATTCATTCATTCATTCATTCATTCATTCATTCATTCATTCATTCATTCATTCACTCTTCATTATCACGTTTTGAATTCTGTTCAGTGGATCAATTGTGGATTTTTAAATTTTCATTACTTTTCGTGCCATTAGGGGCCGATGACCTAGATGTTACGTCCCTTTAAACAACAAGCATCATCGCCAATAATAATAATAATAATAATAATAATAATAATAATATTTTTTCTGCCCGTAGAAAACGGCACGCAGTATCACCATCTTCTTTCCTGTATAAATTTTTTAAAAGAACTCTTTCCTTGAAAGAGTAATTTACTATAAATATTCTAGCAGATGGTAGGCCTACTGTTCACGAACTGATAACATGGTTACATATTTTATGGGTTGCATAGTTTGCAAAGCATCCGGAATTGGGAGTTTGTGTTCATTCTCGATTGTTTCCAGTGTCAAATAAGTTCAATTTCCGCTCTGCAAAGTACAGGAGTTCACGTGAGTTTCCAATTAATATACTTTGTGTTAAATCAGTGCAATCATTGCTCAAAATATTTGAAATATTCGGTGAGTAAAATAAGGAAGGCTGAATAATTAGAGATTTTCAAATTTACTTGTGTTGCTGTAAAACACAAAACTAGTGCCGAAATGTGGATGAACATGACCGAAAATATACTGTATCAAATAGAAAAAGATTCTGATAATGACTGGCCAGAACATTAGAGAGTTTCGCCAAAAATATAAAAAGCTTCTACGAGGTAAAGGAGTTGGTATTTACGACGAGGGTAGGCTATATGGGAGTGTATGTCAGAAATGTGGAAGATGCTGTAATATCACCTACATGGTGAGTGCCGACACCTATTCTACCGCCCAAAGACAGTTTTCTGGATCGTGAGGCTTTGGGTCTGGGGGATACAACTGGGGAAGAAGACCAGTACCACCCCTAGCCGGCCTCACCTGCTATGCTTTTCATTACGTCGCTCCGACACAGACTGATGGTGGCGATGAAATAGGGAACGGCTAGGAGTGTGAAGGAAACGACCATGTCCTTAAATAAGGTTCAGCCCCAACATTCGCCTGGTGTGAAAATGGATAACTACGGAAAACTTCTACAGGGCTGCTGAAAGTGGGGTTTGTATCCACTACCTCCCGTGTGAAAGATTTATCAAAGAGATCTTTTAACCAGATTTTAACTCTCTCTTCTGTTCACTTGAAGTCATCACAGCCTGATGACTCTGATGTTTGACCCCTTAAAATAGCAATCATCAATTGGATGTAATTTACCTGTTTGTACCCAATAATTAGAAGTGTTCACATTCAGCCTTCTATTACATCTTTTACGTGACTGTTGACATGCCAACATCTTATTTAAATGTCATTTATTCGAATCCCACTATCGGCAGCCCTGAAGATGGTTTTCCGTGGTTTCCCATTTTCACGCCAGGCAAATGCTGGGGCTGTACCTTAATTAAGGCCACAGCCGCTTCCTTCCAACTCCTAGGCCTTTCCTATCCCATCGTCGCCATAAGACCTATCTGTGTCGGTGCGACGTAAAGCCCCTAGTAAAAAAACATGTCATTTAAAAAGTTAATGTCGCATGGAATACATTCAGATCTCAAAGGGTTAATGACAGTAGTCTGAGGAATACCGTGAGATAGAAGTCAGGACTAGAACTTTGTCCGTTAGAACTGTCTCATGTAATGCATAGAACAACAGTCCACTGTTCGCTTCAATTGCACAAGTTACTGGTCATTCATTCGGTTTCTCTTTGAACGGACAGCAAATTATGGAGATTAAACACTGAATATGACTTGTTCTTTATGCGCAGCTTATACAAAGCTCAATTAGTTGTTGTGACAAAAGGACGAACAGCAGATTTGCTAGGGCTCTGTCCACACACACGACCTGATACTGATGAAGAAGTTTGTACACAGAGTTGAACACAAGCTTATATTCAAATGACGTGCCCATTTATGTAATCCTGCTTCAGCGAGTGTCTCTCTACTTTACAAGCTTTTTGACAGCGCAGAACAGAGGAAACAACAGCATGATCATTAAGGGCTGGACATGAAGGACATTTTAAGTGTATCTGGACGAGAATTCTCCATGATTTCTTTCTTTCGTAATTTGTTTAGCGTCCAGGTTTGGTTTTCCCTCGGACTCAGCGAGAGATCCCACCTCTACCACCCCAAGTGCAGTTTCCTGGAGCATGAGACTTTAGGTCGGTCATACAACTGGGGAGAGGATCAGTACCTCGCCCAGGTGGCCTCATCTACTATGATGAACTGGGGCTTGTGGGGGATGGGAATATTGGAAGGGATAGACATCGAATAGGGAAGAAAGTGGCCATGACCTTAAGTTAAGTACCAACTCGGTATTTGCCTGGAGGAGAAGTGGGAAACCACGGAAAACCACTTACTGGATGGCTGAGGTAGGAATCAAACCCTCCTTTACTCAGTTGACCTCCCGATGCTGAATGGACCCCGTTCCAGTACTCGAAAGTTTTTCAAATTTGGTGGCATAGTCGGGAATCTAACCTTGGCCTCCAGGAGGGGCGGCTAATGACACTAACCAGTACACCACAGAGGCGAGCCTCCATGTTTTAAGGTTCAATATCGAAGAAACCAGGCATCTAAAAATGAGTTTGATGTATTGTGGCATTAATTTATAACTGTTAAGTTCTTCATTATGCCGAAACTGATTTTGAGTAATAATTTTATAAACTATTTGTGGAAGGAAACATATGGTGACAGTATTTTAGATGAAGAAGAAACAAGTTAATTAAAATAGAATGGCGGGTTTCGAGCGTCAGAATCACGCATTGTGTTACCCAAAGTGCAGTGTCGAAAACATGGAAAAGGAACCATGAGACTGACAGACGAAGGGAAGGTCGACCGACCGATGGTGACAATGCCACGTCAAGATTGGCCTATCTCCGTAACAGTGCACAGGAGATCAACTTCAACTGGGATCCGTGTATCTGCACAAATTATATTCAATCGTCAGCATTAAGGTCATTTCAACCGGTTCAACGTGTTCCACTAGAGAATCGCCATCGTGTTGAGAGCCATCTTAATTCAAGGTTTTATGAATGGCGTAATGTTATATTTGCAGATGGAACGCAGATAACACTAATTCCAGATACACGGAGACAAAGGGTGTGGAGACGGACAGTACCAGAATGTTCAAGAGTTGGGTACATTTTGAGATGGTTGTGTAATGTGTCGGGCTGGGATTACGCATGGCAGTCCTATGCCTGTCATACCAATTCGAGGGCCGTTAACTACCCATTGGTATACCGATGACACTCTTCTACCATTTATACAAACTTTTAGGGATGAATATAGTGGTGAATTAATTCTGTCGACGACAACGCTCGTCCTCATCGAGGTGCATCAGTGATGAACTTCATGAACTTCATAGGGGAGGCGGGAGTCAATCATATGAATTGGCCAGATAATTCACCGGACATGAACTGCATTGAATATGCATGGAAAAGTTATATCTGATCGTTCGCAACCCCTATAGACATCCGCAGACCTCTTTAGAGTTGCCCAGGAGGAATTAGTCATTCTTGGTCAAGATGGCATCAATATACTAAACGCAAGAATGCCACAGCCTGGCAGTGACCTGAGCAATGCCAGCGTAGGCCTGTACTATAACAAAGTAAGGAAGGAACATCCTTCACTGTTTATTAGCCAGGTTGTATGCCTCTGTGAAACAATAAACGACATTCTGTAACATTTTTATTGCATTACATCATTGATTTTTCATTTACTTTTGCGGTGTATATGAACTCCTAGACTACGAAATTTTATTCAGATTTTAAAATCAACCAGGGTAAGATATAATACATGCAAAATATCTGCAGCAGCCATGCGTTGTGATAGTTAACAGACCTGTGTACGAACCTGTTTGCATAGAGTTGCATAGAGCTGCTATGTGTAGTAACAGCTCCGTTCGAAGCCAAGTGAAAAGTGAACCTGTCAATCAAGTTTACAGAATGATCGCCCATTCCAGGCTCTTGTAAATGGCCACTAATTGAAGCATAGTCATTCATTATCGGATATAATTGTATGTGTGTGTATAAATTCGACCATCGTATATTAAATTAGTGCAGAATACATCAGCCAATGTTTTATTTGCAGTAACCATAATAGTATCTAACAGAGATGAGTAACTGCTGAAAATATTGAACTTAGCTCAGTAACAATAGTCGGTCGGTTTAGTGCTATTGTTAATAAAATTCGAGAATAATACATTATTCTGACTGTATAGTAGAATCATAATCATACACGAAAGGTTGAAAAGTGAATTTTTTAACATCACCGTTATATTAAAAAACTAAGCCCGTGTGGTGGCCATTGTCGTTAATTCTTCAAGTCTATATGGTCTGATACCGTGGTTAGGCGCTTCTTGTCGTGCTGGTCGAAACCATTTTCACCATCGGAATGTTGTTCAGCACGGTAGGATGGGTGGTGACATACAATTTGCGTGCCAAAAGCCTGAATTCAATTACAAAGCTCTCCGCACCGCTCATATGGAGTGATGGCATATGACGTTGTTGATGGTGATTCGTCAGTCGGATGGAGATGTGAAGGCATGAAAAGAATCTTGTTGTTATTCGACAGGAGTAGGCTACGTGCCACCACCGGGTTTCACAATCTCCTCTTCTGCTATCAGATATCACGTCATTCATTTCATTTCATTTACTCCTGTGGTGAGCTTGACGTCAGGAAGGTCGTTCGATCATAAAAATGTGCTACGAAGATTCATCTCACTTCTTATACGACCCCGTAGAGAAACGGGATAAGGATGGCACACACGTCGTTATATACTGTTTTTAAATAGTAATATTATTTCTTGAGATATCTGGACATTTCTTAAAATGTAATGATTTCCAATATGTCCTTTATTATTCTTCCGACGATTGAAGCGCATCAAAAATAGACGATCAGAATCTTAAGTTTGCGCAACTGTTATTACGTTGAGGTTTTCAACACAGCTAATATGAACGGGAAAATATTACATTCCTATTTTGTACCTCTTAATATCACTTCTCCTTTGTACAGTAATCAAATAAGATACAGATTTGTGCATAACTCAGCTCTCCGTTGATTAAAGTACGAAATTGGAGAAATTTCGTTGAGCGGATTTTCCATGATGTCGAAAGAAATGAACAAACAAACGAAGAAACGAACGAACGAACGAACAAACAAACAAACAAACAAACAAACAAACAAACAAACAAACAAACAAACAAACAAACAAACAAACAAACAAACAAACAAACAAACAAACAAACAAACGAACGAACGAACGAACGAACGAACGAACGAACGAACGAACGAACGAACGAACGAACGCTAGGGAACAAGTAAATAAACAATCATATAAACACACCGAAAAATTAACAAAGGAAAGAGTGAACAATCGAACATGTGAATAAAGGAGCAAAGAAACAAGTCAACAAACGAACAAGCAAAAACAAAACCAAGTTAACAAACGAACAATGAAACAAACAAACTAACAAAGTAACAAACAGGCAAACAAATTAACAAAGAAATAAGTGATAAAACGAAAAAAAAGAAAGAAAGAAAAAGCAAACAAACGATGAAACAAGGGAACAAACGAAGAAACGAATAAAAGAACGTTGAAATAATTGAACAAACGATTAAAATACAAGCGAACAAACTAATAAACAAACATGTTAAGAAACGAACAAAGGAACAAACCGGTAAACGAACGGACAAGGAATTAAGTGAACAAACGTTGATATAAGAAGCAAGCAAATGAAGAAACAAGGGAGCATAAAAGAAAATGAAATGCAAAAAGAGAACAAATAAAAAAACCATCAAAGGAACATGCGAAAACACGAACAAAGAGAAGGTGAACATTGAACTAAACCTACTTTCGACTTATTGGGCCTAATTCGAGATGAAATGGAATTTTCAGGCAAACATTTAAATTTAATTTTAATATATGATTGAGAAAATGTCTCACCAATGACAGAATCACTCAATTGAGGACATTTATTCTTCAGCTTTAAGGGTAAATACATATTTGAAGTGAAGAATGAACCTGCTAGATGCTCACATGTTCACAGCTGAACACGGAAGGAAACTGTGTTTTACATGCGACCGTCACGTTAACCTCTAAAGCTATTGACGATAGGAAACTGGATAAATGGCGAGTATCGCTTTCTGAGTCAGCCTGTATACAGTTGTGTTACCTCGCACAGGTACACCCACACACACTCTTACCAAAATAAACAGCACGCTTTAAATACAGCGTATCATTGTTCTCTTACATAACACGAGCCCATTCTGTACGCTAGGAATCATGAACCGTGGAATAAAAAAACAACTCTGCATGACGTTCATGGCTTGTTTTACACAAAGCGACAACCGCCGAAAGTGGTGTATACACATCAGACCCCCCGGGGGTTTCGTCAATAACTCTGCCTGTAAAATATATTCTGTGTCTCTGGGAGATCGTTGCATCCTACTTGCAAATGTTTGTGGATCGATCGCATCAACTAAAAGTATTTTACAGGCATGTAGAAACTAAGTTCTGAATGCCGTTGTTCAATGTGATATAAATTCACCTCTCTCAATCAAGACCAGAATAATGTAATAAAGGGCTTGATTGTTGTACTGAAGATATTAAGAAACGTTGGTTGAGGATGTTTTTCACAGTTGTACTTCCTCTTAAAACAATAATCACCACCACAATCATAATTTTGCGGTAGTTACAGAGTTCGAGTAAGTCTACTCACTCTAGTTTCTACTGATGACTTGAACATAATAGTAGAGCATAATGTTTCATGCTGTTCAGTTTAAAGGCATATTTTTAATTAGCTACATACATTTATACAGACATAGTGCATGCACATATTCATTTGTTATGCGTTTCACCGTTCAGTCTGCAAAGTCTCCGTGTACTAAGTAGCTTCTCAATAATTATTCTCCCGTTTATTTCCACACATCTCTTTAAATAATTAAACCTCCATCAAACCATCTCAGTCTATTCCTCTCACACTCTGGAATGGTTCGTTGTTATCTTAGTTAACCTATCTTCCATTCAACTCATATGACCCCACCACCGATGTTGGATATAAGTTCATCTTCATCCATAGAGTTTAATTCGTAGATCATCCATTATCTCCTTATTACGAGTACCAAGTTTCCACCTACCCCACTTTTTTCTACCAGAAATCACTATCCCTAATTTCAAATCCGTTACTTCTGACTTACGAATAATATATCCTGAGTCCACCCAGCTTTCACTACCATGAAATAAAGTCAGTCTGAAGTTAAATCAGTGTTAAGACAGTTTCGTCCTCGAGCTGACTTTCTTCTTAAAGATTACTGTTGATCGCAACTGCGAGCTCACTGCATCTTGACTCATACTTACTTACTGTATAACCATTCTAAGTACTTGAAATAATTATCTAAGTGTTCCAGTTTTGTATTCCCTGTCTGGCATTAAATCCTCATACATTTCATCACCTTAGTCTTTGAAATGCAAATTTTCACATCTTGCTTGCTGCACATCTTTCAAGCCCCGAGATATTAGATAGCTGGGTTTCAGCACAGCCTGCAATAAAATTAAGACATCCGTTGGAACGGGCTAAACTGCTTACTATATTTTCATCCAACTGAATCCCTCCCTGCCATTTCATACATTACAGTAAATCATCCATCGCTCGAGTCATCTCACTGCGTTTCTCCATAGAGAAGAGACTACATAAGCCTAAAATTACAAGCCTTTATGTTTGTGTATCACTAGACATTGCGTATTTCGAATAATCTCTCGTGGTGGATAATTGCATGCTCTTAAACAGAGAACGATGGAGCCAGACGGGAAGTATCTCACACTTTACAATAACATGGGTTGAACTCTCATGCCTTGCTCGTTAGAAGATGAACGTCGTAACTACGTATGACTAGCAAATAGCCTCATAGATTAGGGCTGTGGAGGTAATAAAATTACCTCCAGGACTCTCCTCTTAGCACATGGTCATCTCGCAAACTGTTTATAGCCTCCTCGTACAGTTCTTCTTCGCTATGATCTGAACGTGAGAGACGAACACCGGCGATCCACCTGCTAACCTGAACGACGATGCAATGAAACTTTCGTCTAGTTCATGTGTGATTCAAATTATTTCAAGTTATCTTTTCATTATGCATCTCCAGTTGAAATTCCGATGGCACTAAGTAAAATATGTGAGTATAGGTTTCTTATATGTTTTATAGTTATATTTACTTGCCTTTTATTTATATTTATTTATTAGTAAGAAAGTTATATATATATATATATATATATATATAAGGTTTATGAATAACATTATGATTATTGAAACTACGGGTGCACTTATTTCTTGGTATTGCTATGCAAAAACTGAGTTCTCTGCGATAACCAACTGTGAGATGGTAACTTCAAACCCGACTGCTGGTAGCCCTGAAGATGGTTTTCCATGGTTAATCATTTTTACACCTTAATTAAGGCTACAGTTGCTTTCTTCTCAGTTCAGCTTTGACCTATCCTGTATTCACCGTAAGGCGTATCTGAGATGGTGCGATATAGAACCTGCAGCAGACGAGCAGTCTGAAAGAAGTTCAGACCGATTTTATCTAACAGGAAAATTGAGTAATAGGATTTATTCAAAACTTGGTATTTAAATTGAGACGTAGAGAGTCTGTGTGATAGGATGAATGTTATTTCAAACATTTTAAAACTCAGGAGCCCACTGACAAAATGGGGCGATACTCTCGCAGTTTAACGATTGAAACAGCGTAAGGAACTTGATACTTTAATATTATCAATGGATGAAATTTAATTTTTTGCCTTCTGCGAACTTAATTTCTCATGTAAAAGCCAAATGCAGGCATTTATACAAGTGAAGATACTATTCCTACTGCACCGTCACTGTTTGGTCCTCAATAGGAGGCTTTTAGTAATGCTCGAACGGCGCAATAGGCGCCATCTTCTGTGAAGAGTGTGGCAATCTACAAAGCATTTGCTACGTTACTCTTAACTATAATGCGCGGTGCCCTATACGAAGGGAGAGTACAGTAGACCTCTGAGACGTATTAGTCATCCGAGCCTGGAAAACTCATTGATATGTCAGTGATGAGAGTTTTGTTTCTATGGCATACCCCAAGCTTTGGCAAGTATCATGCCGGAGTCCTCACAGAGGTTAGTGGTGTTAGCGGCAGTTTCTACCTTCTAACGTCCTGGTTGGTTTAAAGTACCGTATATAACCATTCGTAGAGTGCAATGTTGTTATCACCGGTCAGATCACCACCGTGTCCCCATACAAGGGCGAGGGCTCCTTCAAACTCATACACTTATGGAAAAATAGCCTGCAGTTTTTGCTGTTGTGTAAATTGCAAAGTTATCAGCCTTCTAGAGGGAAGTAGGCTACGTGGCATCCACTTATCCGAAAATAATGTAAGCTACTCACCCACAATGTGATCATCAGCTAAGAAAATATTACGTCATATTCATATGGGCCCGGGGAGGTGGCAAGCGCAACGGGTGATATCATCCTATTGCCTCAGGTTATTAAAGGTGATTGCGATCAGCTCCCCACAGTCAGTCCTGTAAGCCCAATGTATAGCAGCCATCTTGCGCATTAGTGACTCGAGCCAATTCGCTGGAGTTAACCCCATAAGACCTATGCATAGCGGCCTCATTTGATTAGTGTACAGTGGTTTTCCAATATGGAGGAGGCCTAAAGAGAAAAGTCTCTTAATATAAACTACAGTATATCGAGATGTTTCAGGCTGAGTGGCTCAGACGGTTGAAGCTCTGTCCTTCTTACGTCAACTTGGCAAGTTCGATCCTGAATCAGTTCGTTGGTATTTGAAGGTGCTCAAATATATCAGCCTCGTGTCTTTAGATTGACTGACACGTAAGCGAACTCCTGCGGGACAACATTCCGACACCTCGGCGCCTCCGGAAACCTTCAAAAGTAGTTAGGGGGATCGTTAAAGCAATAACACTATTTATGTCGAGAAGTAATGCAATCGAAACGTGCAAATTATAATTTACCTTTGACCCAGTTTTAACGTGGGAGGGGCATTTTCCAATTATATCTGGTTGGCGCTAATATAGCTGGTAGTTTAATGTATTGTACATGGATGAGAATGTGTATTAAGACGATAGCAAATGCCCCATACTAGAGGAATTAAACAAAGGCGACGAAAATACACGATCCGGTTGGGAATCGAATAGAGGGTCCTATGAACTGAAAGTCATTACATCGATCATTGAACCAAGGAGCCGGGCAATGGAGTTATTAATGATGTTCTAATAAAATTACAAATATCTCCTCAAATAATAATTCTGTTTAAAACAAGTTTTCTATCTAAAATCTGTGTATAAGAAACGTTGGGAAGAAACTGCAGTTTTCAGTCTTGGACGTGCAGTATCAATGCTTTAGCACACATCAATCAAGTAACTATGACGAAATTCTTCAGGAAGTCCTGAGGTGGACATCAAACCGTCATGATCCGAGATCCGAAAATATTCACGACAGGACATTTTAAATATCAAATTAATTAGTTTCTAATAACAATAAACTATAATAATAACAATCTTACAGTGTCAATTATCGTGTACAGGCATTCCAATCTGAAGCTATCTAGGCGCCCTGCACGACAATTTGACGTTCTGTTCTAATGTACCAGTTTGAAAGAGTAGCCGCACCTTTGTAGGGTGATCTATTGCTGGGTTTTAAGTAATCTTGTCGTTTGAAGATCAAATATATCATCAGAGGTCTTTTACACGCCGACATCGTACGACATCAAGTGTTGAATGGACTTACATTTCACCCTTCAAAAATCCGATTGACTCTGCCGGATTTGAACCTGTAATCTTGAGATAAAGCAGACGACACTCAAGCGTGCTCTTCATCATTTGTTTGTACATGTTAATGTCTAAAACATTTCTCAACCGACAAAGTACGGGTCCCCATACTTCAAAAGACGTAAAATTAAGCAATTTCCTCATTTGTGCCGAAATTTGAAGGGCTAAAGGACCTGGAAAGGTTTCATATAGTGAGTTCTTGGATAGCTCTATCAAAGTCAAAAAGAATCGAAAATCACTTCTGGCGTGAAAGCGGTTCCGGAAAAGCAGCCTAAAATAGCTTGTTTCTTTTCTCGTTTTATTTTTTATTCAAATCCTAGCCAAATTAACTTATGTACATAACTCTTTCTGCAATGTGTTCCTTGGTTAAACACCCTCAGGCGTTTTCTGATTTTTGAAAAATGATGACACTGAATAAAGTTATAAGGGCTTAAGCCACACTCTGCATTGACCCACAATAGCGCTCATAGTGGTATAAAAAGGCAAACTGCTAATGGAATCGATGGGATAACGGTGATTAAGAAGAGGATTGTAATTTTTAGGAATAAATAAAGTATATATTCTCATACTTTATTATATTTTATTTACCTACAATTCGTAGCTCATATCGGAAAGATGTTTTCAACCTTGTGTTTCTTGCCAGAAGGGCTAGAACTGCTGTGAATTTTCATACATGTCCTTCCAAATCACTACTTCCAAACACAGTTTCGTGATGACCTTACATACTCCATTTCCTTAGGATTAACTACAAAGTACTGGACGAACAGCGCTCTGAAACGCGTCCATTAACACGGAGTGGCCCAATTTCCTGGATTACTATCAGAAATGTAAAGGAGATGAATATGGTCTACTTCGAAGAAAAGAGCAACTGTTCGATGTAGGAATAATGCTGAAATGAAATGGAAACATGCTTGTATGTGGACCGGGTATATGATGTATATCAGTACCAAAATATCGGCGCAATGTGTCCAGTAATTTCGACGTTACTGAGCGAGAAATTAAGATATATAATCTAATTGTAAATTATAATGCAACTTTAATGTAATTTCACAAAATTATATTTCCAGGTCACTATTCCCCTTCAGTGTTTATATAGAACTGGAGATAAAGGAAATCGAAGAGGAAATTGGGAAGAAAACCACAGTCTGGGGAGAGGAAACTAATACCCTGTGATTCGCTGATGATATTGTTATTTTATCTCAGTGTGCAGAAAATCTGTAGAAATTGCTGAATGGTATGGAGAGAGTCTTGGGGAAGGAGATAGAGATGAAAATAAATAATTCCGAAACAAAAGTAATGGAGTGTAGTCGAACGAAGTCAGGTGATGCAAGAAATATTAGATTAGGAAATGAAGTCTCAAAGGAAGTAGCTGAATATTGTTACTTGGGTAGTAAAATAACTAACTCACTTCGAACATGGATATATAAATTTAAATATGTTTTTGAAGATTCATATGGAGCATAGCATGGTACTGAAGTGAAACTTGGATGATATCTATCTGAGCAGGAAGAGAATAGAAACTTTTGAAATCTGCTCTTACAGAAGCTGAACATGAGATGGGTAGATAGAACCACAAATAAAGATACGTATAATAAATCGAATTTGTGAAAAGAGATCGATTTGGCTAATATAATGATAGGACACATCTTAAGACACTCAGGACTTGTTCAGTTGGTTTTTGAGGGTAGTGTAGGCGGTATGACCGAGGTATGAATGTGACAAGCAGAGTTGATAATATGTAGGGTGTAGTAGTTACGAAGAAAGGAACATTTTAGCAGAGGATAGGGTGGCATGGAGTTCTTCATCAAACCAGTCTATGGACTGATCACTCAAGCAACCACATCATGAAACAAAACACAGAATGTTTAGTCCAAAATTAACAAATTGAATTATTGAACCTTACGTTCGTCGCCATGGTATCCCTGTACTTCTCTTAGCCTCCATAACCAAGTGTATAGTTCTCCTAGGTAACTATCCTCTTTCATTCACCTGACACGGTCACACCTCCAAAGCTGGTTGACACTGATGTTTGCACATTCCAACTGACTGTCACTTTAATTTCCAATATTAGCAGTCTATTGACACAAGGGTTGATCCTTTTTCTACAGTTCCTATCCTTGTTTTCCCAGCACATCAGGATACTGAATATCACAATACTAAAAGCTGTCTTGGATGGAATCGCTACGAAGTGTGGAATTCCCCTGTGTTGGGGAGCAGAACTCATCCACGGTATGTCTTGTCTGCCGTAAGGAGCGACCGACATAAGACCGGGCTCTCAACTTGGGAGGGTTGGCGACCACAGGAACTCTAGCTGAGTCTAGCATTGTTTCTACTTACTTTTACTAGTATCCCAGCTGTCATCTTTTCTATATGACCTCCCTTGATCAGTTCTTGTCCTCTTCCGTCCTATACGGTAATAGAATTGAGAGGTCTACTGAGCCTTTCCTTTTCAGGCCCTTTCCGCCCCTTTTCTTGCGTTTTCCGATACCTTCTTCGAAGAGTTTCGGTACACCTCTTCCTTATCCCCTCTCGATTAGTGTTCTTAGAATATCGTTGTCCAGTGTATCTTCTTCTTTTCCTGTTATTTTTCCTAGATCTCTGCGGTTAACAATAGACCCGTAAAGTAGATTAAGTGTAGTTTTATGACCTGTTGGTGTTGTCACACAGAGTTCGAAACTCTTATACCTGGCCACAGCCGTACTATTCTATAGCTCAGTACGCTTGCCAGTATGGCATAAGTTTAGTCGTGCCAAGAGCGTTGATGTGGCACTCAACGAGACATGTCGAATTATCACTGTCTGTCTGCGTCCTGCTCATCTGGAAAAGATCCACTGTCTGCTAGTATAGCACATCCAGACTTCCATCGAGAAATAGCTGCCTTGTAAGGGAAGAGTAAGTCTATGACATATCAGGCACATCCTCTCTTTGGCCAACAGCCAGCTTGCTAACGTGTTAGATCAAGGAGAAGCTTCTTAAGATATATTGCGGCATTTCCAGGTACATCACGGTAAGCAAGAATTAAAGAGTGACAGGCAAGAATGTAATGAGTGGATGATGCCAAATGAATATTTCCTTCCTGGTCACACAGCAGACTGGGTGACTTGGAACTCACTCAAGAGACTGCATTCAGATGTCACGAGATGCAGGTCAAACGTGAGGAAGTGGGGCTTCAATGTAGATTCCAGTTAGTGGGAATGTGAAGAAGGGCAGGTTACAGGACACTTAATGCAATATGGTGAACGTGCAGCCCACTGTACAGCAGAAGACCTGCTCAAGGCAACACCAACAGCTCTTGATGGGGCCAGCTTGTGGTCTTCTAGAGTCTAATCCTACGACAACATAGTATAGTTGTCCGGCTCCATGGCTAAATAGTTAACGTTCTGGCCTTTGGTCACAGGGGTCCCGGGTTCGATTCCCGGCAGGGTCGGGAATTTTAACCATTATTAGTTAATTTCCCTGGCACGGGAGCTGGGTGTGTGTGTTGTATTCATCATCATTTCATCTTCATCACGACGCAGAGGTCGCCTACGGGAGTCAAATCAAAAGACCTGCACCTGGCGAGCCGAACCCATCCTGGGATCTTCCGGCACTAAAAGCCATACGTCATTTTATTTCTACAGTATCATAATTGGGAAATATCCCAGTGGCAATGGTCACTTACAGAAGTGTGGTAATAAAGTTAAGGCATAATTACCCAACAAAAACAACAACAACAACAGCAGCAACCAGAGTACAACAAGCAATTCCGTCGAAAGGGAATATTACAAGAAATACTACTAGCTTAACATTATAAATCCAGCATCATATTTCCTTTCTTTCAAAGTTTTTTATGTATAGGCCTATGTTTTATTCCCTCTTTCATGTAATGTTTCTCACTTACCGGGCGAGTTGGCCGTGCGGTTAGGGGCGTGCAGCTGTGAGCTTGCATCCGGGGGATAGTGGATTCAGATATTAGGGATCTGAAAAATATAGGTACGATTAGAGCTGATAGACTTAGTTTCACTTTTCTGATGAGGTTCACGTCAGGAAGGGCATCCGGTCATAAAAACCCACCACGACAGATTCATTTCACCTCATACCCGACAAACAAACAAAACTTATTCCAGCCATTTTTCCTTAAAGTCATTAAATATTATTCTCATGTGATATTGTATTACTCCACAACTCTTGATGCCCGGTTTTTAGTGTGCTCTTCAGGCCGCCAGATTGAGTCACAATCTCTGTCGCAAGTTTTCAAACCTGCTATCCGCTATTATCTTTGTAACCTGTTCGATGTTAACGACAGATATGGAATATCATGTCTTAACAGTATTACTGTATTAATAATAATGTCAGCAAGTTATGTTCCCCAAACAGGGACACAGTCACAGCCGTCCTTATACTTCTGGCGAACATTTAACATAAACAAGTTGTTTGTTCTCGATTTACGACCCCGATGTTGCTCCTACTCTGGTAAAGTTACCCCTAACAAGTATAATTGTGGTGGACCCAGCAGAGACATTTCCGTGTTACATTACGATAGCCCTCGGGACCAGACACAACTCCGGTATAACATGCAATCCTCAGAGTACCATTATTGTGGGATCTACGACAACGCTATAGCCTCAGTGTTCCTACCACGTAAGAATATGGAACATTCATTTCTGTTGAATGGATACCGTCTGCAGTTGAAACTGTTTTATGCGTTACCTACTTGTACTTAATTTGGGTGAGTGCGTATTTCTCCATACATCTAGCCGGAAATGCAATAAGTTTAAATTCCTTACTCAATTATCCGCGGCTAATTTGTACGCAGTTATATGTTATGCGTCTGTCATTTTCAAAATCCACGACCTGCTGCGCAGGCGTAGCAGGGGGAGAGGTGATACTCCCACGTGGCGCGTCCCAGGTGGCGGATGGGGGGGTCCTAACAGGCTTGCCGGCGGACTTGAGGGAAATAAAATACCTCTCACGGACCACCTGCGGGTGGGGGACGCACATGTAGAATACACCCGCGGTATCCCCTGCCTGTCGTAAGAGGCGACTACAAGGGGCGACCAAGGGATGATTGAATTAGAACCATGAAACTACTCTTGATTCGTACCATCATGCGGGGAACACCATGGATTGCATGTACTTGCGAGTAGTATCACTAACTTGGTACGAAATAGGTTTGTGTTTAGTTGCAGTAAAAAGCCTGGCCTGGTGGATTCCAGTACCCGTGCGTTGTACCCATGTGGGCAACACCGCGGGTCTGGGCGTAGCCTGTGAGTTGTACCACTATATGAGCGGCACCGTGGGTCAGCGTTGCCTGTGATTGGTACCCACTATGTGAGGAACACCACGGGGCCCTTGGGATCGGCACCCGTGACTAGTACACATAGGTGTGGAAACTCATCGGTTTGCGTTGGCTGTAAGTGGCGCCATTGTGTGCGAAACACCATAGGTCTGCGTTACCTGTACGAAGTACAATACTTGTGAGTAGTACCGTCTTGTGTGGAACACCGTGAGTCTTCGCTACTTTTGATTAGTACCCCAAAATGACAAATACCATGGTTCTACTTTACTCGCGACATGTACCATTCTCTGGGGCCTTAGTCGTGGATTTTGCACCCCTATAGACATCAAGCATCCTTGTGCTTTATAAGTGGTCCCTTGGTCAGTAATACTATTATTCACGATCTTTTTTTGTGTCTGATCCACTGTTTTTGTTTCTTTGTTTGTTTGTTTTTGTTTTTTGTAGGGTTCATGTCCATCCATTCATTCTTCATGATATTTTTTATTTTATTTTTGTCAGTGGATGAATCTGAATTTTTTGTTATTTCATTTCGTATCATTAGGGGCCGATGACCTCGATGTTAGGCCCCTTTAAACAACAATTATCATCATCATCATCATTTTCAAAATAGTGATTAAGCTGCGAGTATTTTTTTGTCTCACTATTTCCGCTTTCCGCGGTAGACCCTAGTATGACCGATCCCTAGTGTATTCTCTCCATGTGTGAAGTGTAGAATAGAGAAGTGGCTACTGTTCCTTTCTGTACAAGAAACATCGTAAGTACTGATGTCAGCAAAGATGAATGAAACTTCTGTAAACTTTCGACTTAATTCAAATCTTGTATTTCGTTACAAGTCTACTAATTTCTTAAAGATTCGGACGATTAGAATATCTGAAATAATACAGAACACTTTAACACAAGAGACGCCGGAGCGCTCAAAATTACCGCTACACATTTTCCAAACTCTATTTTTATTACAGTTTTTACTGTAGGAAATTTAGTTGCGTGACTTCACCTGATTAGTGGCCAGGATCGTCCATAATAAATATAAATAATTTTGCATCATTCGATGGGGCGTCAGTATTGAGTATACCTGCAACCGCTGGACCGGTCATTCTGACCGCTGTAGTACTGATCACGAGTATTATATTACATATCTACAGCTCCCGTTGATACATAATCATCTGCTCGGAATCATTCTATTAACATTGGTAAAAAACAAAAACACAAGAAAGGAACTCGTATGTATTACGAACTTTGCAGATGAAGGTTAATGCCAATCAAGTGATCACTCGGAAAGCAGTGATTAGGTTATGCGTCTAAAGAAAAATGCAGTGAATACTCATATAAGACAGTGTTGTGTAACCATTATTGAGGTATTCAGTTCTTGCATACAAAATAACTGAGTGAACTATAATATTTCGTGGCTTAGTTTGCAGGAAATGAAATCTGGCAGTGTTTTTCTTTTCTAATACTAAATTATTATTAATTTCGTGTGGCTATTTCTAGCCGGGTGCAGCCCTTGTAAGACAGACCCTCCGATGAGGGTGGGCGGCATCTGCCATGTGTAGGTAACTGCGTGTTATTGTGGTGGAGGATAGTGTTATGTATGGTGTGTGAGTTGCAGGAATGTTGGGGACAGCACAAACACCCAGCCCCCGAGCCATTGGAATTAACCAATGAAGGTTAAAATTCCCGACCCGGCCGGGAATCGAACCCGGGACCCTCTGAACCGAAGGCCAGTACGCTGACCATTCAGCCAACGAGTCGGACACTAATACTGAATGAAAATTATGTTACATCTTAGATTCAAGAGATTTGAAGCAAAATCTGTTTTGGTTTAGTAGATGCTTTTTTGCGTGAAAAATCGCATTAGCGTATCTAATAAACTAGGAAAATATTACATTTTGGACAAAATAACATAAATTGCCCTCGTTTAGTTTTAGATTCCATAGTTAATTAATAATTAGAATATTAATACATATTTGAAATTATAATAATGAGTAAATATGTGTACTGAAAACCAAAAAAGAGTAATTTCAATTGCGGTCAAAATGATCGCATCGGCAGTTCCAGTGGTTCAAGTGTTAATATGTAATTAACATTGTAACGATTGCCTTCACTGATTGTACATATACTTGTCAAAGTGAATGGTTGCAGTGTATACAGAGTGTAAAGGAATGTTGTACACAAAACGTGCGTGTGTGTGTCTAGGGTATATTTGCCACAGTAGAGCTGTTAACGTCCTGTTATTGTCCAAAAGGACGAAAGTAAATCCTTTCCGTTTTTCTTTACGCCGTAAGCTTGGCGAGTGTTTGTAAACACACACGTACTCACTGCACACGGGTGACCTTCAGACAAACAATCATGGTAGTAGCCTCTATGGAACACTGTGGATGCTGATCTTCGCACAGACAAGAAGACAACCGAGGACACCCAGGCCACTAGAATAGGTGTTCGATCTGTCCACCCGTCGCTCGCAGACATGCTTCGCGGCAATGAATTCATGACGCCCGAACACGTGCAAACATTTACAGAAACAGACAGTGCTTCACTTACTCTAATTGTCTGAGTTCTATTTTCTAGCAGTTTAGCTTGCTGCTTCTTTTCCGTGATACATTTAAGAAAATCCCACTAAGATGATAACTACTGAACCATGCATGGAAATTACATACTGAAAAACGAATTATTATCTTATGAATGTTTATTGAGGTAAGGTAAAGTCGTGCCCTTAACCTGAGATGGTGCAGCTCTTTTCAGGCACACCCCCAATGGAGGTGAGCTGCATGTATAATTTCAACCACATACCATCCCTCATGCCATTCTTAAATTTCTGGCAGTACCGAGAATCGAATCCGGGCCAGTGAGGACGACACCTAATGGTGGCAACCGTTACGCTACAGAGGTGGACGGGTATTGAGATAAACAAACTATTTTAATCAATGTTAGGAGATCAATCTCAAGATAAGGTTTCTTGATTATTTTACTGGAAACTCTATGTACAAACGCTTACTGAAGGTTGCTCTTTAAAGATGCTCAATAATTAATTATTCCACACACCACGAACCTGCTACGCAGGCGTAGCAGGGGGAGAGGTGATACTCCCACCTGGCGCGTCCCAGGTGGCGGATAGGGGGGTCCTAACCGGCTAGCCGGCGGACTTGAGGGAAATAAAATACCTCTCGCTGACCAAACACACACCCCCTGTGGGTGGGGGAGGCAGACGAATAATACATCCACGGTATCCCCTGCCTGTCGTGAGAGGCGACTAAAAGGGGCGACCAAGGGATGATTGCATTCGAACCATGAAACTACTTGTGATTAGTACCACCACGCGGAGAACACCAAGGGTCGCTTTTACTTGTGCGTAGTACCACTATATTAGGTACGAAATAGGTTTATGATTAGTAGCACACAGGAGCACCGCGCGGTCGGCTTTTGCAGTACCTGTGATTAGTACCACCATATGAGCGGGACCGTGGGATGATAGCTACCATGGTTCTGCCTTGCCTGTGATTAGTACCCACTATATGAGGAACACCACGGGATAGGGACAGGTCCCTGTGGTTAGTACTCTTATGTGATGAACACCATAGGTTTGCGTTGCCTGTAAATGGCGCCGCAAAGTGAGAAAAACATAGGTCTGTATTATACGTCGAATTTCATAACCTCTGAGTAGTACAATAATGTGTGTAATACCGCAAGTCTCTGCTACTTTTGATTAGTACCGCAACAGGACGGACCCCATGGTTCTACATTACAAGCGATAAGTATCATTCTGAGGGGCCTTTGATCTGTATTTTGGACCCATTTAGACACCAAGCATCCTCGATTCAGGATTGTGCTTTGGAAGTGGTCCCTTGGTCTGTACTACCATTAACTATGATAGTTTTTTGAGAGGGATCCACTGATTGTTTTAAATTCATGTTCATTCATTCATTCATTCATTCTTGATGACATTTTTTATTTTGGTCAGTGGATTATTTTGAACTTTTACTTTGTCGTTTCATTTCGTACCATTAGGGGCCGATGACCTCGATGTTAGGCCCCTTTAACCAACAAGAATCAATTATTCCACACATACTTGGGGTCCATCCATTATAATTTAGGTAGTGTAAGTCAAAAGAGCGCTCCGTTGGCCATGTTATCTTCGCTGCTCCTAAACTAATTACTCATTACTGACGCCTCATCCTATGATGCAAAATTATTTGTATTTATTAAGGAAGATCCTGGCCACTAATCAGAAAAGGTCACTGCAATTCAATATCTACAATCCTGTTCCACATAATTCAAATCTTGTATTTGGTTACAAGTGTGCTAATTCTTAAATATTCGGGCGATTAGAATATCTGAATTAATACAGAACAGTTTAACACTAGAGTCACAGGAACTACTTTTTGTCATATATTAATGATGCATGCAATTCAACCTTCCTCAATAAATTCTCTACACAACGGTGAAAACCGTAACAAAATCTGCTTGGTGGTTGTTAAGTTTTCTCGCCTATCGAAGACTTTACTTTTTTATATACTACCTGCTATACCCGTCGTTCACAGGGTAGGTTTTCTAAGAATTGCAGAAGTAGTGTCATCTATCGGAGGTGAGTGGCAGAAGAAAAGAGCGAGTACACCTCTGCACCGGTGTTAGGTAACATCGCGTCACATGTTTTTTATCGCTAATTTTGTGACACAAATTTTCAGATGACCCTCAGTCATGAGATATGTTTATGTCAAAAATGGTTCGCAAGGGATGATTTAGTAATTACTCAAATGATTTATAAAATGTGTTATAAATGCGAAACTGTGTTATCAAACTGCTCCTAATTTTACAATCATTTTAATTTTAGCAACATAAATGACCTCAACAAATATTGTGAATATGGGATGAAAATTACAAGACTTACTAAAATAGGTGTGGTCCTCCCTTAACACGACATTCCTCTCTACGATAGCAATTTCATCAACTCTGGATGCCATTGTGTTCGTTTCCACTAAAGCGCATCCTACTGACCCAATATAGGAGGCCACCCCCGGGGTGGACTGGTCAATATCTTCAATAATGAATGAACCACCTCCACACTGAAAAGGCAAGCAGGACGCAGTGTACAAACCACCCCGACCTAAATAAACTTTCTGTGGCGGCCCAGCTTCGTCGAATATTCTGTTAAGTGGCACAGGATCGATACTGGCCCGCAGTGCAATGTGCGGTACATTGAACTGGAACAATTAAAATCATGTCAGCTATGAAATCGAGACAGCTTCTGACCGTTGTGTCTCAGCTAAATGTTATGAAGTTATAAGGGAATCAAAAAAACGTACTGCAGTGCAATATGAGGCGTAGAAGGCACGATATGGAATGGGATACTTTTTCTCTGCTTTCCTTGCTGGGCCAAAGGGTGCTGTAATAATAATAATAATAATAATAATAATAATAATAATAATAATAATAATAATAATAATAATAATAATAATAATAATAATAATAATAATAATAATAATGATATTATTATTATTATTATTATTATTATTATTATTAATTTGTTCATATTCGCAAAGTTGAAGACAGCTGCCACTGTCTTACACTTAACCAGTGACATAATTAGAATGATAAATAACAAATTACAAATAAATAAAATGTAATCCATCATAATTTTAGAACTAGAACTACTAAATTACAGCTAACAGTAACTACTTGTACATTAAAAGTTATACAAATCAAGGAGAAAGAGCACAGTATTACAGGAAAGGAGCACAGTTTTGTAAAACAGAGAAATACGAAACAAAGTAGAATTTTCCATGAAATAAAAGTTACTATTGTACTGTAGTTTCTACTCAAGATGAGAAAGGTACGGGATAAGGATAAAGTATAAGAAAAAACAGGAGGGAGGTAGAAAAGTTATTGTGCCCCACTGCCTTGCTATTTGTGCCTTTCCATCAGATATTTTTTGCATGCATGTTTAAATTTAATGGACACTGACGTCTCGCTGACCTCTTGTACCAGACTGTTCGATTAGCGAATTTCAGGAACTGTGAAAACATTTCCATATGCACAGGACTTGTAATTGTGTATGGTAAGAATATGCATTTTCTGTGCTCTTGTTTTTTTTCTGGTGTAAAGGGAGATTATAGAAAAAATCTTTAAGGTAAGGAGAATTGAGAGCTAAAGTTCGTTGCAGTGAGGTTAGGCATTGAAAACTGCGTCTGTCTTGTAGACGGGGCGAGCAGAGTTTACTGTAAGACGATGTGACATGGTCTGTGTATTTAAGGTTGCAGATGAACCTCTTAAATGCATTTCCGAGCAGTTTAGTAGTGATTCATCAGTGCAGTCATTGCATACTACACTGACTTAGCAAATGTCACGGGATAGTCACCTAATAGCGTGTGGGGCGTCCCCTTGCGAACTGCAGTGAGACGCCGTGGAAGTGAGTCGACAAGTCCCTGGTAGTCCTCTAGACGCAGCTGACGCCAAATTGTTTGCAGAGCGGCCGCCAATGCTGGTCAGTTCGTGGGTGCAGGATCCATGGCACGAAGCCTGCGTTCCAGGATATCCCAGATATGCTCGATAGGGTTTATACCGGGGCTCCTGGGTGGCCATGACAGTCGTTGGACCTCCGCTGCATGTTCCTGGAACCATTCCCGTGTGACATGGGAGCGATGTGGCGGCGCGTTATCATCTTGAAACACTGCAGAACCGTCTGGGCGCTGGAAGGCCAGAAATGGGTAGACATGGTCTCCGAATAGTTCACCATACCACGTACTATTCAAAGTCTCTTCCAGAACAACTAGGGGGCCCATTCCATACCATGAAAATGCACCCCAGACCATAACAGAGACACCAGCGCCCTGGACTACACCTTCGAGGCAGGTGGGATCCATCGCTTCATGTGACTGCGCCATACACGGTGCCTCCCATCGGCATGGTGGAGTTGAAATCGTGGTTCGTCCGACCATATCTCGGTACGTCATTATTCCAGTGTCCATTCCTGGTGACTGGCGACAAACGCGCGTCGTTGTGCCCGATGACGTAGGGTTAACAGTGGCACCCGTGTGCGGTGCCAGCTCCCATACCCCATAGAACCCATGTTCCTACGGATTGTCCACTGGGAGACGTGTCTAGCACGGCCTGTGTTGAATTGAGCCGTGATTTTTTGCACGGTTGCCCATCTGTCACTATTGACAATCCGTCTCAGATGTCGCCGGTCACGGTCATCGAGGGTGGCTGGACGGCCGTTCATTCGTCTGTTGTGGACGGTGACACCCGCATTCAACCATTCACGATACACACTGGACACGGTTGATTCTGTGAAGCCGAATTCTCGAACCACTTCCGAAATCGCACTTCCCATCCGTCGAGCACCGACCACCATACCCCTTTCGAACGGTGTCAGCTCACGACGACGTTCCATGTTACACCTGTCACATGCACGACCACTACCCACAAGGTCTCTTATACAACTGCCGCTGGCACAGGGGGCGTGTGGTGTGCAGACAACACACCTCCACATCAGTGCTCCGCTATCCCACGGGATTTGCTCAGTCAGTGTATATCGCTATAATATTACAATAATAATGGTTGTACCAGGGTACACCTTCACCAGCTATTTAAACTGCACGCCTTCTCTAAGGCCACCTATGCCAACGGACCTGTAAATTCCCAAAGAATGTCGTCTTCTAGAGTTAGATGGCTCTACTGTCGATTTGTTAGCTCACTCTCCCTGACTAAAACCAATAAGTAATATTTATTTTTGGAGCTGGTAAACCTTTTTCTGAAGAATGTACCGAAGTTGTCAACACTTCAGCTGATTCCTTCTCGATTGTAATCTACCAATCAGAGGCTTGCAAATACGATCCCCAGCCTATCAATACCGGGGGTGTGTACACGAATCCAGCTTATTAGCGAAGTGTCCTGGAAGCTTCCCCTTACGGATCTTTAAAAGCAGGGCACTTTAGGGCCGTCTTGTCTGAATCGCGCCAGTGCTTGGGAGTGCAACTTGATGGAGGCCTAGGAGGCAGGGGCGCGGCTTGCTTGAAGAACATCCAGCGATACAAGGTAATAGCAGAATTTACCTAAACATATGATAGCGCCTGCGGGTTGTTTGAGGAGAAGGTTTCAGCCGTTTTCTTTTAAGGTAATTTTGTAAACTAGTGGTTTAAATGTAGGATTATTGGCGCAGTCAGGACTCTGTTCCTATTCCCTGCCGGGAAGTATGTAATTTAAGGGAACAAAGAGTGGTGACCCTCTGACGTTTCCCATTCATCTTTGCGCTGGGTGACTAAAGTTTTCAATTTAAAAATTTTGTAAGACTTGTTTTGGCCCCTTATGTTCCTCCTTTAGTCACCTCCCTGTGGTATGGGGTTAGCCTCTCTATCTTTGGGCAGTAAGCCTACTTAGGTTCCTTGTCATTTCTATAAGTAGTGCTGGTGTTTCGCCTCCTTGCCTTTTGTTTATGGCCGATTATGTACAGCCCTTTTCTTAAAGCGATATAGTATGGACGATTATGCCCCTGTTTATCCCGTACCTGTTTCTTCGTTTTGGTTCCCCTTAGGAACAGTGATCAATCTTATTGTGGAACAATTGGTACGCCCAACCTGGGGCAACCATGTATGAACACTCTAAAGTGGGATCACCCGATGTGTTGCCTAGTGCCACTTAAGTGTATCAAAAGAAACGAACTGCCTCTGCGAGGCTAGACTATTGTATTTTGGAGCTCAGACTCCTGTATAATGCATCTCCTCGGAGAAAATCTTGCTCTTGTAAAATATTATATCTATCAAGAGCAATAATGCTCTTCTTTATGCAAATTAACAACGTGGAGTTTTACGGACTTCTAAGTCCCCGATATTGTTAGATATGACGTGCGCATTAATAATCTGTTCTATTGTTTGTTATTCATTCAGATTTTCTACTTCTAAATTTTAATAAGGAAAAAAAATAAAATTTCCAAATTTGTTATTTAAAATGTTGCTCTAAATAATTCGTTGTACAGCCATTCAACCCAGGCGCGTCCTATTACTCCGTGGCCACGGAAACTCCGTAACGATAAATAATAACAAGATTATAATATATTATTATTAATATTATTATTATTATTATTATTATTATTATTATTATTATTATTATTATTATTATTATTATTATTATTATTATTATTATTATTATTATTATTATTATTATTATTATTATTATTATTATTATTATTATTATTATTATAAGAGCCTCCATGGTTCAGGCGGTAGCGCGCCGGGCTCTCACCTATGGGTCACTCCATGTAAGATTTATGCTGGACAAACAGAGGCGGGACAGGTTTTAGACCGGATACTCCGGTTTTCCCTGTCATCTCTCCTATATCATTTCATTTCATTTCATCTGTTAGTCATTAATCATGGCCCCAGAGGAATGCGATAGACTTCGGTAGTCGGCACAATTCCTATCCTCCCCACTAGATAGGGTTTCATTCATTCGTTCATTCAATTCCTTATCCGGTTAAATGAATGGAAACAGGCAGTGGATTTTCGTTTTTAATAATAATAATAATTATAATTGTTACCGTATTTTTGTGGTAGTTAGAGGTAAAAGAAGGTGCGGGAGGGGGGGGGGTGAACAGGTCTCAGGCTACGAAATTAAAGTGAATTTAAAATTTAACAAGGTTATATTTTCTTAGCAAAAAACAAGAAATAACAATAATGGAAGGTACAGAGTAGCAAAACCACTAATCGAGAATGTACAATTACAGGATTTGGGCTCCGAGAGCCAGACACACAATTCTGAGCAATTAGCCCAACTTTACGATATACAGAATTCAACAAAGGGGCAGAAGACCCCAATCAAGCCCAGGAGCACTTGCTCCAAATTACACAGTAAAGCCTCCTCGAGGCATACAATACTCAGTTTTCGAAAAAGAGCCACTCGCTCTCAACTTTAAGCCTATCAAAGGCCACACCAAACTCCACCTTCAAGTTGTCCTCTAAGGACATATACACAGGGGTAACATACCCAACCTACTGAGGTCTATTAAGTGAGAAAAAGGTTAATTACTTGACCTCTAAAATAACAATTGAGAGGAGGCGATCAGCACTCCTAATACACTTGTTTAAAACCTACTTGGCACTAGGCCGTTAATGCAAGGGCTAATCCCATACTAAAGAGGTGACTTTTAGAAGGAAACAATTTACGTTACATTAGAAGGGAAGAAACGGTTGTGAAAATAAGTTCACCTCAATGCAATATGAGTGGGAGATCGAGAGGGTTAAGCACTCTCTATCCCAATATGTAGTTTTGAAAGAGAATAGAGGCTAAGAGTCTTTACATTTTAGGGAAAGTTACATGGTAGAAACGCTTCGGACCCGCCCCGAGGGTTAAACTGCTGAGCTAGCAAGAAAAGAAGTTATTAAAAGGCCATTACCTTGGTGTTGAACTGCTCCCCGAAGAAAGAGGCGCTTCCCGCCCCCTGCTATGTACTTTACACACAGAAAGATGGTACTGAAGTGGCCTCGAGACCCGAAAATCAGCAGTTTATATACTCTCGCGGAAAGTTCGAGGCGTTTTTGGAATGAGAACACCCTCCCACAAGGATTTCATTGGTTCACTAAGAAACCCCCTACACAATACGAAGAAGATACATATTATTGGTTGAAAATTAATTTGAGAAATTCGGGATTGGCTAAATTCAAAACAAGGGGAAAGAAAGGGTTAATATTGCCAACTTAAACAATGACTGAAAGAAATTTAGCAAAGAACAAACTTTTGAAATTAAATTTTCTCAACAAAAACAGTTCTTTCACTTCGCACTAGGGTGCACCGTTGTAGTTCTTCAGTAGTGTCCTCTAGAAGAGAATGTTCACACTTCTTACTACAAGCAAAACAAAAATACATCGAAAACAACACAGTTCAGAAACTTCAAAATTTCCAAGTAGTGGCATCTTCAGGGTAACTTGAAAATTAACACATAAGACAAAGTTCAGACTTCTCCCAGTAGGGGAGTTTCAACTGGCGCAAAGTTTAAATAAGCGGCGTGGAGGTGTACCGCCCGGTACAATAATAATAATAATAATAATAATAATAATAATAATAATAATAATAATAATAATAATAATAATAATAATAATAATAATAATAATAATAATAATTGTACCGGTTGGTACACCTATACGCCGCACATTTGAATTTTCCGCCTTAAAGTACTCCTCTACAGCTAAAACTCTGAACTTTAGAACTGAATTAATTCAACAGTTTATCAGAAGATGTCACTGTGTTAATTTCGAATTGTTTTTGTTTACTAATTATCAAGATGTGTGGACATTCTCTCACAGATGTCTCTACCAAAAACTATGATCATGCACCCTGGTGCGAAGTGACGGAACTTTTCTTGAAGATATTTTATAATCATAACTTTTCCTATAACTAAATTTCGTTCTTTCTTTTGTGGGTTGGCAATGTAAATCTTTTCTTTCCGCCAGTTTTGAAGTTAGCCAATCAATAATTTATGTCATTAATTTTCAGCCAATCGTGTCCTTCTTCCCCAATGTTTGATGTGTAAATTTAAGTTAGCCAATAAACGCATGCGGGTGTGTCTTAACTATTCATGAAAGGTCTCGAATCTTGCCCGAGAGTATAAAAACTGCTGATTTTCTTGTCACTCGGCCACTCGTACAATATCTAGCTTAGTGTATGGGAGTATAGCAGGAGGCGGGAAGCGCCCCTTTCATCCGCCAGCAGCTCTTCTACAAGGTAATGGCTTTCAACATTTTTATTTCTTGCTAGCTCAGCAGTTTAGCCCTCGGGGAAGGTCCGAAACCCTTTTAATGTAACCTACCTTTCTAAAAATGTAACTTAGTGCCGGCTTATGTAAAATTTTCTTATTACTTTAACTGTAAATCGGGGTTAGAGAGTGCTTTACCCTCTCAAGCTCCCCTTCATTTTGAGTTGAGGCGACTACGTTTTCATAACCGATGTTCTACTCTTAATGTATTAAAATTTTCTTATACGAGTCACCTCCCTAGTTTGGGAATAGCCCCTGTGTCATCGGCCTAGTGCCCCTTAGGTTTTATAAGGTTTTTTGTAGGAGTGCAAGCAACGCCTCCATTCACATTGGTATTTTGGGCCATTTAATTAACCTATTATTTTTCCTTTAAGGCCCTGTAGGCTAGGTATGAGATACCCCCGTTTAGTTCTTGTAAGTTGCGCCTCGATGGCAAGTGATTGTAAAGCATTGTATTGCCTTTAACAGGCTTGAAAGATTGAGAGCGGGTCAGCTCTTTATGGTGTTTTGAAAGGTGCCTCTAGGAGGCTTGACATTACTAGGTGGGAGCAAGTGCTCCATGTAATGAGGGGTTTTCTGCCCTTTTGGTAATTTGTGGTTGTGATCTGAGGGCTCAGGTATTATAAACTTGGAGCTCGAAGCGAAGTTCTTGTAATGATCTCCTAAAACTTGTGATTCGTTGTACCTGATTTTGGGTTGTTGTTGATTTGCTACTTGTTAAATTTTTGAAAGTCTATATGAAAATTGTTAAGTTCCGTAAATATAACCTTTATTAAAATTTTAATTCATCTTTCGGCTTTGTACTTAGATCCATTCCAGCCCGCACCTTCTTTCACCTCTGCCGTCCACGGATAACTCCGTAACAAAAACAACAACAACAACAACAACAATAATAATAATAATAATAATAATAATAATAATAATAATAATAATAATAATAATAATAATAATAATTGTACCGGGTGGCACAACTCTACGCCGCATGTTTAAATCTTGCGCCTATTAGAACTCCTCTACTGGAGAAACACTGAACTTGGAACTAGACCAACTTAAATTTTTCCTCTGAAGATGTCACTGTGTGAATTTCGACTTGTTTTTGTTTACTATTTATCAAGAAGAGTGGACATTCTCTCATAGATGTCTCTACTAAAAAACTATGATCATGCACCCTGGTGCGAAGTGAAGGAACTTTATTTGAAGAAATTTTATACTCATAAGTTTTTATCCTTATTAAATTTCGTTCTTTCATTTGTGGGTTGGCAATATTAATCTTTCCTTCCGCCAGTTTTGAACTTAGCCAATCCAGAATTTCTGTAATTAATTTTTGACCAATCGTGCCTTTCTTCTTCGATTTAGATGTGTAACTGTAAGCTACCCAATAAACGCCTGTGGGTGTGTCTTAATTATTCATGAAAGGTCTCGAATCTTCCCCGAGGGTATAAAAATTGCTGATTTTCCTGTCTTTCGGCCACTTCATCAACATCTTAGTGTATGGACGTGTAGCAGGAGGCGGGAAGCGCCTCTTCCATCTGGCAGCAGTTCTTCAGTAAGGTAATGGCCGCTTAACATCTTTATTTCTTGCTAGCTCAGCAGTTTAACCCCCCGGGAAAGGTCAGAAAATTTTACAATGTAACCTACCTTTCTCCAAATGTAAACTTGTGCCGGCTTATGTAAAAATTGCATATATCTGTAATTGTAAATCGGGGATAGAGAGTGCTTTACCCTCTCGAGCTCCCCTTCATTTTGACTTGAGGTGACTACGTTTTGGTAACTGATTTTCTACACTTCCTTAATGTGTTAAATTTATTCATTGTACGAGTCGCCTCCATAGTTTGGGAATAGCCCCTGTTTCATCGGCTTAGTGCCTCTTAGGTTTTAAGAAGTTTCATGTCGGAGTGCAAATTCACGCCTCCATTGTTTTGCATTTTGGGCCGTTAACTTAACCTATTATTTTTCTACTAAGGGTCAGTAGATTGGGTACAAGATACCCCCGTTTCATTTTGTGTAAGTTGTGCCTTGATGGCAATTTAGTGTAAAGCCTGGTACTGCCTTTAATAGGCTTGGAAAACTGAGAGCGGGTCAGCTCTTTTAAGTATTGGATATGTGCCTCTAGGATGCTAGACATTGCTAGGTGGGAGCAAGTGCTCCATGTTATTAGGGGATTTCTGCCCTTTGGTAAATATGTGTTTGTGAGCTGAGAGCTCAGAAATTGTAAAACTTGGGGCTTGAAGCCCATATTGTTAAATTGTCTGTAAATTGTGGATTTTCTTGTTTTGGTTAAAGCCTTGTCATTTTACCTAACGCTTCATTGTTATAAAATTTGCTAAAGTTGAATTTTTAAAAAAAGGAAAATTAACCTTCAGTTTAAGTTTAATTTTTTTTCTTTTCTTGGCATTTGTAGTTAGACCCATTCACCCCTGCACCTTCTTTCACTTCTGCTGTTCCACAGATACCTCAGAACAATAATAATAATAATAATAATAATAATAATAATAATAATAATAATAATAATAATAATAATAATAATAATAATAATTTATGTACTGGGCGGTACACCTCTACTCTGTTTATTTAAAAGTTGCGCCAGTTGAAACTCCTCTTCTGGAGGAAGTCTGAACTTTATCTACACTATTAATCTACTAATTTCTCAGAAGATGTCACCACGTGGAAAATTTTGAGTTTTTGAACTGTGTCACTTTTGATGTGTTTTTGTCTCGCTTGAAGTAAGAAGTGTGAACTTTCTCTTCTAGAGGACACTACTGAAGAATTACAATAGTGCAACCTAGTGCGAAATCAAAGAACTATTTTGTTGAAGAAATTTTTATTTCAAATGTTTGTTCCTTGCTAAATTTCTTTCTGTTATTGTTTAAGTTGGCTGTATACCCCTCTTTTTCCCCTTAGTTTGGATCTAGCCAATCCCGAATTTCTTTTAATTAATTTTCCACCAATAATGTGTTTCTTCTTCCTCTATGTAGGGGTTTCTTTTCCCTAGCCAATAAAATTTTTGTGGGAGGGTGTTTTCTTTCCCCTAACGCCTAGAATCTTCCGTGAGAGGATATAAACTGCTGATTTTGGGGTCTCCGGGCCACTTCTGTTCCATCTTTCAGTGTATTAAGTACATAGCAGGAGGCGGGGAGCGCCTCTTTCCTCGGCGGCGGTCAACAATAAGGTAATGGCCGATTAATAAATTCTTTCTTTTCTTGCTCAGCAGTTTAACTTTCGGGGCGGGTTCTAAGCGTTCAACCATGTAACCTTTTCCTAAAATGTAAAAACAACTGGTATCTATTCTATTTTAAAACGACATATCGGGATAGAGAGTGCTTAACCCTCTCGAGCTCCCACTCACATCGTCTTAAGGTGAACTTATTTTCTCAACCAATTCTTCCGTAATGTAATGTAAATTGCTATTAAGTCACCTCTGTAGTATGGGATTAGCCCTTGTAATAACGGTCTAGTGCCAAAGTAGGTTTTAAAAAATCAAAGTGTATCAGGAGTGCGGTTAGCCTCCTCTCAAATTGTTATTTTAGAGGTCATGTAATCAACCTCCTTTTCATGTAATAGACCTCAGTAGGTTGGGTATTTTACCCCTGTGAATACGTCCTTAGAGGACAGCTTGAAGGTAGAGTTTGGTGTGGCCTTTGAGAGGCTTAAATTTTAAGAGCGGATCGCTCTTTTGAAAATGGAGTGTCATATGCCTCGTGGAGGCTTTTCTGTGTAATTCGGAGCCAGGGGCTCCTAGGGATGAATGGGGTTTTCTGCCCCTCTGTTAAAACTTGTGTTTGTGGTAAAACTGAGCTGATCGCTGAAGTCAGGGCGTGAAGCCCAAAACCTGTAAATATTGTAACTCCCCTTGTTTTGCTACATTGTACCTGCCATGTCTGTTATTGCTTTGTTTTTGAAAAGAAAATATAACCTTGTTAAATTTTAAATTAATTTTACATGCACTATAATTTCGTAGCTTGAAACCCATTCACACCCGCACCTTCTTTCACCTCTACCTACCACGGATATCTCCGTAACAAGTGGTAGCAGAGCGTGGTTGAATGGGTCTCAATTTAGCCCCTTTTGACGGCTAAACATTGCTTTGATTCGAACTCTAACAATTGTCTCAGTTGCTGGAATTTTTTGAGTTTTTCAAAATTGTTCTGTCATCATGCCCGGCCCTCGCGATGTTCTCCTCCTTAACTATTTGCGCAAAGAGGAGTTGATATACGAGTTAACTATCAGAAATGTGCAATCTGGAGGCACGGTTGCAATCGACACCAACAAGCTTAGAGAGTCCCTTGATTTGCCCATTTCCATCCCCAATTTGGGAGAGAAAGAAATTGATGATTCTCTTTCCACGATCGTCGAGAATATTACTGGGCTAGCATCTGTAGTCAGCTTTTTTGATGAAAACGATCCGTCTCCTAATCAAATTAAGCGTGTGCAAGGCAGGCTGTATCACTTTGCAAATAGAGTTAATGATCTGTTGTCTCTAAAGGTGAATGACGTTCAGAGGAAGGACGCTAATACGCTCCTTGAAACTATTTCTGAATTGTCTAATAAGGTTACTCAATTGCTAACCGGCGAAGTTCCTCCCAAAACTGATCAACCCGCCACAGTGAACGTAGGTAGTGATGAAGAGCCTCCTCAGGGAGAAGTCAATAGGATAACCGTTGCTGCTCAAACTATCTCTGCCCCATCGAACAACGAATCTGAACGCCGTGCGTCATTGGGTAACATCCGCTCTGAATTAACTTCTTTGCCATTAAAACCTTTAACGACTATGTCACCTGGGTTCAGTAGCTTGCCTCATCCATTGGCAATGTTGCTTAGAGGTATCTCTAAGTTTTCCGTCAACACCACCAGTGATGTAATTTCATTTTTAAGATTTCTAGTGGAATTTCAGGATCATGCTCTTGTTTTTTCTCTTTCGCCATGTCAAATTTTGCAAATTATCTATCCGTATGCTATTGGTATTCTCTCTGATAAAATCGTAAGAGCCATTGCCGAGCAATCATCTATTGAGGATTTCCATGCCCATTTGCTAGCTAACTTCATCCCGGCTAGGGCCAGGTCCTCCCTAATTCAGAAGTACTATTACCGTGTACAGCGCTTGGATGAAAACTTGGCTGATTTCATTCAAGATATCAAATTCTACACTAGGGTGTTTGCTCTGCACTTTCCTGAAGATCAGATTGTGCAGGCTATTGTAGAAGGTATTTCACCATCCTACAGGTCATATTTGTGTTTCGCGGCGTGTCCGCAAACCTTCTCTGAACTTGAAGCATTGGCCGTCTCAGCGGAAGGAGTTAGATACGCCGATTCTTTGCGTGTCGCGAAAGAACCCCCGCCTTCCTTTAGTAACACTCGGCCTCCACCTCGCCGACCAGTCAATCTCCGTAAATGTTATGCTTGCGGGTCGCCTGACCATCTGCGCAACAAGTGTCCACTGATCAAGCCAAGTGGGACTAGGAATGGAGCTGGTTCATCACAAGGCTGCTTTAAATGTGGGGCTTTCTCACATATCGCCAAGAATTGCCCAAACTCAAATAGCACCCCCTCCTGCTCTGGTGCAAATTCCACCCATGCCAATAATAAAAAGTGACTAGCGGCTTCGGCTGAGTCGACTAATTCTGCTTTCCAAGGCTCAGCCCCGGGCAAAAGGGTCGAGAATTCAGGGAATGAGCAATCTTCAAATTCTTTTTTTGAATGCCCCAGAGAGTGTCTTAGGATTGCGGCGGATACCCCCGCACCTGTTCCTTTTCTTAGGATTGAGTTGAATAACGAGCCTATAACAGCTCTCTTAGATTCAGGCAGCGTTTGTTCCATTATTTCGGCTGATTGGTATTCTAAATTGAAATCTGTTTGTAAACTCCCTGACTATGACTCATCTCCTGTTAAATATGTTTCGGCTAATTCATCTCCATTAGAAATTCTAGGTTCCTTACATGTCAAAATTCGTGTTTTTAAATTTACATGGAAAATCAAATTGTTTGTGGCCAAGCATTTGTCTTGCCCCATCATACTGGGAGCGGACTTCATGTCTCACACTGGTCTGGTGCTCGATCTTCAGAGTAAGTCGTGCACATTCAAATTTGCCTCTAATTGTAAAATCCCTCTATTAAAGTGTAATTCTGTATCATGTTCATCTATTTCGCCTACCCAGGATGAGATGTTGTTAGACCTTAGACATCTACCTGAGGAGCAGGCTGATAGTATTCGGAAACTGTGTCAGTCGTTTCCCGAGGTGTTCTCTGATACTCTTGGTGTTACTGACCTTATTGAATACAAAATTGAGGTCACGGATTCGATCCCTGTCCGTTTTCCACCGTATAGGCTATCTCCACCTAAAATGAAGGCTCTGAAAGAAATCATCGATCAGATGTTGAAGGATGGTATTATTAGGCCCTCTAAGTCAGCGTATTCTTCGCCTATTTTTCTAGTCCCGAAACCCCAAGGAGGCTTCAGGCCTGTCATTGATTACAGGGCTCTCAATCGGAAGGTGGTGTTACAATCTGTGCCCCTTCCCGACCTTCATTCTTGTTTTTCATGGTTTCGTAAGGCCAAGTTCTTCACCATCTTGGACTTAAATCAGGCCTATAATCAAATTCCCCTTGCCGAAGAGTCTAAACACCTTACAGCGTTTCCCACGGACTGGAATTTATACGAATACAACCGCGTGCCTTTCGGGCTCCCCACGGGGGCAGCTGTGCTCACTAGGCTACTAGATAGGGTCTTTTCCGACATCAAATTTGAGTACTTATATCACTACTTAGATGATGTCGTCGTATTTTCAGAGACCTTTGAAGAACATCTAGATCATCTGCGAGAAGTTCTCGATCGCCTTCGTAAGGCTGGGTTAACTGTTAAGTTGTCCAAGGTTGCCTTTGCTAAGCCCTCTATGTCATTCCTAGGGCATATTGTGTCACCCGATGGAGTAGCAGTCGATCATTCTAGAACACAGGCCATCCGTGATTTTAAACCTCCCAAGGACATCAAAGGTATCGCCAGGTTCATTGGTATGGTGAATTTCTTCAGGAAGTTCATTCCTAACTTTGCTAATAGAGCGGCGCCCTTAAACCTTCTTCGTAGGAAAGGCATCAAATTCGAGTGGGGACCTTCTCAACAAGCCGCTTTTGAAGATCTGAAATTAGCTCTCTGTAATGCCCCTGTACTTGCTATGCCTGATTTCTCGAAGAAATTCATCGTCCAAACCGACGCATCGTCGTCAGCAGTAGCTGCAGTTCTTCTTCAAGAGACTGAACTAGGGAGGCGACCCATCGCCTATGCGTCTAGGACATTGTCAGCTCAAGAAGCAAAGTACTCCATATATGAGCTTGAAGGTTTGGCAGTCTTATTCGCCTTAGAAAAGTTCCGTCTCTATCTGGAACACGTCAAATTCGATCTGGAGACAGATAATCAAGCCTTAAGCTGGGTCTTAGGTAGGCCGCGTCGTACAGGTCGTATAGCCCGTTGGGCCATCCGTATTTCTGCCTTCCAATTCGATGTACGGCATATCAGAGGTACTGAAAATGTTGTTGCCGATGGACTCAGCCGTATGTTTCATAACGACGTAGAGACCCACGAACCGGTCGACAGTTCATCACCTTCCGAGTCCATACTATCTGGTGTTAATGCCATCTTAACAGATGCTCCCATGCTTTTTAGGGATATTGAGAAATACCAACGTGAAGATCCGACGCTGGCTCCGATAATGGAAACCCTTTCTTCTGGGGAACATGCTGTCCCTTATGTTCTGAGGAATGGTGTTCTATGTTGCCCTTCGAGACATGATAAGTTGATGAAAGTTGTTGTTCCAGCGGTTCTTGTACCTATGATCTTCAAATACTATCATGAGACCCCATTGGGGGGGCACCTGGGTATCTTTAAAACTCGTGAAAAGATTCGTGAAATGTTCATCTGGAAAGGTATGGACGGTGAAATTCGGGAACTTGTAAAAGCTTGTAAATCTTGTTTGATCAGTAAACCCACCATGTCCACTAAAGTAGGCCTTTTGTCTTCTCATCAAGCGTCGCGCCCCATGGAACGCCTGTATATTGATTATGTAGGACCCTTCCCCCAGTCGAAGGGAAATGCCAACAAATTCATCTTTGTATGTGTAGATGGTTTTACCAGATTTTCTTGGTTATTTCCGACTAAGCTGGCTACCGCTCAGTCCACCATTACTTGCCTAAATTCTATTTTCGCTTCTTTTGGTCCGTGCCAATACATTGTATCTGATAATGCTAAGGCTTTTACATCTAATTTATTTCGTAAATTCTGTTTTGACTTGTCCATCTCTCATGTAACTACTTCCGCTTATTACCCTCAACCATCTCTGGCTGAACGGGTTAACCGTAATCTCAGGTCCGCACTTATTGCCTATCATCATGAAGATCATTCTAGGTGGGACACGTCCCTGCATTGGTTAGCTTTTGCTTTGAATTCGGCGGTCCATGAATCACACAAATTTACTCCAGCTTCTTTAATGTTCAAGTTTGTTCCCAACTCGCCGCTCTCTAACCTCTGGTCTCTGAATGACATTCTACCCGAGATAATAGATCCGGACAACATTAAAGATCTTTGGAAGAAGGCTAAAGCCAATCTTAAAGTGTCTCATGAAAAGGTTAGGGAAAGGTATGATCGTGGACGGAGACCCACCCCTTTGAAGGTAGGCGACCAGGTTATGGTCAAAAATTTTGTTCCCGCGGGCAAGCTTGCCCCCAGATTTCATGGGCCTTGTATCATTCTCGATTTTCTTACGCCGGTTACCTTATTGCTAAGTAATCCAGCCACCGAGAGGATATTTAGAGTTCACCTGTCCCAGGTGAAACCGGTGTAATTTCTGTGTTAACTTGCTTCATATTATTTTGAAAGGATATGAAGGTTATATTTTTTTGAGTTTCACTTTTAAGGCATTCTGCCCCTTCTGTAATATTTTGGTTTTAGATGTAAGCCTTGTGTAAAACCTGCCCCGACCCGTTAAACTGCCATCCTGTTCTTGCCACGGCCATTACCACGCTCCCGTCTCCTGCTCCACCTTACGCTGTGGCTTCATAATAGTAAATGCCATGGATATCTACACGCCGCTGGCCCCTCAACCTCTCCACAAGCCTGTACCCTCAAAGAAGATGATAGTCCAACACAATTCTGCCGCCTAGCTTTAATGTTCCAGCGCCCCCGCAGCCGCGCAGCGCTGTGCAGCGACTGGGGAGGGGGATGGGCCCCCTCCTCTCCAGCGAGGACGACATGTGCACGGCGAGCCGGAGCTCTCCTCCCGGCCAAGGCTGATGTGCGGCGCACGACCTGCTACATGCCCGCAGCCTGTATCTGTTCACCGCGGGCGCGGCGTACTTCAACACCTCTGCTCCCCTCATAGTGCGGGCGAGCGGTATCTCAGGGTACTTGAGGGGTCCGAGCGGCCTCCGTTGGACGCAAGCTGCAACGGCCGGTCTGGCCATCCGACTCAATCTACATCAACTACATGGACAGTCACCATAAGTAATGATTACACTTGGGAATTCAACACCATATTTGGTGGACATTGCCAAATTTTTCATCAGCTTCAAGTATTAAAAGTTTATCTTCAGAAATTCAACTTCTAAAAACAGAAAGACTTTACTTCACCTGCAACAACAAATTGGGAAACTGAATCACACAACATTCTGAAAATCTTGTAATCTATTTTCATATTCACTTTATAACTTGGAACTTGTTTCAAACTGATTTCATGTGTCACCCCTGGAGGAACTTTTGGGGGGGGGGAGGTCTGTACCGGGCGGTACACCTCTACTCTGTTTATTTAAAAGTTGCGCCAGTTGAAACTCCTCTTCTGGAGGAAGTCTGAACTTTATCTACACTATTAATCTACTAATTTCTCAGAAGATGTCACCACGTGGAAAATTTTGAGTTTTTGAACTGTGTCACTTTTGATGTGTTTTTGTCTCGCTTGAAGTAAGAAGTGTGAACTTTCTCTTCTAGAGGACACTACTGAAGAATTACAATAGTGCAACCTAGTGCGAAATCAAAGAACTATTTTGTTGAAGAAATTTTTATTTCAAATGTTTGTTCCTTGCTAAATTTCTTTCTGTTATTGTTTAAGTTGGCTGTATACCCCTCTTTTTCCCCTTAGTTTGGATCTAGCCAATCCCGAATTTCTTTTAATTAATTTTCCACCAATAATGTGTTTCTTCTTCCTCTATGTAGGGGTTTCTTTTCCCTAGCCAATAAAATTTTTGTGGGAGGGTGTTTTCTTTCCCCTAACGCCTAGAATCTTCCGTGAGAGGATATAAACTGCTGATTTTGGGGTCTCCGGGCCACTTCTGTTCCATCTTTCAGTGTATTAAGTACATAGCAGGAGGCGGGGAGCGCCTCTTTCCTCGGCGGCGGTCAACAATAAGGTAATGGCCGATTAATAAATTCTTTCTTTTCTTGCTCAGCAGTTTAACTTTCGGGGCGGGTTCTAAGCGTTCAACCATGTAACCTTTTCCTAAAATGTAAAAACAACTGGTATCTATTCTATTTTAAAACGACATATCGGGATAGAGAGTGCTTAACCCTCTCGAGCTCCCACTCACATCGTCTTAAGGTGAACTTATTTTCTCAACCAATTCTTCCGTAATGTAATGTAAATTGCTATTAAGTCACCTCTGTAGTATGGGATTAGCCCTTGTAATAACGGTCTAGTGCCAAAGTAGGTTTTAAAAAATCAAAGTGTATCAGGAGTGCGGTTAGCCTCCTCTCAAATTGTTATTTTAGAGGTCATGTAATCAACCTCCTTTTCATGTAATAGACCTCAGTAGGTTGGGTATTTTACCCCTGTGAATACGTCCTTAGAGGACAGCTTGAAGGTAGAGTTTGGTGTGGCCTTTGAGAGGCTTAAATTTTAAGAGCGGATCGCTCTTTTGAAAATGGAGTGTCATATGCCTCGTGGAGGCTTTTCTGTGTAATTCGGAGCCAGGGGCTCCTAGGGATGAATGGGGTTTTCTGCCCCTCTGTTAAAACTTGTGTTTGTGGTAAAACTGAGCTGATCGCTGAAGTCAGGGCGTGAAGCCCAAAACCTGTAAATATTGTAACTCCCCTTGTTTTGCTACATTGTACCTGCCATGTCTGTTATTGCTTTGTTTTTGAAAAGAAAATATAACCTTGTTAAATTTTAAATTAATTTTACATGCACTATAATTTCGTAGCTTGAAACCCATTCACACCCGCACCTTCTTTTACGCATAACTACCGCTAAAACACGGTAACAATTTATATAGGATTAAATTGTCATGGCACCATTGTTACAAAACTTGTCTAATAATGTATAGATCCGCTCTAATTAAAAAGTCAGAGGAAACCGGCGTGGTATAGATTCCAGAAGAGGACGTATGTTCTCCGGAGAGATCATAAGCCCTATGCTATGGATTACTCCCATTATACCCTGGTATATAAAGTTTTCCTTCCCAACCAATCGCTTTTCTTGTTTAGTTTCATGTCGGTCGAACGCTTTAGCTATTATAATTAAAATCTTATCACTCATAAAATTTTCTCCACTACACGGAAAAGCATGGTATCATACATATATTTTGAGGCTTACAAGACGAGAAAGTGTTCTTTATTTCGACAAAATTTAGATTTCGAAGTATTGTCGCTATTATTAGCAAATATATTATACTT
The DNA here is from genome assembly GCF_040414725.1 of Anabrus simplex. Classification (NCBI taxonomy): domain Eukaryota; kingdom Metazoa; phylum Arthropoda; class Insecta; order Orthoptera; family Tettigoniidae; genus Anabrus; species Anabrus simplex. Next base: position 210,917,852 of record NC_090268.1, on the reverse strand, counting down.
ACTGCAATAAAATTGAGAGTAGAGGTAGGAAACTTCACATCATTTCTGTAGGTCTTCTGTTCCTTAGTGAGTTACATTTTTAGCTAGATTACATTGTGTATATCTAATTTATTAATTTACATTCAAATAATGTGTAAATGTGCACTTCATCACTTTATTTAATTTTCACGAATTCTCTTCTATAATTTACACGTTTCTTAACTGCGTATTGATTACCATTTTCTTTAAGATAGTTGTGTAAGGAATTTCAATATAATGTACGTCGTTGAGGAGAAAAAACGACTTAAAGCTCTAACATCACAACTTCATAAATAAATACAGAAATGAATGAAACATAAATAAATAAAATTAGATGTTTGTAAATGAAAAATAAGCATTAAAAGTATATACTTGAATTATATATGACTAAGTAATGGATGAATGATTTAATTAATTAATAAATATATAAACATACACAGGAATAAATAAAATGTGAAAGCACATGAACACATACAATATATAAATAACAAAATCAAATTCTGTCGCAGTTGATTAGCTGAATGCCTCCAATGGTATTGTTGTGGGAAGATTTCAGGCTCAGCTGGTGGGCAGTTTAGAGGTCTTTAAATAAGAAAGGGCCCATAACAGTACTTTAACTGCCGGGCAGAGCAGCTCAGACGGTAGGGAGCACGGCTTCTAAGCTGATGTTGGCGGGACCGATCCCAGCTCACTCTACTGGTATTTGAAGATGCTCAAGTACGTCAGCTTCGTGTCGGTAGATTCACATTAAAAGAAATCCTTGCGGAACATAATTCTAACACCGTGAAGGTGTCATATTATAATAAAATGCAGTACAAGGGCAGGGTGGGTGGAAATAAGAATTCAGTATTTAATCGTCTCGTAGTAGTAGCAATTATTATTATTATTATTATTATTATTATTATTATTATTATTATTATTATTATTATTATTATTATTATTATTATTATTATTATTGTTACGGAGTTTTGGTGGACCAGCAGAGGTGAAAGAAGGTGCTAGATGGAATAGGTCTCAACTACGAAATTAAAGTTAATTTAAAATTTAGCAAAGGTTATATTTTCTTTTCAAGATCGATCAAGAAATAACAAGTTCAACAGGTACCCAGTAGCATATCAACAAATTAAGAAAGTACAATTACAGTTTGTTACTAGATTTGGGCTTCTAACCCCAGACTAACAATCCTTGAGCAATGAGCCCATGTACCTATGTACAAAGTTCAAAAATGGGGCAAAAAACCCCAATCATGCCAAGGAGCACTTGCTCCCAATTACCCAGTAAAGCCTCCTCGAGGCGCACAGAAAATCCACTTTTAAGAAAGAGCAAACCCGCTCTCAAAGTTCAAGCCTATTCAAAGGCCACACCAAACTCCACCTTCAATCTGCCCTCCAGGCACACAAGAACAGGGGTAATAATACCCAACCTACTGAGGCCTATTCAGTAAAGAAACAGGTCAATTACATGGCCCAAAATTCTGAGTTGAATGGAGGCGTAGCTTGCACTCTTAATACACTTTTAAAACCTACTTGGCACTAGGCAAGGGCTAATCCCATACTACGGAGGTGACACGATAAGAAAACTGATTTACATTACGAAGGGAGGAAAACAGAAATGAAAACGTCGTCACCTCAGAACAATATGAGTGGGAGCTCGAGAGGGTTAGGCACTCTCTATCCCAATTTATAGTTAAAGAGCCAAAATTTACCAAATGTCTATTACATTTTAAAGATAGGTTACATTAGAAAGGTTTCGAACCTGCCCCGCGGGTTAAACTGCTCATCTAGCAAGAAAATAAGTTATAAAATGGCCATTACCTTATAGATGAACTGCTGCCCGAAGAAAGAGGCGCTTCCCGCCCCCTGCTACATAATCACAATAGGAGAGATGTTACTGAAGTGGCGAGGAGACCAGAAAATCAGCAGTTTATATACCCTCGCGGAAAATTCGAGACGTTTCATGAATGATTACAACCCGCCCACAAAATTTTATTGGATAACAGCAAAAACTAATACACCAGACGAAGAAGAAACACCTTATTGGTGGAAAATTAATTACAGAAATTCCTCAGAGGTCAAATTCAAAACTGGCGGAAAGAGAAGGGTTATACTGCCAACCCAGAAAATGAGTGAAAGAAATTTAACAAAGAACAAACTTATGAATACCTAATTTCTTCAAAAACACAGTTCCTTCACTTCGCACTAGGGTGCACAATTATCGTTCTTAAGTAGTGCCATCTAGAAGAGAATGTCCATACTTCTTGCTACAGGGCAAACAAAAAAATAAATCGAAATAGACACAGTTCAGAACACTTCAAAATTTACAATAGCGACATCTTCTGAGAAACCTTAGAATTAATATGGTTGTTAAAGTTCAGGCTTTCTCCAGTAGGGGAGTTTCAATTGGCGCAATGTTTGAATTAGCGGCGTGGAGGTGTACCGCCCGGTAAAATTATTATTATTATTATTATTATTATTATTATTATTATTATTATTATTATTATTATTATTATTATTATTATTATTATTAGTGAACAGACATGAGTAAAACACGATTGAAGCTGCAGGTACTCTGTCTCGTGAGTTTGCACAATCCTGGGTGTGGGAGAGGAAGATTAATAAGTCTGTGCACACAGTAGTAATTCTCTCCACTGTGCCTTACAGCACGTCAAGCACTCTGCGACACGGACACCGCAACACGTCAAGATGAACCTTCCTGTCTGGAATGCCAAACACCGCGGTCATAAACTACATCAGCAGAGGCAGTTCATTTTGCTGTCAAGCCGTAAGGTCTCCTTCCATTTAGATGTAGCCGGAACTCAATGGCGTGATCCTAAGTTTCATTATCGCAAGAGGGAGATATGATTGAGGTGGATTTTCTCTACCAGCATTCGATATATTAGATAAGATATTACTTTGGATTTATTTAGCGCAAATAGAAACACGTTCAGCACCAAAAGGACTCAGCAAGATTCATAATGTTTCATTGCTAATTAAAATAAACCGTGAACTGCTTTGAAAGGGAAAACTAATTCGAGTACTTAGGCTGCTAGTTTTGCCAGCAAGTAAATCCCGATGTAGAAATGAGGACTAGGAATTAGCGCGAAGAGCAAATGCAAATGCAAATTAAGCAATCATTCTGTGAACCTCAAATCACTTTAAATCTACTAATGAGATTTGTTACCGAGCTCGATAGCTGCAGTCGCTTAAGTGCGGCCAGTATCCAGTAATCGGGAGATGGTTTTCCGTTGTTTGCCATGGCCGCTTCCTTCCCATTCATCGGCCATTCCTATCCCATTGTCGCCATAAGACATATCTGTGTCCGCGCGACGTAAAGCAAATAGCAAAAAAAAAAAAAAAAAGGAAAAAAAAAAAGATTTGTTAAGTGCTACGTTTGGTCTATTGTCCTATATCGAGGAGAATCCCAAAATTATCATGGAGCATAAATTTCATGCTTTTAAGATTTTGGCATATCAACGTACTGCTACGACTAAAATACCCCGTGTTTTGTCGTTCTAATTTATTTCAGGATGGCCCAATAAATACATACAGACAATTCTAATGACCAAGACTCCACTAAAAGTTTTCTATTTACAAAGGCTCTCTGTCCCTCTCACAGCAGTTGGCCATTTAGGTGGCCTAACTAGACGGGGTGCAATCCTGATTGGTAGGCTACCTACCGAGCGACCTGGCCGTGCGGTTAGGGTCGCGTAGCCGTGTACCTGCATGCGGGTAATGACGGGTTCGAATCCTAATGTCGGCATCCCTGTAGATCCTACCATTCATTTTCACTCCTGCAATCTCAGTCATTTCACATACAAAGCTGCACGCAGCTTCACCAACTGTTCCACTCATTACTCATCCAAGAACACGAACATACTGTCCCGCGGGACACAGACGACAATTAGCACCACTGCCGTCAAGTGCCAATCACTAACTCCACGTCAGTATACAGATAGTACTCCAAGGCAGTACACATACCGTACTCCGGTCAGATACTCTGACACCGGTGAGACACTGACGGTAGCCAACAGTACTGCTGCCGCAGTCTGACTACCGAACTCCAAAACTGACTAACCGTTTGCGGATAGCCTCCTTAAGGTTTTTTCGTATCCTGGTGATGGGATACTAGAATATTCGGAGTTCGGTTAAAATAGGATATTCCCGTTTTGTGTTCCAGAAGGTGCACGGGGAAACCAGACGAAGAGAATAATAGAGGGAGGAGGCTGTCACTATGCCGTGAGGATGGAAGACCCCAATTGACTCTCTAGATCCTTCCAAGAAATACCGAAGGAGACTACGTGAAGCTGGCACGCCTGAAAATACCCTAGATATCACGAATGGCCAACGTTGAAGTCTATTACAAAGAAGGAACAGAGCTGTTTCACCACGTTAAAAATAAGAGAATAGCATACCATTATCCCTTACACATAAAAGATACGAATTGTCTCAGCTCAAAGTGGAAGGAAAGATCGAGGGAAGGAGAGGAAAAAGACAATAGGACTTCCTTCATCTCTAATAAAGGGTGTTTCTAAACTCCTTCTACACACCTTGGGGGCTTGTAGTAGGAACCAATGTGATAACATTTTGTATACGAATAAATGTTTATAAACGTACCCTTTCTCTGCTACAGGCAAAACACCATGACACGTTTAAATCCCTCATGTTTGCTGCGTCGCCGAGCGGAGCGAAATACCTACGTTGATGTTACAGTGCTTCTGGATCCACTTAGCAGAAATTATGCTCACGCCGGTTATAGGAGCAGCGGATGTACGACTACCAGGTGTTTGTGAGCGAGTGTAGTGAAACGTGATACGCAAGTACAAGTAGGATGGTCGTCACGTCAAGCTATTCTTGTAATTGAACGCAGAAGTACTGCAGGAACAACGTAAGCACCACGCTCCGTTCATTGACTCAACAAACGCCAGGCATTTACTGGTTCTTTTGTTCGAAGCAGTGAAACGGTATGTGTTAGGATATGGATTATATTCAAAATATTGTTATCTGTTTCCCCTGCTGGTCGTCAAGTTATGTACACTACAGTGGATTTGTCTGCATCTAGAACAGGGCCTCTCAGGGTGCATGCGCGTGGTGCATGCACTGTGCACGGTGCAAGAGACGACTTGGCTTGGTTGAACAGAGTGCAGACCCCCCACTCCTCGATTTGGAGCAATAGCGCTTACTCTCTCTTTCCTCACGCCTGTCTCGCTCGCTCCGCCTGTCTCCCTCTGCCCCACTTGCGCCGTAGCGCTCCAAATCCAGGCTGACTTGAGCCGAGTATAGGCGAGTTGAGCCGAGCTTAGCCGAGTAGCCCAGAGACGAAGCGTTGATCCGAGCCATGCCGAGCGGCAGCGATGCACAGTGCACGGAGCTCTTGCGCCTCTATCTGCACGCGTGAGATTTTGGGCGTTTGAGAGGCCCTGATCTAGAACAACTCACGACAAAGAAGAATGCGCCATAATGACGCCAACCTTCGTTAAGGAGACAGTGCTAGAGGCAGAAGAACAAACTGTTCTGTAAATTCTTGAGCCCTCTCATCAGCATAATGCCATTAAGGGGACAGATACATTTCCCCAAGGGGCTGCATTGCCGAGGTGGTAAAGATGTGCTCGGTTCACAACGGAAGGACGTGGGTTCGATTCCCCGTCAGGAAGTCGAAAAGAGATTTCAACTTCCGGAGGTGCGCATGGTCGTAAGGTTCACTCAGCCTACACGAAAAACGAGTACCAGATTAAATGAAGGGGACAAAGGCGGCCGGAGGAGTTAACCAGTCTACAGTAACAAGTGCATGGGGCTTCATGATCTCTACAGTGATGACTTCGCATTATTCCTTTACACGTTTCCCCGTCTTAAAGTTAGTAAAATGAATATGTTTAGAGTTCAGCAATGATAGAACAATGTTATTTACGAAATAATGTTCAATTTTAAAGATCAATCAATCAATCAATCAATCAATCAATCAATCAATCAATCAATCAATCAATCAATCAATGACTTCCATACTTACTAGCCAAGCTACGTACAGTAGTATTACTGATTCAAATGTCCCAATAATTGATGTGAGATAAAAACAACAACACCGACAACAACAACAGCACAATTTGCTTACTTAAGCATTTTGCAGAACGAGCACCGGTGTTTTCCTATCAGCTGAGTCCCTGCGCTAATTGCCCCTGCCATTCGGCGAAGTCATGCTTGGATAATGCAAAACTGCCCCCACCACCGTGTCTCACCCCAACCTCGTATAGGCATTGCAGACTTAGTTTGCCATTGCTGTATGCAGATTTACTAAAAACCTAACAACATTGAGTTTTTAATATTTAATATTAAAATTTAAAGTTAGTTGACAATTTCTTCGCATAAGCTGTTTATAACTTTTACTTCTATCACCTGTTAGACGGAGGTACATATTTTTAATCATATCTATGTGTTAAATATTAGGCCAAATTTACCTTCAGTACCATGAAGAATTTTGTCAATTTTTCTCAGTTTAGATTACGTATATTAATTGACTAATTTAAGTTTTAGTGGCAATTAGCTGCAGCCAAACGCACTTGTCGTCCTAATGGCTGGCACGGTGGATGAGTGGTAGACTACTGTACTCGACTTTTAATTGCTAGTTCGCGAGTTCGATCCCGGCTAAGATGGTCGACATCTGAAGGGTGGTCAAATACTTTGGCACCTCGTTTCATTGTTGTTGGCATCATAATGATCTCTGGTGGCGCACTCAGTGCCTCCGGACAAAATTAACACAACCATGCCAGCAATACAGTAGACCTCCACTTTCGTTACATCGGAATGTCGTAATTGGTGGGCAGATGGCCTGCAACTCGCTAGCCTAGGCCATATGAATGATAATAAGTAGACCCCAGACATTTTGGCAGTAATAACTCATAACAGAAATTAATTTGGATACTAGGAAGTTCCAGCCGGCCCCGCAGTGTAGGGGTAGCGGCCGAGGTTCATTTACTTGGATCCGAGGGCTGGTTCGTGTTCCACGCGGCCTACGTGATTACAATTGAGGAGCTATCTGACGGAGATGTAGCGGCCGCGGTCTCCAGATCCAAGAATAACAGCCGACGGTATTCTTTGAACTGACAGCACGACAGCCCGTAATCTTCAGGCCTTCGGGCTGAGCAGCGGTCGCTTGGTAGTTCATGGCTTTTCCAGGCTGTTACGCCATGTGGTTCGGTTTTAGTTTTAGTAGGAAGTTCCATCCAGCCCGCTCCTCCATAATGCAGTGAGAGATAAATTCCCGGGGTTTTGATAGCCCATACCCCTCATATTTATGGAAATCGCATAGCATAACCATTGTGCAGTTCTTAATTCGTTTAAGCCCCAGGGTTGGTTGTTCCCTCGGACTCAGCGAGGGATCCCACCTCTACTGCCTCAAGGGCAGTGTCCTGGAGTGTGAGACTTCGGGTCGGGGGGAACAGGACCAGTACCTCGCCTAGGAGGCCTCACCTGCTATGCTGAACAGGGTCCTTGTAGGGGGATCGAAGATCGAAAGGGATAGACAGGGAAGAGCCCTGACCTTACGTTAGGTACCATCCCGGAATTTTCCTGGAGAAGTGGGAAACCACGGAAAACCGCTTCGAGGATGGATGAGGAGGGAATCGAACCCCCTCTACTCAGTTGACCTCCCGAGGCTGAGTGGACCCCGTTCCAGCCCTCGTACCACTTTTCAAATTTTGCAGCAGAGCCAGGAATCGAACCCGGGCCTCCTGGGGTGGCAGCTAATCACACTAACCACTATATCACGGAGGCGGACTTCAGTAAGTTTACTGCATCAGAATTAGGGCTGTACTAAGGACTAACATAATAATCGTAAGGGAATCAATAACACATCTACCTACGAGAATACTGTTTACAGACATTCACTGTTCTTACACTAATATTATTGTGCGCGCAATGTTATTTAATATAACTCCCCAGTTCCGTATTTTCATTCGAATTGTGTCTGTAGGCAAATTTTATTTCTCTGATGTTGCATGAGAGGATTACTTCGTATCAAAACTTTTTAAGTATAGAAAGTTCTGTTTATGATATAATCTACTATTGTTTCTCTGGCAGACCGGGTACTATGCTGACTTTTTTCTTCTCTCTTTCCCCAACACGCTTACAGATGTTGGTAGCATTTCGCCCCCGCCACCCCTCTTTAGAGGCTTTTACAAATCCTTCCGCTTGCCCAAGCAGAAAGCTATTCAGGACACAGCACAGTGGGGCAGATTTCTGGACGTCTCCCACGCAACGAATGTAGTTGCCTGCTATAGGATTATGTTTCCATTTGGTAACTCTATCTTGTATTACGTAGATATACATTCTGGTGTGACACACTCCGACAAGTGTGGTCTCATTTATGTTACTCTTGTGGGTTAAATCAGTGGTTCCTTGAGTGTGTGACGTGACGCTCTGTAGAGTCACGGGTTATTGCTTATTGGAGCGTCCTGGAACAGTATAGAAAATTCACATTTTTCGCTTTCTAAAGCAACGTAGTAGCATGCAAAACCAATCAGTAATAGTGCCGCCCATCACCCTAACTTGTACCTGTCTTTGGTAATGCATTCTCTACTGACGGTAGTCGTAAGTACCAGGGTCCAATATAACACCAGAAATAGGCTATTTGAAGTCAGTATTTGTCATTACCGCAACTCTGTAGTTTCTACAGCAGCCAAGTCAAAATCGTTCGAACTCCACTTTTGCCAGTCTTTCCCAATTTTACACCAGGCAAATGCAGGGGCTGTGCCTTAGTTAAGGCCATGGTCACTTTATTCTTCTTGCAAATATCCACTTGTTCGGCATATTTTTCTCGGATCAGTTCTGTACAGTATTACTGTATTTATAGTTGACAGTTTCCACCTGAGGATACAAAATGTTGACTGGTACATAGAAGTACCGACAGGTCGTTAGCGATAAATTCAATGATATTTCAAAATGAAATCCATCTAATCGTGCTTGCATTTATTCATACAATTTAGGTTCTGTTTACTCTAATTAATACAGGTTCGTCAGCATTGGGCTGGTGTGTGTAAATGGGAAACTCCAGAAAACCATCTTCAGGGCTGCTGACACTGTGATCTGAACTATCATCTCCCGTAAACAAACTGACATTTACTTGACTCAAAATGCGTAACGGACTTGCTTGGTACTATAAAATATAGAGCTTAATAATAATAATCTATATAAATAAAATTGTATCTGTTTGTCTGTCTGTTTGTCTGTTCCACCATCACGTCGAAACGGCTGGATAGATCTCAACCAAACTTCATATTTAGGGTATACTCATCCCGGGGAAGGTTTTGATATGCATATCATTTTAAAATCCTTGAATAGACGGGGGGTTTATAGGAAAACCAGAATGGTTTTTCCACCATCACGTCGAAACGGCTGGATAGATCTCAACCAAACTTCATATTTAGAGTATACTCATCCCGGGGAAGTTTTCCATATGCATATCATTTTAAAATATTTGAATAGACGGGGGGTTTATAGGAAAATCAGAATGGTTTTTCCACCATTACGTCGAAACGGCTGGATAGATCTCAACCAAACATCGTATTTAGAGTACTCATCCCGGGGAAGGTTTCGATATGCATATCATTTTAAAATCTTTGAATAGACGGGGGGTTTATAGGAAAACCAGAATGTTTTTTCCACCATCACGTCGAAACGGCTGGATAAATCTCATCCAAACTTCATATTCAGAGTAAACTCATCCCGAGGAAGGTTTCGATATGCATATAATTTTAAAATCTTTGAATAGACGGGGTGTTTATAGGAAAACCACAGTGGTTTTCCTCCATTTTCTCTTATACTATTGATTTTCTGTAAAATTCGTTTACCGTACGTGAAACGTCTCTTCATTATAAACAACTTTCGTTATGTTCATAATTTACCTTACTCTTCACATGACGGAGAAATTTACAATTTTCTGCTGGTATCATGCTCTGCATTTAATGACCGACAGACCGACAACGAACCTACAGGTTACCATGGCAACGTCTCTGACTGCATGCCAGTAGGGAAGTAACGTATTGCCATTTTCCTCATCATGCTTTTAAATTCGTGGTTGTTCCTTGGGTAGATGGCAAGAGAGGCGTCAATCGGCTTATCTGCGGGATATTGGCGGAATATTGTTGGAGGTTATAACCGCCCTCGAATAGATTAAGTAATAACACCATTAGTCATCTTCTTATTTGTTTACCTAAGAATCACTGGACCTAAATTTCTCCTCTGTTTCCGCTTTATTATATCCATAACTCACTCTAGCATAATTTATTGAGGGGCATTTGATTTTCCAATACATTCACTTGGCATTTACATATTTGTCGTTATCCGGCTGTCCTCAGTTATAATCCATTTTCTATTAGTTTCAACATTCTTAACTGTATTATTTTCTTCCCCACGAACCTGCTACGCAGGCGTAGCAGGGGGAGAGGTGATACTCCCACGTGGCGCGTCCCAGGTGGCGGATAGGGGGGTCCTAACCGGCTTGCCGGCGGACTTGAGGGAAATAAAATACCTCTCGCGGACCAAACACACACCCCCTGTGGGTGGGGGAGGCAGACGAATAATACACCCACGGTATCCCCTGCCTGTCGTGAGAGGCGACTAAAAGGGGCGACCAAGGGATGTTTAAATTGGAACCATGAAACTACTTGTGATTAGTACCACCACGCGGAGAACACCAAGGGTTGCTTTTACTTGTGCGCAGTACCACTACATTAGGTACGAAATTGGTTTGTGATCAGTAGCACACAGGAGCACCGCGCGGTCGGCTTTTGCAGTACCTGTGATTAGTACCACCATATGAGCAGGACCATGGGATGATAGCTACCATGGTTCTGCCTTGCCTATGATTAGTACCCACTATATGAGGAACACCACGGGATAGGGAGAGGTCCCTGTGGTTAGTACTCTTATGTGATGAACACCATAGGTTTGCGTTACCTGTAAATGGCGCCGCAAAGTGAGAAAAGCATAGGTCTGTATTATGTCGAATTTCATACCCTCTGAGTAGTACAATAATGTGTGGAATGCCGCAAGTGTCTGCTACTTTTGATTAGTACCGCAACAGAACAAATACCATGGTTCTATTCTGATAGCGATCAGTACCGTTATGAGGGGCGGATAACTGCGATTTAGGACCCCCTTTTGACTGCGCGCATAATCGATTCCGTGTAATGCTATAGCAGTAGTCCCTTGGTCAGTAATACGATATTGTCACGTCTATGTGAATGTGAGACACTGCGGGTCGCAACCACTGATTGTTTTAAATTCATTTCCATCCATTCATTCTTCGTTCTCACGTTTTTGAATTCTGGTCAGTGGAGAATTTTAGAGTTTTAATATGTCATTCCATTTCGTCTCATTTCGTACCATTAGGGGCCGATGACCCAGATGTTAGGCCCCTTTAAACAACAATCATCATCATCATCATAATTTTCTTCCTTAATTACGCCGTATGTACGTGAGTGCTAGAAACTACTGGATGCATTTCCACCAAGATTCGGATTTAGAATACACCTGTCCTTGATAGGTTTTAGGGCAAATATTGTTTCTAAATCCCTGAACTGACTGGGGGTTTATACGAAACCGAAACAGTGATTTTGCACTTCCAAAAAATATACACAACCAAACTTTATGGAAGTCTACCTACCTTGGTAGAAATTAATTTCTAAACCTTTTTTCTCATGTGAACATCATTTCGATACGAGGATTAATAAGGGAGATATCATTAACGGACCGTTTTTCTGTACAGGTCCCATCGGACTTGACTCACGAGCGGGTGCGTGTAAAGCGTATTCCTTACAACTTGAAAACTACTGAAGACATTCGAGCCAAAATTTATATTTAGCATCCACCTGTCCAAAGGTAGGTTTTAAACGTAAATAACATTTCATGTTCCGGAATGGACTGGCGGTTTATAGGGAACACAAATGGTGATTTTACTCTTCCGCAATATATACAGAACAAGACCAACCTGACTGGAAATCGACCAAACCTGATGGAATTCCACCTCTAAAGCTTTTTTTTCATGTGCATTTTTTCGTCAGGAGGATTAATAAGGGAGATATCATGAATGGTTACTTTTGCAGGTTAAGTCCAGCGGACATAGCCCAAAAGGTGTTTTACATGGAGCAGATTCCTTATCTATATAAATCAAATCGTAACCACTGTGTGCCTCTACACTGACTATTTTGGCGAAATTTTCGTACAGCTTTCCGTTTAAGGGGTAATAATAACCATCTCCATAATCTTTGGTTTAGTTTCCTGAAAGTCCTAATTTTTACCCGCCTCGCCCAAAATCCACATTGTGGCATAATCTGCCAGAAGAATAAGAAGATAATTGAAATTTGACAAAATTATACGTTTTAGCCTGTAACGAATGGAAAAATCCTATATCATTAAATTTTTCATTTTTTATCCCCGAAGAATATCGAAATATGCAGGCAATTTTAATGATGGTGCAGACCTTCGGAAATTCCTATCACATAACGGATTGCAAAATCTCCGTTCAATTTGGAATGATCTACAACCTTGGTCTTATGACTTTTTGCCGTATCTGTATCCCTTTTACGTTTGATTTTTCTCTATTAATCGATGTTAAGTCAATTTGGAATTTTCACATGCATAATTCATACTTTCAATTACATATATGAAATACAGAATCATCAAACTCTTCACGAAAATTGGCCCACCCAGTAGCCATATGTGAGCCAAATGCTACGTATGTAGCTGTCACATTATTATCCGAAAAGTAATGTAATGTGAGATAATCTTACAAAACCTTTACCCTGTTCCAGGTTTCTAACTCAATCTGACCCAAGAATAGATGTCATATCATAGGACCAGCCATTTAGGCCACTAAATCCGGCGTGTCTTATGGTATAATCCTTTGTCGATATGACGTACGTTTAGTAGCAGTTAATCTGTAAATGAAGGTCTTCAATATTGTAAACACGCATATACTTTCGTATGTCGATCTATATATATTCACTGATGTCGATTTTTAGCGATCGAGAAAGGGTGGGTCTGCTATTGTAATCAGTACTCCCCACACCAACTTTGACTGGCAGTAGGAAAGGGTTCCTTCTCCAACTCCTGTGTAACTGTCATTAGTAAGGAAGGCCTACAATTGTAATGAATAGTTCCCTTCTCGATTTGACTTGCAGAAGGTAAGTGAGCATGCAGTTTTGTTTAAAACTTCCCTACCCGATTGTGTTTGGCAGTAGGAAAGGGTGCCCGCCATTATAAAGAAATGTCCTCATCTAAAATGTGACTGGCATTAGGCATAGTGGCCTGCTATTTTGATGGAAACTCACCAACTTGGTGTGACTGGCAGTACGCTGGCTGGCAGTAGGAAAAGGGGCCTGTCATTATAATGATAACTGCACAACTCAATTTCGAGTGATAGTAGGGTAATTGCCTACCATTATAATAGAAACTCCTCAACTGTAATCTGTCTGGAAGTAGGAAAGGGGGCTGCCATTTTAACGAAAACTCCCCAAATCGATTCTGTCCGCGTTGTAGGCAATGGGGCCTGCAATTATATTGTAAACTTCCCAACTTGATTGTGAATGCCAGTAGGCAAGTGAGCCTGCCGTTATATCACAAATCCGTAACAAACACTTTACATTGGAAACAACGTACGGGGACCTCCCCATGCTCTTTCTCGGATAACGCTAAGAAGCATGCAATTTTAAAACAATCTTATTTACTGCATGTACACTATTTACTTCGATATTCGAATACAATGTAGAATACCGTAGCGAAGCACGGGTACATTCGCTAGTAATAATAATAATAATAATAATAATAATAATAATAATAATAATAATAATAATAATAATAATAATAATCTATATAAATAAAATTGTTTCTGTTTGTCTGTTTGTCTGTCTGTTTGTCTGTTCCACCATCACGTCGAAACGGCTGGATAGATCTCAACCAAACTTCATATTTAGAGTATACTGACCCCGGGGAAGGTTTCGATATGCATATCATTTTAAAATCTTTGAAAAGACGGGGGTTTTATAGGAAAAACGGTTTTCCTCCATTTTCTCTTATACTATTATAGGCAAAATATCGAATTTGTCGTATAAGGACGAGACAAAGCTCAATTTAATCCTCTTGACGCAAAGAACAAAACTCGGTAAGCCCTACGGGCCCGAAAACCATGTTTTAAGGCCCTAAAACCAACCGTTACGGAGATATTGGCACCACACTACCCCTGCTCTAGGAATCGGATAAAGAAATGAACTGCCGTAACCATGGCAACGTCAGCTCCAGGATTCTAGAGCAGTGAGATTATGCATGTACGTTTGGGCATAGCTGTCAACCAAAATAGGTACAAATAAGACTTAATATCTGGGAAAAAAATATACTGTTGTGTAAGGCACTCATAGGACTCCTTTGGGCGGGGATGGAAAGGGGGTGAAGAACGAGTGTAAAAATCTATATAAATAAAATTGTTTCTGTTTGTCTGTCTGTTTGTCTGTTCCACCATCACGTCGAAACGGCTGGATAGATCTCAACCAAACTTCATATTTAGGGTATACTCATCCCGGAGAAGGTTTTGATATGCATATCATTTTAAAATCCTTGAATAGACAGGGGGTTTATAGGAAAACCAGAATGGTTTTTCCACCATCACGTCGAAACGGCTGGATAGATCTCAACCAAACTTCATATTTAGAGGATACTCATCGCGGGGAAGTTTTCCATATGCATATCATTTTAAAATATTTGAATATATGGGGGGTTTATAGGAAAATCAGAATGGTTTTTCCACCATCACGTCGAAACGGCTGGATGGATCTCAACCAAACATTGTATTTAGAGTATACTAATCCCGGGGAAGGTTTAGATATGCATATCATTTTAAAATCCTTGAATAGACGGGGGGTTTATAGGAAAACCAGAGTGGTTTTCCCACCATCACGTCGAAACGGCTGGATAGATCTCAGCCAAACTTCATATTTAGAGTATACTCATCCCAGGAAAGGTTCCGATATGCATATAATTTTAAAATCTTTGAATAGACGGGATGTTTATAGGAAAACCACAGTGGTTTTCCTCTATTTTCTCTTATACTATTGATTTTCTGTAAACTTCGTTTACCGTACGTGAAACGTCTCTTCATTATAAACAACTTTCGTTATGTTCATAATTTACCTTACTCTTCACATGACGGAGAAATTTACAATTTTCTGCTGGTATCATGCTCTGCATTTAGTGACCGACAGACCGACAACGAACCTACAGGTTACCATGGCAACGTCTCTGACTGCATGCCAGTAGGGAAGTAACGTATTGCCATTTTCCTCATCATGCTTTTAAATTCGTGGTTGTTCCTTGGGTAGATGGCAAGAGAGGCATCAATCGGCTCATCTGCGGGATATTGGCGGAATATCGTTGGAGGTTATAACCGCCCTCGAATAGATTAAGTAATAACACCATTAGTCATCTTCATATTTGTTTACCTAAGAATCACTGAACCTAAATTTCTCCTCTGTTAGCGCTTTCTTATATCCATAACTCACGGCATTTATTTATTTGTCGTTATCCGGCTGTCCTCAGTTATAATCCATTTTCTATTAGTTTCAACATTCTTAACTGTATTATTTTCTTCCTTAATTACGCCGTATGTACGTGAATGCTAGAAACTACTGGATGCATTTCCACCAAGATTCGTATTTAGAATACACCTGTCCTTGATAGGTTTCAGGGCAAATATTGTTTCTAAATCCCTGAACTAACTGGGGGTTTATACGAAACCGAAACAGTGATTTTGCACTTCCAAAAAATATACACAACAAAAGTTTATGGAAGTCTACCTACCTTGGTAGAAATTAATGTCTAAACCTTTTTTTCTCATGTGCATCATTTCGATACGAGGATCAATAAGGGAGATATCATTAAAGGACCGTTTTTCTGTACAAGTCCCATCGGACTTAACTCACGAGCGGGTGCGTGTAAAGCGTATTCCTTACAACTTGAAAACTACTGAAGACATTCGAAACAAAATTTATATTTAGCATCCACCTGTCCAAAGGTAGGTTTTAAACGTAAATAACATTTCATGTTCCGGAATGGACTGGCGGTTTATAAGGAACCGAAATGGTGATTTTACTCTTCCACAATATATACAGAACAAGACCAACCTGACTGGAAATCGACCAAACCTGATGGAATTCCACCTCTAAACCTTTTTTTTCATGTGCATTTTTTCGTCAGGAGGATTAATAAGGGAGATATCATGAATGGTCACTTTTGCAGGTTAAGTCCAGCGGACATAGCCCAAAAGGTGTTTTACATGGAGCAGATTCCTTATCTATATAAATCAAATCGTAACGACTGTGTACCTCTACACTGACTATTTTGGCAAAATTTTCGTACAGCTTTCCGTTTAAGGGGTAATAATAACAATCTCCATAATTTTTGATTTCCTGAAAGTCCTAATTTTTACCCGCCTCGCCCAAAATCCACATTGTGGCATAATCTGCCAGAAGAATAAGAAGATAATTGAAATTTGACAAAATTATACGTTTTAGCCTGTAACGAATGAAAAATCCTATATCATTAAATTTTTCATTTTTTATCCCCGAAGAATATCGAAATATGCAGGCAATTTTAATGATGGTGCAGACCTTCGGAAATTCCTATCACGTAACGGATTGCACAATCTCCGTTCAATTTGGAATGATCTACAACCTTGGTCTTATGACTTTATGCCGTATCTGTATCCCTTTTACGTTTGATTTTTCTCTATTAATCGATGTTAAGTCAATTTGGAATTTTCACATGCATTATTCATACTTTCAATTACTTATATGAAATACAGAATCATCAAACTCTTCACGAAAATTGGCCCACTCAGTAGCCATATGTGAGCCAAATGCTACGTATGTAGCTGTCACATTATTATCCGAAAAGTAATGTAATGTGAGATGATCTTACAAAACCTTTACCCTGTTCCACGTTTCTAAATCTGACCCAAGAATAGATGACATATCATTGGACCAGCCATTTAGGCCACTAAATCCGGCGTGTCTTATGGTATAATCCTTTGTCGATATGACGTACGTTTAGTAGCAGTTAATCTGTAAATGAAGGTCTTCAATATTGTAAACACGCATATACTTTCGTATGTCGATCTATATATATTCACTGATGTCGATTTAGAGATCGAGAAAGGGTCGGTCTGCTATTGTAATCAGTACTCCCCACACCGACTTTGACTGGCAGTAGGAAAGGGTTCCTTCTCCAACTCCTGTGTAACTGTCATTAGTAAGGAAGGCCTACAATTGTAATGAATAGTTCCCTTCTCGATTTGACTTGCAGAAGGTAAGTGAGCATGCAGTTTTGTTTAAAACTCCCCTACCCGATTGTGTTTGGCAGTAGGCAAGGGTGCCCGCCATTATAAAGAAATGTACTCATCTAAAATGTGACTGGCATTAGGCATAGTGGCCTGCTATTTTGATGGAAACTCACCAACTTGGTGTGACTGGCAGTACGCTGGCTGGCAGTAGGAAAAGGGGCCTGTCATTATAATGATAACTGCACAACTCAATTTCGAGTGATAGTAGGGTAATTGCCTGCCATTATAATAAAAACTGTAATCTGTCTGGAGGTAGGAAAGGGGGGCTGCCATTTTAACGAAAACTCCCCAAATCGATTCTGTCCGCATAGTAGGCAATGGGGCCTGCAATTATAATGTAAACTTCCCAACCTGATTGTGAATGCCAGTAGGCAAGTGAGCCTGCCGTTATATCACAAATCCGTAACAAACACTTTACATTGGAAACGTACGGGGACCTCCCCATGCTCTTTCTCGGATAACGCTAAGAGACATGCAATTTTAAAACTATCTTATTTACTGCATGTACACATTTACTTCGATATTCGAATACAATGTAGAATACCGTAGCGAAGCACGGGTACATTCGCTAGTAATAATAATAATAATAATAATAATAATAATAATAATAGTAATAATAATATTTTGCTAGTGGCTTTACGTCGCACCGACAGAGATAAGTCCTATGGCGACGATGGGATAGAAAAAGCCTAGGTGTTGGAAGGCAGCGGCCGTGGCCTTAATTAAGGTACAGCCCCAGCATTTGTCTGGTGTGAAAACGGGAAAACCCTGAAAACCATTTTCAGGACTGGCGACAGTGTGATTCGAGCCTACTATCTCCCGGATGCAAGCTCACAGCCACGTGCCCCTAAACGTACGGCCAACGGTATACTATAATAATAATAATAATAATAATAATAATAATAATAATAATAATAATAATAATAATAATGAAAATGCGTTGTTGTTGTTGTTGTTGTTGTTGTTGTTTTTCGTCTAGCTATTAATCCCGTTCCTTATTCTATTTTCTTCTAAATCTTTCTTGAACTCGTTATTGACTTTTTATTCCATAGGTACTTCAATATCTGTTATATCGATCAGTTATATAGATACGTCCAAGAATAGCAGTCTCCTGTCTCTTATTGTTTGTGGTATATTTTTTGCTCTGGTACATCACCTCATTACTTTTTAATTTCCATTGATCTGTTGTTTTCATTGGAACTAGGGCTTTTCTCATGCCATTTTTTCTAGTACTTCTAAAGTATAGTTAAAATCTAGACATTAATTCGCTTAAGGACGTTCTGGTTTCACCAATGTATTATAGTATCATATTTTAAAAAATTTACGTAAGCATTTTGTGTTGTGAAATTTATCCCTTTATTTTATTATTTCTTTGTTTATGTAACTTACGGCTATACACGCTTATGAAACAAAGAAATATTAATTCTTAAAATAACAAGCCAGGATTGTCCAGTCACTTTATGGCAATCTTTGAGAGGTTGACAAAGTCATGGTAAGATCCAGGAAATGCTCACCTTGAGCACTCGTATGCAGGATGGTGGGTGGACTGTGGAAGTTCTGCGTACTGACAGACCCACTTATATAGGAGTGAATAACATTGAACACTTCCTGTTCCAATCCTGTTGAGAGTGACCCAGTTTTTCCGAGGCAAATCAAAATCAGACTGAGGCTTATTGATGTCAGATATTGCTTGCCATTCCAGTGGAATTTTACTGATTCATTCCCCTTGCCACTGTAGCTCTTGACTGTTATCTGATGTGCTGTTTGAACTTCTGGTGATCTAGATTTGAGATGCTGCATTATCATGAATGTGAAGAGACCTTGGAGCATTATCTCACCAGATTGTTGATCGTCCTTATTCTGGAAAGTTCAGTATCAGTCAGTACAGTTAACCAACAACGTGGAGTGGATTTGATTGTACAGTGATGCATCAGCATTGTGTCAGTCTTCTTGAAGTGAAAGCTGTTCAGCCAAACTGCAGAGCAACACTCAGCTGCACAATGTACCAATCCCAGTACTCATGTACGCAGGGTGCAATAGGAAGCTCCCCATGGTATTTCGATGGTTTAGAGTCATAAGATACACACTATACACACCTTTGGTTGTGCTTTCGGATGATCCATCCAGCCCTCTGATTCATGACCAACCAACCAACCAACCAACCAAAACAAAACAAAACAAAACAAAACAAAACAAAACTCAACTCAACTCAACTCAACTCAACTCAACTCAACTCAACTCAACTCAACTCAACTCAACTCAACTCAACTCAACTCAACTCAACTCAACTCAACTCAACTCAACTCAACTCAACTCAACTCAACTCAACTCAACTCAAGTCAAGTCAAGTCAAGTCAAGTCAAGTCAAGTCAAGTCAAGTCAAGTCAAGTCAAGTCAAGTCAAGTCAAGTCAAGTCAAGTCAAGTCAAGTCAAGTCAAGTCAAGTCAAGTCAAGTCAAGTCAAGTCAAGTCAAGTCAAGTCAAGTCAAGTCAAGTCAAGTCAAGTCAAGTCAAGTCAAGTCAAGTCAAGTCAAGTCAAGTCAAGTCAAGTCAAGTCAAGTCAAGTCAAGTCAAGTCAAGTCAAGTCAAGTCAAGTCAAGTCAAGTCAAGTCAAGTCAAGTCAAGTCAAGTCAAGTCAAGTCAAGTCAAGTCAAGTCAAGTCAAGTCAAGTCAAGTCAAGTCAAGTCAAGTCAAGTCAAGTCAAGTCAAGTCAAGTCAAGTCAAGTCAAGTCAAGTCAAGTCAAGTCAAGTCAAGTCAAGTCAAGTCAAGTCAAGTCAAGTCAAGTCTTGTCTTGTCTTGTCTTGTCTTGTCTTGTCTTGTCTTGTCTTTCACATCGTCGTTCGAAAGTTCAAATACAGAGCAAGTGCTGCGCGGTATGGGCCACGAACTTGTCACCTTGCATTCGGGAGCTGCCAGAAGTGAAAGTGGTGATTATTGTTTTAAGGGCAAGTACAATTGAGCAATACTAATCAGTGAAGAAAAAATGCAAGGGGTCCGACACTTGGAAAACTGGTGATAATATCAGCAAAAGAAAAGGAGGGGACACGAAGGGCATGGAAATGAGAAACTCCCCAGGATTCACAAACCCAATACCGTCGGGGTCGGAAGAGAACAAGAGATGACAAGGGGACATCGGACAAGAGTCTGCCACGAGTAAGTGGAAGGACGCTAGGCTTAGCTGGGAGAACTGTGGTCGCTACGCCACGCTCCCAAGTCGAGACCCCCTAGACCCGCTTTTGGTCACTACTTTGAACAGGCAGGGGATTCCCACACGGTGTCAATCTCCTCTTGTCAGATACAATGTTTTTCATCTTTCTTTTATTCTGTCTTTCTTAGTCCTTTTACCGTCCAGAGTTGGTTCTTCTCCCGGACTCAGCGAGAGATCCCACCTCTACAGCCTCAGGGGCAGTGCCTTGCAGCGCGAGACTTTGAGGTTGGTGATGAAACTGGGGGAGGACCAGTACCGCACCGAGGATGCCTCACATGCTATGGTGAACAGGGGCCTTGTAGGGGCGAGAGGGGATGTGTAGATTGGAGAGGATAATCAAAGAAGGATGGAAGGAAGGAATGAAGCGGTCGTGGCCATAAATTAGGTACTATCCAGGCATTTGCCTGGAGGTGAAGTGGGAAACCATGGAAAACCACTTCGAGGATGGCTGAGGTGGGAATTGATCTTTCCTCTACTCAGTTGACTTCCCGAGGCTGAGTGGACCACGTTCTATTCCTCGTACAACTTTTCAAATTTCGTGGCAGAGTCGGGAATTGAACCTGGCCTTCGGGAGTAGCAGCTAACCACGCTAACCACTACACCACTGGGATGGACACTTCTCCTCTTTGAAATTTGATAATTGAACACTGCCGCCTCAGGTTTCATCTATACATTATTATAAATGTTTTTTAAAACAGGCCCATGTACGTTCCTAACCTATAGACATAGTCTATGTCAAAGCTAATGTACCTCTGAATAAGCCCAATTTAAAACTGTTATGTCAGTGGCAAACATATGAGTAGTTCCAATAAGGGGAAAATAAATGGTGGTTAAGGCCTATTGGTAAAAACCGACGATTTTTAAGATTTATGGAAATTTGTTATTTATAATCTCGTCTTTTAAGTTGAAGTATATTTCTTAGATTTTGTATGACTACAAGTATTTATAAATTTAAAAATGATGTATATGTTACTGCACAACACATTTCTCCAGATTTTGTGAGACAATTTTCCGTTAAGACAACATATCTCGGAAGGCGGTAGAAGGCGGTAATTTATGTTGGTTTATTGTAACCATCCTGCTGCATAAGTTGGCTGTATTAGTTGCTCTTATATTACTTCATATCTGGTTTTCATATGGTAAGAAGCTTGGTAGCATCCACGTCTTGTAAGTGGCATTAAACTTTCGTGTATCATTTCTGAAAAACTAAGTATTTTGAGGAATTTTCCTATTTTCTCAAAAGCTATTTAAGGTAGAGATCTAAAATTTTTACTTCTCATTAACAGCTTTATTGCTTTTATGTGCATATACAATGGTAGATATACCGCGTATAGTTTGATAAAAAGTTAAAAGTTTAAGAACTTGATTTAAAAATTCATGCCTTGATTTCTAATAAAGTGAGAACCAAGAACATACATTAGTAAATGTATTAGATTTGAAAATATATCCTAAGATAATTTCGTTTTATTACCTCGGACATTTCCAGAGAAACCGGGATGTAACTTTGTTAAATTTAAAATTACCAGGGTAGTCCTTTCATAATCCCCTTAAAGAAGTTGCCGTCTGTATCTGCGTTATTAAATAACGAAAGAAAGGAAAATATACAAGATGTATCAAAAGCTAATGGCAAAATTTGAGGAAAAAAACCTCATATAGACAAAGGAATAAATTATATGACAACGTGTATGCGTCCGCCTCTGAGGTGTAGTTGTTAGTGTGATTAGCTGCCACACCGGGAGGTCCGGGTTTGATTACCAGCTTTGCCACGAAATTTTATAAGTGGTCCTTGGGTTGGAACGGAGTGCACTCAGCATCGGGAGGTCAACTGAGTAGAGGTGGGTTCAATTCCCACCTCAGCCATCCTGGAAGTGGTTTTCCGTGGTTTCCCCACTTCTCCTCCAGTCAAATGCCGTGATGGTACCTAACTTAAGGCCATGGCCGCTTTCTTCCCTCTTCGTTGTCTATCATTTCCAATATTCCCTTCCCCCGCAAGTTCTTTGTTCAGCATAGCAGGTGAGGCCGCCTGGGCGAGGTACTGATCATCCCCCAGTTGTATCCCCGACCCAGAGTCTGAAGCTACAGGACACTGCCCTTGTGGAGATAGAGGTGGGATCCCTCGCTGAGTCCGAGGGAAAAATCGACCCTGGATATTAAAGGGATGAAGAAGAAGAAGAAGAAGAAGAAGAAGAAGAAGACAACGGCTATGCGTAGTTACAGAGTTGTCCGAGCGTGCATGCTGGTACTTTCTAATCGCCAGAATAAAATGGGAGACACCGGTTACAACTGTTACATAAGTAATTACGTAGGGAATAAATTTGATGTGGACCTGACCTACCACTTGATATGCTGTCCTCTCCAGTTTTTGGTGAGTGCTTGTTGGGACCTTGTGTTCTTCCGGACAGGTTACTGGACATAAATACACAAATTTCTTGGGTACTAGACACCACTAACATCCCGTCGACAGCTGTACTTCACGCATGATGGTGTTCCGCACATTTCAATCTATTTTCCCGCAAACACCCTTGGCGCAGAATAGTTACAGATAGACCAATCGTTGGGCCATCACGCTCCCATGACCTTAACCCACTGGACGTTTCCCTTAGGACACGTAAACTCTGTCGCGTATTCTGTTACTGTTAATTATCAACCAACTGCCCGGATCCATGACTAAATGTTTAGGGTGCTCACCGTTGGTCACAGGGGTGCCGGATTCGATTCCCGTCAGGGTCGGTAATTTTAACCATTGTTGGTTAATTTCTCTGGCACGGAAGCTCGGCGTGTGTCATTTTCATCATAATTTCATTCTCATCACGACACGCAGGTCGCCTACGGGAATCAAATCGAAAGAGCTGCACCTGGCGAGCTGAACATGTCCTCGGACACTCGCGGCACTAAAAGCCATATGCCAGTTTATTTCATCAACCAACTAGAAGGACGCACTTCTTGACCCTCCTTGTCGTACACTATCTGCTGCTCTCTATATGAGCCATCCATTCCTGAGTTTTGATACACTCTGTATTGTTTCACGATAATTTTTAAATATATTTATAAATTAGGTAACGGGGCCAATAGTGGACATTGCTCCTTTAGTGGACACTTAGACTGTAATTGGCGTGAAATAAGAAGCACAAGAATCAGAATAGATTTGAGGGAATAGACGTAGTAGCTGATGGCATCTAGCGGCGAGCTTGAGTACTATAAACTTCGTAAAGCATCATGGGAATAAGCTGGATGATGTTTAAAATGGCGCCAATTGTGTCTCTGTTGGAAAGCAGTGATGTGTTGTTGATTTGATGAAGGATATTGGTAAGTGTTGACATATTATTTTCAAATGTAAATCACTGAAGTCTCATACTGATCTCATGTGCCGACACCTTAGAATATGGAGAACAATATTAGTGCGTGGTATGAGTAATTATTCATGTGCATGACGCATTAGGTTTGGTGTCCACTATTCCAGCACGGAAACGGCGATTATCAGATAGTGGACACACCAGGTGTCCACTATTGGTGTCTCACAATATAATAATTTCTTCTACTTGCTACTTGCATGTGAACTCGCAGTCTGTTATAGATAATAATGTGTTGATTTTCTGAAGTTTTGCTGATAAAGTCCAATAGTGGACAGGGGGTGTCCACTAATTGCTCACCAATTTTCCACCATACCAGCAGCTTTTTTGTTCATTTATTTTGCGTAATGTTTCCATTTTGTTGTAGATATTTCCATTGCATTGTTTCTGTCATCATTATATCTCCTAATTTCTACATTTCAAGTATTGTTCTCGTTTAGGATTCAAGAATGGCCTCTCGGAAGGCAAGCTGGTGGAATTACGAAAATGATCAAATGGAAAA
The DNA here is from genome assembly GCF_040414725.1 of Anabrus simplex. Taxonomy (NCBI): domain Eukaryota; kingdom Metazoa; phylum Arthropoda; class Insecta; order Orthoptera; family Tettigoniidae; genus Anabrus; species Anabrus simplex. The sequence continues at coordinate 210,893,395 of NC_090268.1, read as the reverse complement.
AGCTGCAAAGGACGTTTCGCAGGGTATCCCTCTGTTAACTGCAGCCAGAAATCATGGAGTACCTCGTACAAGCTTACGTAGACATGTGCAGGGAGGGGAAGACAAATTCAAAAGCATGGGGCGCTCACCTGTGCTAACCAAAGAAGAGGAAGAGACTCTAGTATTATGGATAACATCTGTTGCTAAGGCTGGCTTCCCAGTTAGCAGGGATGAACTTCTAGATAGTGTTCAGAAACTGTTGAAAGACTTGAACAGAAAGAACGATTTTGTGAATGGTAGACCTGGACGTTCGTGGTATGAAAATTTCTTGAAAAGAAATCCAATTATTTCTACTAGGGTAGCACAAAACTTAACCATCACGAGGGCATCAGTAACAGTGGAGAGTTTAGAGAAATGGTACTCAGAGGTTTATGATTATTTGAAAGAAAATGGCTTGGAAAGAATTTTAATGGAACTAAAACGTGTATTTAATGCTGATGAGACTGCTTTTTTCTTAAACCCGAAAGGAAATAAGGTTCCTGCTCTGAAAGGATCGAAAAGTGTTTACCAACAAATTAATTCAAATGAAAAGGAGTGTATAACTGTACTAATTATGGGAAATGCTGATGGCCAGTTAGGTCCACCTCTAGTAGTGTTCAAGTATGCACGAATCCCCCAGGAATTAGTCAACAGTGTCCCGGGAAACTGGGGTTTAGGTAAATCTGAAAATGGCTGGATGACGGGAGCTCTTTTCTTTGAATACCTGACAAATGTGTTCCTACCTTGGCTGAAAGAAAATAACATTCCGCGGCCAGTAATTCTGTTCATGGACGGGCATACATCACACCTGACACTGCACACGAGTCGCTTCTGCCATGACAATGGAATTATTCTCGTTTCTCTATTCCCCAATGCTACACATCTGTTACAACCCATGGATGTAGCTGTATTCCGTTCTCTTAAAGAGAATTGGAAACAAGAAGTCCACGAATGGCGCCGTGAAAATGTGGAAAATCCCATTCTGAAAAAGAAAGATTTTTGTCCACTACTGAAACAAGTCCTTGATGAGAAGATATCGCCCATCATAATCCAAAATGGATTTAAGAAATGCGGATTAGTGCCCTGGGATCCATCAGCTCCATTTAAGACCATCCAGAAAAGTCCCTCGTTGGCTGTTACAGCTCAGCACAGTCAAAGGCAGCTCAATGCAGCCTTTAAAATTTTGGAGGAATACATTGGGTGTGAAAAAGTGAATAATTTTAAACAATATGCAACTTGGACAGGCCCTGATGAGGACAGAAATCTATTTAACGTATGGCACAAAATGAAGATCGACGTTTCAATGAATGAGGAAGCATTGACTCTTCCTGAAAATGAAATTACAATAGAAGAAAATGAGGCTGAAGGAATGGCTTCTGTGCATTCAATTGAAGATGATGATTATCAACACCAACCAGCAGAGATATCTAGCCTCAGTACGGATGATGATTGTCAGGCAGCTATTTCATTGGAGGTGACAAACGACAGTATCAATAAAAGTTGTGACAAAGAGGCCACATCTCAAAGAGGAACGGATATCACTGACATTCCAAGTCCGTTTAAAATATCAATGTACTGGCCAGAAGATAATAAAAAAAGAAATGTGACGAAAAAGAAGAGACTGTTTGCTCCTCCAGTGGTAACATCAGACAAGTGGCGCGAGCACAATGAAAGCAAAAAAAGAAAAAATGGAGTTAGAAAAGCAGAAAGAAGAAAGAAAACTAGAGAGGCAGAAGAAGAAAGAAGAGAAAGAGGAGATGATGAAAAGAAAAGTAGAAGAAAGAGCACAGAAGAAGCTATGTACGTCCAAGAAGAATGCTAAGAGGAAGAAAAAGAGGAAATCAGAGACCACTTCCTCTGAAGAAGAAGATTCTTGGAGGCCTTCGGGGAGCAGCGCTGACGATGTTAATTTTGGGGAGGAAGATGATCTTGTACTAGAAGAAACGGAATCTACCGATGCTAATGTAACACTGGACAACGTAGAGATGCAGGGAGAACTTGAACCTAAGGTTTTGCTTAATGAAATTCTTGGTGATGGCAACAAGACTAATGACAAAATAATGTCTACAAGAAGTGAGATATACGTATCTCATTTTGAGCCTTCAACCTCAAATCATTTGAAGTACCTAAATGATAGACTCTTAGTTGAAGAACCTCAGGAAAATGAAAAAGAATTTGCAGTGGATGAACATAGGGAAGAGGAGCAAATGGAGGAAGAAGGGCAGGTATAAGAGACAAAACCACAGTCTGAGCGTAGTCTACAATCAAGAGAGGATGTAACTGAAGGCGAAGACTTGTCGAAACCACCTGTTAGAGATAAAAGCATTGTTGAAGTGCAGAAAGTCTGTGGCAGTGTATGTGGCATTCAAGAACGCATTAATGAGTCATTTGAGGGAGGAGAAAATGCAGTGACCGAGAGTATTAGAGAAGGAGACTTTGTTTTAATGTCTTTTAGTGGGAAGAGGAAGGAGTGCAAATCGGTATGCCAAATCAAAGAACTGTATAGTGAAGTTGAAGCTGATGTTTTTGTTCTCAACCACTGCAACCGCATGAGAAATGTTTTCGTATTAAGTGACAGAGAGAAGAAGAAAGTCAGTGTGTCTCAGATAATCTTGAAATTACCAAAGCCGTTGATTTTTGGTTCCTTGGAGAAACGTTATCAGTTTCCACACGCGATAGACATTGGATAGTACGGTAATTGTACGAATGGCAGGGCTTCAAATGTTCAGATCAGTGGTTTGAAAGTTTCTATTACGGTAAAAATGTATGAGGTGTGAAAGGTGAGAATGCATAAAAAATATATGTTCGCCGTCTCTTCGTTAAAAAGGATTATTCGGTAAGATTAACTTCAACAAGTTTTCTGTTGTTGGTTTTTATTTTACAGGAGCTATAGACTATGACATACCAAAGTTGTACAAAACCTATTAGTTACTATCATGAAATATTTCAATAAATTTCACTGTAATATGAAGTGTCCATTATTGGTGCATCCATGTGTCCACTATTGGTTTTCTCCTTTTCTTTCGTGTCCACTATATCAACATTTTTAACCTTGAGTAAAAATATATTTAAAATATGGAAATCTATTACTGTTTTATTGTTATGGGTATGCAGCATTTAGAGGAAGAGTTGATGAATAAGGAAATACATACCCTGAATCTTTAATGGCATAAACAAGCACCTTATTTCACAAAAGAATAGATCATTTACCTTAATGTGTCCACTATTGGTCCCGTTTTCTGAAAATTTTAAACGTATGGTAGGATAAATATACCCGAAAATTAAACAAATCAAAACACAGTCAAAACATTTAGAAATGTATAAACATGAATGCAAGAATTGAGGACTTTATTAAAATACGTTCCAAATTTCAATTTTTTAAGGATTTAAACAGAAATAAATTTGAATGTTTATATATTTCTAAATCTTTTGAGGGAGATCAGATGCATGTTTGTTCAGGAACGAAACATTTATTTTAATTAAGTTGTTCCTTTTTCAGGTAGCTAATAAATATATTGATCAAAACCTTGTTTTGGCAGTCCGGAGAACCCAACAGTCATAAATTAACTGAGTCGAAAATGAAAAGAGATGGCTTCAGATATTACAAAAAAAATATATTCTTTGGTATTTGTTTTACGCCGCACTGACATAGAAATGTCTTATTGCGACGATGGGATAGGAAAGGCCTAGGAATTGGAAGGAAGCGGCTGTGGCCTTAAATAAAGTACAGCCTCAACATTTGCCTGGTGTGAAATCGGAAACCACGGAAAACCATCTTCAGGGCTGCCGACAGTGGTATTCGAATCTACTATCTCCCGGATGCAAACTCAGAGCAGGCTGCCGTTATCAGCATGGCCAACTCGCCCTTTAAAAAATTCTATAAGGAATACTTTCTAAACATACATTTTTCGCAAAGCCGTAAGTATAACACTGTTGTATGAAAAAAAAGTAATTTATATCCCAGGGGTCATTAATTTTTGTAAACATTTGTAAGTATTGTTGGTACTAGTATTGTTAACTTGCAGAGGACTAACCATGGCTCGTAATGTAAACTTGTTGCAGAAATTTGAATATTAAAATCTGTTTTCTTGCAATGGCATGCCTGGTGATAACTCTATTCGGTCCACTGACCTGCTTGCTGCTCTCCCCGCTGTCGTCTACCAAGTACGATAAACACACCCTGCCGCCTCATAGCCCAAGTGCAATCGTATTTTGAATGCGTAATATCTGTAAGTTTGGAATTTTACGTACGTCCACGAATATATCATAAAGAGTAGTGAACTCCACTGGCAGAGCTGCGTTACGCGGAAGAAACTGAGGGGAGTCTGATATCACTCAATTACTGAAGTGTCATCGTAACTTTCTGAGAAGACGAGCGATGTGAGAACGCAATAAAATGGATCCGCCGTCGCGTTTCGTTATGTCGACATCTCGGGGCCGTCAATGACATCGGGAGAACTTGCCATGCCACTCAATATCTTCTTTCCCATTATTCCATCCTTCACTCAACGTCTTCCTAAATCAGTGCTAGTGATGTGTATGTTCATTGCTGAAGAAGAATACGGAGTAGAGCAGCGGTGCCAATCTGAAAATATTACGGGTTAGTACAGTCACATAAAAAGGATATATATTTAGCTTTTGAGGATCATACTGTAGAATTTATCGTTAGGCCTATTTATATTTATTTGTTGTATGATACGTATTAAAATCTATAGGTATAAAATCAACACAATGTTCATTTTATCGCCATAAAAATCTACACACTCCACTGAGCAGTACCAAAATTTGCACCAAGGCTCATGGGGCATTCGGACGGGTCGTAGAGGTAGTTATATCGTCAAATATTTAATACAATAAAATTCAGTCAATTACGCAGGTGAATATCTAGTTTTGAACTAGAGTTTAGATAAACTTGAAGTGATAGAAAAATGAATCATGAGAAATATCTTAGAACCAATGGAAACAAAAGAACAATGGAAGATAATATATAGTAAGGAAATAAACCAGAACACAGAAAATATAACAGAAACAATAAGGCAATGAGATGGCTATTTTTGTAATATATCTATGGAATTGGCGATAAAAGATTGACAAAACAGATATTCATATACCTTTGAGAGAGAAGATCAACAATGAGCTGGATACAAGAGGTCAAGTATCATCTAGAAATAAATAAAATAAGATACGAGGAAACTGTAAAAAATAGATAAAAAATAATGCTTTATGAGTGGAAGGATTCCAAGGGTAAATGAAAAGGAAGCCCGGTCCAACGTGGTCCGAGGAGAGAAGAATTAAATGATTAAGGAATACTGGAGAAATTAAATGGCGTATGGCTTTTAGTGCCGGGAGAGTCCGAGGACAAGTTCGGCTAGCAAGATACAGGTCTTTTGATTTGACGCCCGTAGGCGATCTGCGCGTCGTGATGAGGATGAAATGATGATGAAGACGATGCATATACCCAGCCCCCGTGCCAGCAAAACTAACAAATTATGGTTAAAATTCCCCACCCTGGAGGTAATCAAACCCGGGACCCCGGTAACCAAAGGCCTGCTTGCTAACCATTTAGCTATAGAGGTGAACGGAGTACCGGGAGGAATGGAAGGAGGAACAACAAGGAGTGATGAATTTAAACAGGCATGAGGTCCCTAACACGCCTCATCGTAAAGGAAATAAAAATTGGTCATAAGATATGATATACCGGTAGAAGGTTTTATGTGTTGACGCCATTCTTATACCAGAGCCCTTAAGGAATAGACTTGACACACGAAAAGCATGGAACTTGGAATGGCTCATATAGAGGTAAAGGACTAAACTCTTCGTTGGTACTTCTCTGCATTATGCTCTGTGATACAAGCTAGCAATTTATTATGTGGAAAATAAATTTCAAGCCCTTAAATGCTGTGTAATATAACATGGAACTTAAAATAGCAAGGTATACTTCTGATACATTCTAGCGATTTATTCTTTGGAAAATTAACCTCAGTTCCACGAGTGAGTATGGAATGATTGCTTTCAGGTGCGGGTTACTTACTTCAATCGTATGTACCATGGTTTATTTCAGCCTGCAGAGACTTCGTTTTCGTTGTAGATTGGAGAAACGTGTCTTAAATTTTCACCTCCTCTTCATCATTCGGAAAAATAATAACTACCTGGCCTACATGCTTAGTATTAGAAATACTGGGCTGAGCGGCTCAGGCTGTTAAGGCGCTGGCCTTCTGACCACAACTTGCCAGGGTCGATCATGGCTCAGTCCGGTGGTATTTGAAGGTGCTCAAGTACGTCAGTCTCCAGTCGGTAGATTTACTGGCACGTAAAGGAACTCCTACGGGAGAAAATTCTGGCACCTTGGCATCTCCGAAAACCGGAAAAGTAGATAGTGGTACTGTTCCGAGGTATCTGTGGAACAGCAGAGGTGAAAGAAGGTGCTGGGTGGAATAGGTCTCAACTACGAAATTAAAGTTAATTAAAAATTTAACACAGGTTATATTTTCTTTTCAAGATCAAGAAATATCAAGTATAACAGGTACTCAGTAGCATATCAACAAGTTAAGAATGTACAGTTGCAATTGGTTAATGGATTTGGGCTTCGAGCCCAGACACGCAATCCTTGAGCAATGAGCCCAACTTTACCTATGTACAAAGTTCAACAAAGGGGCAGAAAACACCAATCATGTCAAGGAGCACTTGCCCCCAATTACCCAGTTAAGCCTGCTCGAGGCACACAGAAAATACATTTTTAAGAAAGAGCAGCCCGCTCTCAAAGTTCAAGCCTATTCAAAGGCCACACCAAACTCCACCTTCAAGCTGCTCTCCGGGCACACAAGAACAGGGGTAATGATACCCAACCTACTGAGGCCTATTCAGTAAAAAAAAAACAGGTTAAATACATGGCCCAAAATTCTAACTTGACTGGAGGCGTAACTAGCACTCCTAATACACCTTTAAAACCTATTTGGCACTTGGCCGCATACACAAGGGCTAATCCCATACTAAAGAGGTGACTTGTATAAGAAGACTTTATTACATTTAAAAAAAGAAGAAACGGTTGTGAAATCAAAGTCACCTCAAAACAATAGGAGTGGGAGCTCGAGAGGGTTTAGCACTCTCTATCCCAATTTATCGTTAAAGAGTTGAAGTTTTACCAAGTGTCTATTACATTTTAACGATAGGTTACATGAGAAAGGTTTTCAAACCTGCCCCGAGGGTTAAACTGCTGAGCTAGCGAAAAATGAAGTTATTAAACGGCCATTACCTTATGGATGAACTGCTACCCGAAGAAAGAGGCGCTTCCCGCCCCCTGCTACATAATCACACTAGGAGAGATGTTACTGAAGTGGCCCCGAGACCAGAAAATCAGCAGTTTATATACCCTCGCGGAAAATTCGAGACGTTTCATGAATGATTACAACCCGCCCACAAAATTTTATTCGTCGGCTAAAGATTACAAGTCAAAACTGAAGAAGACATCTAGGATTGGTGGAAAATTAATTACAGAAATTACTCATTCGTCAAATTCAAACTGGCGGAAAGAGAAGGGTTATACTGCCAACCCAAACAATGACTGAAAGAAATTTAACAAAGAAGAAACTTATGAATACCAAATTTCTTCAAAAAAGAGTTCCTTCACTTCCCACTAGGGTGCACAATTGTAGTTCTTACGTAGTGCCATCTAGAAGAGAATGTTCACACTTCGTACTACAGAGCAAACAAATACAAATCGAAACAGGCATAGTTCAGAACACTTCAAAATTTACCGTAGAGACATCTTCTGAGAAACCTTAGAATTAATATGGTTGTTAAAGTTCAGGCTTTCTCCAGTAGAGGAGTTTCAACTGGCGCAATGTTTGAATTAGCGGCGTGGAGGTGTACCGCCCGGTACAGGTACGTAAAGCAAATATTATTATTATTATTATTATTATTATTATTATTATTATTATTATTATTATTATTATTATTATTATTATTATTATTATTATTATTAGAAACTGGTGTTGGTTTATGAGACTGTACTACATCAATGTGTGTTAAACGTAATGTTCTGAATTCATGATTTAGTAGTTAGAAAATATGTACAAACTTAATTGATATTAATAATTCTCAGTAAGTTAAAAATATTACCAAACTGTAAAAAGAAGTAATGCAGTCCAATTTCTACTTGTGATAGATTTTCCATTTTTTGTTGATATAATGTTACATTCTATTGCCACATATTTCATTACCTCGAAACTTGTCAAGTACATCCGTGGGTATATTAAAGAACAACATGAAAGGATATTGGTTAAACCCGTGGATAAATTGTAGTTATTTACTATTTTAGAACGAGACTAGAGATGTGTTGAATTTCCTGTGGTTTCCTGTGGAATGTGGAATAACGGTAGCGAGTGAAAAAGCTGACTAGCTTTTGGACAGAATAAGAGGTATTCTGATACTAAATCTTAAATGTAAATCGAATGTGTATTATTGGCCCATCAGGTCGTTGAAACTTGGAATTGTAGTTGTGGAATCGAGAACCACCTGACACTTTACTTTGATGTTAAGTGTTCGATTCCCTCTTGGTAACATTGTTCAGGAAGCTTATGCTTTCTTCTTATTTTGAACAAATTAAGGTACCATATCCCCTCTGCGGAAAATCTTCATTATTTGTCTTCAATAGCCAAAGATATGGAGACCTATTGGACAGGTCATGTGTAGAAAAATCGGAGCTTCTCCTTCCCAATTTGTATACTGCGCTTCTCAGCTTAATCGTTATTCATGGTTGTCCCTTTCCAAATGTATTTCTTGTTGAAAACTCATTATTGTATTTTTGTTGTTGTTTGGAAAGATTATCTATCAAAGAAAGGAAACGACTTTCAATTAAATATACCTTATAGAATGTAATGCCTCGTACATGCATTGTCCAGCTATTTAACCCTCGCGTTTCTTTCCTCTTTCTGACCCACAGAAGAAAGTTTTAATAATAATAATAATAATAATAATAATAATAATAATAATAATAATAATAATATTTTTAATTTCGTGTGGCTATTTCTAGCCGAGTGCAGCCCTTGTAAGGCAGACCCTCCGATGAGGGTGGGCGGCATCTGCCATTTGTAGGTAACTGCGTGTTATTGTGGTGGAGGATAGTGTTATGTGTGGTGTGTGAGTGGCAGGGATGTTGGGGACAGCACAAACACCCAGCCCCCGGACCATTGGAATTAACCAATGGAGGTTAAAATCCCCGACCCAGTCGGGAATCGAAACCGGGACCCTCTGAACCGAAGGCCAGTACGCTGACCATTCGGCCAACGAGTCGGACATAATAATAATAATAATAATAATAATAATAATAATAATAATAATAATACCTAACAACTCTGAAAAAGTAGCATTCGCATCTAGGATCAATGAAGATAGAAGTGGCATACGAATTAACTAGATCAGTGTCCATCAATGCCAGGCTCACGCTTCATTATTCAGTCATACGAGCAGAGTATCTGCATTAGGCAGAATGCCTTGCATTGGACAAGAAGGGTCTAATTGAAACGTTAGAGGCCAAAGAAAGAAAAATCCTGAGAAATATCCTAGGACAAATAAGGGAAAATTCGAAAACGTGGAATTAATTTTTATGGCTACATAACACGTATGAGCTCGCAGAGATTGAACAACCGTATCTTTTCCTACTTTGTAAACAAGAGAACCAACGTACGCTGGTTTACCGAAGTTCAAAAAGACCGTCGAGAATTAGGGATCACATATAAAGACTTCCAAGGAACATGTTCCTCTCCAGAAGAAAGTTCGAGCATACCAGCGATTCCAAGAAAAGCCGAAGTTGAAAACAGGTAAGAAGTGGACTGGTGAGAGAAAAGAGGCTTACAGACAGCGAATGCAGGAATACTGGGAAAGAAAGCTCAAGGATGCAAATGGTTGAAATAATGTGGTCCTCAGCCGGCTGGAACGAAGCAGAAGAAAAATAGTATTGTGCTTATAAGATCTAGAATGTCTTTCAATTCCTTACAATTCAGGAGCCTTAGCTTTCTGTAGTGTATACACTCATTTTTCTTTGTTTTATCGGAACACATTATCCCCTTGAGGGTGGAGTCACTTGTATCCCCTGCATGTCGTAAGAGGCAACTCTCTCCCTCGTCCTCTAGCGTGTTGGCCTTTAGTCACAGGGGTCCCGGCGTGCAAAGTTATTGACGATTTTCGGTCCATGTGCATACAAATACTGAGGCTCGCATCCTGATACACTCCCAAACGTAGCACTACCTGATGTTGTTTCAACATATCACGAGTGCGCTGCTAGCTCCCCGCGGTGTTCCCGTGGGATACAGTTTGTTTGTGAGTTAGGGGAAAATGTCTGTACTAATTGAATGTGCATTTTCTGTCTATATGCGCCACTAAGAGACTTAATTGGGTAATAATAATATTATTATTAGAGCTGCTGGCAGTAAACGTTGTTAATTAAACAGACTGTAATTATGTGACGTGGTAGCGACTTAGGGGCTCCACCCCTCGGCTCGCCTCATTCCGCCAAACACAAAATTAGTTTGCCCAGATTCATTTAGCAGGCTCAGGCCCAGCGTCGTGTCGTGTGTCCCGCGGCACGTGCTTCAGGTGGGCGTAGTGTAAACCTAACAAAGTAAGCTTGTAATTGTACTTATCGTGATCATCGCCAGATGACTTCCAGGTTTACGTGGAATTCGAACGTGAATTTATTGTGTGATACCAGGTCTGAAGGAAAAATAACCACAATTTGAAAATACCGTGCAAATGGGATATCTTAGTATATGCAGCCTCAAGTGAAGTAAAAGTGCGCAGGGGGCAAGGTCAACATTGGGACACAGTTAGAATGCGGCAGCAGTCGACACGTGTAACTAAAATATGGTGTCGGCTTGTGTTTTATAAGAATGAAGAAATGCGATAGAATTCTCAAATATCAGCTCTGAGCTTGCATTCGGGAGATAGTGGGTTCGAACTCCACTGTCGGCAGCCCTGAAGATGGTTTCCCGTGGTTTCCCATTTTTACACCAACCACATGCTGGGAGTGAAAAATGGAAGAGTATGTATAGGTACATTAAGGCAGAAACAGGTTCAAAGAAGGACATTCCAGGAATCATTAATGAACCAGGGGGGTGTGTATGCGAGGATCTTCAAAAGGCAGAAGTATTCAGTCAGCAGTATGTAAACATTGTTGGTTACAAGGATAATGTACAGATAGGGGATGTGAGTAACACTAAAGAAGTATTAAAATTTACCTATGATAACAATGACATTTGCAGTAAGATACAAAAGTTGAAAACTAGAAAAGCAGCTGGAATTGATACGATTTCTGGGGATATACTAAAGGCAATGGGTTGGGATATAGTACCATATCTTAAATACTTATTTGGTTATAGTTTGGTTGAAGGAGCTATACCAAATGAATGGAGAGTTGCTATAGTAGCCCCTGTGTATAAAGGAAAGGGTGATAGACATAGAGCTGAAAATTACAGGCCAGTCAGTTTGACATGCATTGTATGTAAGCTTTGGGAAAGCATTCTTTCCGATTATATTAGACATGTTTGCGAAATTAATAACTGGTTTGGCAGAAGGCAGTTTGGGTTTAGGAAAGATTATTCGACTGAAGCTCAGCTTGTAGGATTTCAGGAAGATATAGCAGATATCCTGGATTCAGGAGGCCAATTTGGACTGTATTGCGATTGACCTATCTATTGACCTATTGATAGGGTAGATAATGGAAGACTACTGGCAAAAATGAGTGCACTTGGACTAGAAAAAAGAGTGACTGAATGGATGGCTATATTTCTAGAAAATAGAACTCAGAGAAAAAAGAGTGACTGAATGAATGACTATATTTCTAGAAAATAGAACTCAGAGAATTAGAGTAGGCGAAGCTTTATCTGACCCTGTAATAATTAAGGGGTGAATTCCTCAAGGCAGTATTATTGGACCTTTATGTTTTCTTATATATATCAATGATATGTGTAAAGAAGTGGAATCAGAGATAAGGCTGTTTGCAGATGATGTTATTCCGTACAGAATAATAAATAAGTTACAAGATTGTGAGCGGCTGCAGGGTGACCTCGATAGTGTTGTGAGATGGACGGTGGGCAATGGCATGATGATAAACGGGGTTAAAAGTCAGGTTGTGAGTTTCACAAATAGGAAAAGTCCTCTCAGTTTTAATTACTGCGTTGATGGGGTGAATGTTCCTTTTGGGGATCATTGTAAGTACCTAGGTGTTAATATATAAAAAAGACCTTAATTGGGGTAGTCACATAAATATGATTGTTAATAAAGTGTACAGATCTCTGCACATGGTTATGAGGGTATTTAGGGATTGTAGTAAGGATGTAAAGGAGAGGCCATATAAATCTCTGGTAAGAGCCCAACTAGAGTATGGTTCCAGTGTATAGGACCTCACCAGGATTACTTGATTCAAGAACTGGAAAAAAATCCAAAGAAATGTAGCTTGATTTGCTCTGGGTGATTTTCGACAAAAGAGAAACGTTACAGAAATGTTGCAAAGTTTGGGCTGGGAAGATTTGGGAGAAAGGAGAGGAGCTGCTCAATTAAATGGTATGTTCCGAGCTGTCAGAGGAGAGATGGCGTGGGAGGACATCAGTAGACGAATAAGTTTGAGTGGTGTCTTTAACAGTAGGAAAGATCACAATATGAAGATATAGTTGGAATTCAAGAGGACAAATTGGGGCAAATATTCGTTTATAGGAAGGGGAGTTAGGGATTGGAATAACTTACCAAGAGAGATGTTCAATAATTTCTCAATTTCTTTGCTATCATTTAAGAAATGGCTAGGAAAACAACAGATAGGGAATCTGCCACCTGGGCGACTGCCCTAAATGCAGATCAGTAGTGATTGCCTAGTTGCCTAGCTGTACCTTAATTACGGCCACGGCTCCTTCCTCCCCATTCCTATTCTATCGTCGACATATACCTATCTATGTCGGTGCTACGTAATTCAAATGGTAAAGAAATAATTAAATACACTCTAAATCGTAGCACTTCCTGATGTTCGTTTTAACATATCAGGAGTGCGCTGCCAAATTACCACGCTGGAATACAGATTGTCTGTGACTTAGGGAGAAATGTTTCAGGTGATCTCCAGGGATGCTAATGATTCCATTCGTTTGGCGTCCACATTCCATATATTTCATCTTGTTGGTATTCAGGCGAATTCCGAATTAGTTGAGCCGATCATTCTAGTGTCGTCTTTGCCACTCGAGATTCTCATGTGAGTTTACCAAGAAGATGCCGTTGGCATTGAGGAGCGTCCGTGGATGAGTACATCACAATAGTCAGTTTTCTATTTGACGTAAGAATTCTTCTTCCTTGAGTTATTTCCGGACTGTGGCGGTGTTCTCTTGTCAGAACATCCGTCTCCATTTGGCCCGATTCAAGGCATGCTCATATTCCATGTTCTCCCTAATACAATCTATCCATCACTTCTTTGGTCTATAGTGTGGTCTTCATCCACAAGTACCCTCTGTGGGTGGGGGACGCAGACGAAGAATACACCCATGGTATCCCCTGCCTGTCGTAAGAGGTGACTAAAAGGGGCGACCAAGGGTTGATTGGATTAGAACCATGAAAGTATTTGTGATTATTACCACCATGCGGGGAACAGCATGGGTCGCTATTACTTGCGCATTGTACCACTATGTTACGTACGAAATAGGTGTGTGATTAGTAGCAATCAGGAGCACCGTGCGGTCAGGCTTTGACGGTACCTGTGATTAGTAGCACTATATGAGCGACACCAGAGTTCTGGCTTGCCTATGATTAGTACCCACTATGTAAGGAACACCACGGGATAGTACGAGCCCCTGTGTTTAGTACACTAATGTGATGAAAACCATAGGTTTGCATTGCCTGTAAATGGCGCCGCTATGTGTGAAACACCATAGGTCTGTATTACCTGTGCGAATTTCATTACCTGTGAGTAGTACCATAATGTGTGGAATACCGCGAGTCTACGATACTGTTGATTAGTACCGCACCATGTCAAATACTATGGTTCTACTTTACAAGCGATAAGTACAATTTTGAGAGGCCGATGACCTATGTTTCGGACCCCTTTAGCTTGCAAGCATCATCGATTCAGTATTGAGTTGGAGAAGCTGTCCCTTGATCAGTATTACTATTGTTTTCCATCAGTTTCTGAGACTGAGGCATTGCGGGTCGTCTCCACTGATTGTTTTAACTTCATATCCATCCGTTCATTTTTCGTCCTCACGCTTTGAATTCTGGTCAGTGGAGGATTTTGGATTTTTCTTTTGTCATTGCATTTCGTCTCATTTCAGTACCATCAGGGGCCGATGAACTAGATGTTAGGCCCCTTAAAACAACAAGCATCATCATCATCATCCATCCACAAGTGTCAAGGCACATGGCTGTCTTCGCCACTGAGGTACCACGTGTCCATACAATTTAAGCCTGTTTTCCCGCGGTTTCGCCCCAAAATGGCTAAACTCCCATCCTTCGTCGAACATCGTTGTTTATGGCATGGTCAAATCGCGTTAGTCAAAGATACCACCGGAGCATTCGCATTTACTTTATGTGCAGAACCTTCTCATGCTATAATGTTTCTGGCCAATATTTTGACCTATGGAGGACGACTGGGCGTACTACAATTCTGTAGATCTTCTACTTAAGACGTAGGGGTATCTTTCAATCACACAGGAGCCCAGTAACTTTGTGCCACTTCATTCAAGTGGTGTTTACACGTGGACGAACATCCGGAACTATGTCCAATTTCTTCAGATCTTCTCGACTGATGCTGATGGTTCCATCCGTTTGGGAACCACATTCCATATATTCTGTCTTCTTGGTTTTCAGGTGAAGTCTGAATCGGATGACCCGATCATTCCATTACCGTGTTTGCCCTTCCAGGTTATAACGGTGTGAGTTTGCCAAGAACAATTCGTTGGCATAGAGGAGCGTCCATGGATGAGGTGATTCGAAGTCAGATGTTACTGTGTCCTTGCAGAGAATGAACAGTAAGGGCGAAAGCGTAGATCTTATTCCACGTGATAATATGAGATGATAATTATAAAGTTTAATAAGATGTAGGGATGCTGAATTGTTAACTATGAAAACATTTGTGATATTCATATTAAAAATGCAGAATATATTTCAAATGTAATATTGGTATAATCTGTCTATATAAAATCCCTATTTCTGTCTCACTTTCACAGTCATACTGAGAACAGAAGAACGTTTCAATAAAGTTGCCTTCTAGATACAAGAAAAATACGATGAAGTGGTTACGACCACGTTTCTACTAACGAAGTGAGTGTATCACATTCTCATGTCGCCGCGCAGAGAACCGTGCCCATTTCCATGTATCGGCATGTGTTGCGAACGACAGATCTCTAACTAGATCTACGCTGATCTAATACTTAAGGTCGGCTTGCTCTCAGTTGTACAACCTCCCACAGTATTACTAAGTAAATGAAAACTTGTTGTTGTTGGTTGCAATAGCAATACAATGATGCATGTCATATTCGAACACTTTAGTGCAAAATACCTTTCATCGGCGAATTTGACATTTTTAAAGAAAAATCTAGGTTAACAACTGATGAGCGACTTCCCCATATGTAGCTCAGTTAGTGACTGACTGATTAAGCAATATGATATTGCCATTTTTGTCACAACATTCGTATCCAGATTGATTCGTTTACTGTCCATAATTTTAAGCATAGCTTTTGGGCTTCTATCGCGTCAAGACAAGACAACATACATACATACATACATTATCATTATAGACTGTTATGCCTTTCAGCGTTCAGTCTGCAAGCCTCTGAGAATTTACTAAACGTCGCCACAATCCTCGATTTGCAACTAGTGTTGTGGCCTCATTTAGTTCTATACCTCTTATCTTTAAATCGTTAGAAACAGAGTCTAACCATCGTCGTCTTGGTCTCCCTCTACTTCTCTTACCCTCCATAACAGAGTCCATTATTCTCCTAGGTAACCTATCCTCCTCCATTCGCCTCACATGACCCCACCACCGAAGCCGGTTTATGCGTACAGCTTCATCCATCGAGTTCATTCCTAAATTAGCCTTTATCTCCTCATTCCGAGTTCCCTCCTGCCATTGTTCCCACCTGTTTGTACCAGCAATCATTCTTGCTACTTTCATGTCTGTTACTTCTAACTTATGAATAAGATATCCTGAGTCCACCCAGCTTTCGCTCCCATAAAGCAAAGTTGGTCTGAAAACAGACCGATGTAAAGATAGTTTCGTCTGGGAGCTGACTTCCTTCTTACAGAATACTGCTGATCGCAACTGCGAGCTCACTGCATTAGCTTTACTACACCTTGATTCAATCTCACTTACTATATTACCATCCTGGGAAAACACACAACCTAAATACTTGAAATTATCGACCTGTTCTAGCTTTGTATCACCAATCTGACATTCAATTCTGTTGAATTTCTTACCTACTGACATCAATTTAGTCTTCGAGAGGCTAATTTTCATACCATACTCATTGCACCTATTTTCAAGTTCCAAGATGTTAGACTGCAGGCTTTCGGCACAGTCTGCCATTAAGACCAAGTCGTCAGCATAGGCCAGGCTGCTTACTACATTTCCACCTAACTGAATCCCTCCCTGCCATTTTATACCTTTCAGCATATGATCCATGTAAACTACAAACAGCAAAGGTGAAAGATTACAGCCTTGTCTAACTCCTGTAAGTACCCTGAACCAAGAACTCATTCTGCCATCAATTCTCACTGAAGCCCAATTGTCAACATAAATGCCTTTGATTGATTTTAATAATCTACCTTTAATTCCATAGTCCCCCAGTATAGCGAACATATTTTCCCTCGGTACCCTGTCATATGCTTTCTCTAGATCTACGAAACATAAACACAACTGCCTATTCCTCTCGTAGCATTTTTCAATTACCTGGCGCATACTGAAAATCTGATCCTGACAGCCTCTCTGTGGTCTGAAACCACACTGGTTTTCATCCAACTTCCTCTCAACGACTGATCGCACACTCCCTTCCAAGATGCCTGTGAATACTTTGCCTGGTATACTAATCAATGAGATACCTCGATAGTTGTTGCAATCCTTCCTGTTCCCTTGCTTATAGATAGGTGCAATTACTGCTTTTGTCCAATCTGAAGGTACCTTACCAACACTCCACGCTAATTTGACTACTCTATGAAGCCATTTCATCCCTGCCTTCCCACTATACTTCACCATTTCAGGTCTAATTTCATCTATTCCTGCTGCCTTATGACAATGGAGTTTATTTACTATCCTTTCCACTTCCTCAAGCATAATTTCACCAACATCATTTTCCTCCTCCCCAAGAGCTTGACTGTTTGCAACACCACCATGATGATTTCCTTTTACATTGAGAAGATGTTCAAAATATTCCCTCCACCTCTCCAGTGATTCCCTGGGATCTGTTATGAGTTCACCTGAATTACTCAAAACACTGTTCATTTCCTTTTTCCCTCCCTTCCTAAGATTCTTTATTACTGTCCAGAAAGGTTTCCCTGCTGCTTGACCTAGCCTTTCCAGGTTATTACCAAAATCTTCCCACGACTTCTTTTTGGATTCAACAACTATTTGTTTCGCTCTGTTTCTTTCATCTACGTACAAATCCCTGTCTGCCTTGGCCCTTGTTTGGAGCCATTTCTGATAAGCCTTCTTTTTACGTTTACAGGCTGCTCTCACTTCATCATTCCACCAAGATGTTCGCCTTTTCCCATCTTTACACACAGTTGTTCCTAGGCATTCCCTTGCTATTTCTACTACAGCATCCCTGTATGCCACCCATTCACTTTCTATATCCTGAACCTGCTTACTGTCTACTGTTCGAAACTTCTCACTAATCATATCCATGTACTTCTGTCTAATTTCCTCGTCCTGGAGATTTTCTAGCCTTATTCGTTTGCAGACAGATTTCACTTTCTCTACCCTAGGCCTAGAGATACTTAGTTCACTACAGATCAGATAATGGTCTGTATCATCGAAAAATCCCCGAAAAACTCGTACATTCCTAAAAGATTTCCTGAATTCAAAGTCTGTTAAGATATAGTCTATTATGGATCTGGTACCCCTAGCCTCCCATGTGTAGCGGTGAATAGCCTTATGCTTGAAGAATGTATTCGTAACAGCTAAACCCATACTAGCACAGAAGTCCAGCAAACGCTTCCCATTCCCATTAGCTTCCATATCTTCCCCACATTTACCAATCACCCTTTCGTATCCTTCAGTTCTATTCCCAACTCTCGCATTGAAATCGCCCATTAGCACTATTCTATCCTTGCTGTTGACCCTGACCACGATGTCACTCAATGCTTCATAAAACTTGTCAACTTCATCCTCATCTGCACCCTCACATGGTAAATACACGGACACAATTCTTGTCCTAATTCCTCCCACAGACAAATCTACCCACATCATTCGCTCACTTACGTGCCTAACAGAAACTATGTTGCGTGCAATGGTATTCCTGATAAAGAGCCCTACCCCAGACTCTGCCCTTCCCTTTCTAACACCCGTCAAGTACACTTTATAATCTCCTATCTCTTCCTCCTTATCTCCCCTTACCCGAATATCACTTACTCCTAGCACATCCAGATGCATCCTCTTTGCTGACTCAGCAAGTTCTACCTTCTTTCTTCCATAAGCCCCATTAATATTGATAGCTCCCCATCGAATTCCATTTCGTTCGCCAAGTTGTTTCCAAGGAGTCCCTCGCCTGTCAAATGGGAGTGGGACTCCATTACTCCCATAGGTCCGAGGCTTGCTTAAAGTGTTCTGAGCTCGGTAAATTCATGAAGCAGGATGCTGCCCTACTTGCACATAGTCCAAGTGAGGATCTCTCCTCTAACGGGTTATGGACCACCGGTGAATTGTGTAGTCCTAGCCGCCTGAGCACAAGGAGGGCCACGACTCAGAATATGTCCGAGATGCCCACTCCCATTCCATAGCAACTGGTATCCCGACTCTCAGGACCACTTACTAGGCCACTCAGCCGTTGCCCATGGTTCACGAACTAGGACGTGACTACAGTAACCCACAAACTGAAATTCCTTACGTCTCAGAGATCTTTGTTCCGCGTCTTTAGAAGAAAGTATCGCCTGTTCACGAGCAAGATTTCTCTAATAATGAAGGTTTGAATTTAAGAATGCTTTACCGTTGGTCTACAGGGTAAGTAGTACACTCGTTCGGCACCAGATGGCTTACTGTGCGCTAGTCTTGCAAGCCATCTTAGCTCAAAGTAAGATGTTCTTTTATAAGTGTAAGTGCGTTGCGAAGTAAACAACAAGGTCATCGGACGAATCAAAAACAAATGTGGTGGAAGAAATAAAATAAAGTGGAACGAAAGACCCACAAGGATAAAAAATGAATGAAGCTGAAGATCGAAAGAAAAGTGTGTAGCAGAAATAATGTGTGTGTGTGTGTGTGTGTGTGTGTGTGTGTGTGTGTGTGTGTGTGTGTGTGTGTGTGTGTGTGTGTGTGTGTGTGTGTGTGTGTGTGGAAAGAAGAACGTACTACAACGAGGTTTAAGACACAGCAATTGAGTTTTCGAGGCGGTGGTTCAAAATGACTAGTGATTGTATTTCATGTGCCACCCCTAAACTGACGTATCTTTTCTCAGTTTGAACCAAAATGTATTCAAGTTGGGAAGTTATGATTCTTGAAAGTGGCGTGTGGATTCCGAAGAGGCCTGGTATAGGTCTTTCGAGTTGACACGGTATAATCCAGCTCAGCATCTGTGAGGATGAATTGTAATAACGAATCCAGCACAAACACCCAAACTCCGATCCAGCGAGATTAACCAATAAAAGTTAAAATCCCCAACCCGTCTGGGAATTGAGCCCGCGACCCCTTGGAGCAAAGACCAACATTCTCACCATTTAGCCATAGAAGTGGACAGTTTTGAAATGAACGCATGGTATATTAAATGTTAACAATAGTGTAAGATTAATTTTCTGAAGTATGAACAACGATGATCACATATGCAACGGGTCCGCACTGCTGGGATTATCATCAGCACAGCGCCCACTCCAGAATATGGGACAGCAGGGGCCTCAGTTATGACGTCATAGGGCTTTGAGTCGAGGCCGGTGCTGATGGCGTATTATAGTGGTGTCTTTATAACGAAAGCCAAACTTTCAGGAATGAGGAGGACTATCATTTCAGAAAGTCTTGTTTTGCATCTAATTGACCACCAAATAAGAAAGGTTGAACTTCAAGAAGATATAATGGTGGATTACAAAACACTTCCGACAATAAATTTGCAACTTGGGGTTTTTGATGGCTTACTGTCAAAACGTGCAAGTACTTGCAAAATATATAAATGAGCACTGGAACAACGAGAACATATCAAACTACAAGGAGGAGCAAACGAGGAGTCTAACAATCCCCAAAACGGACATGAACTGAGCGAGTACGTCAATTAGAGTGTGGCGTACTGAAAATCTGAAACAGGCTCTGCGGGAGACAGGTCGAGGGATGTCGCAGAATACCTGCGTCACACTTTCCCTTACCATACGTTTGGTGACAAATAAATGAAATTCAAACAAATAAATCATTTCATTCATGTAATTAATACGTAGACGTTCCCACGCATAAGCCTTCCAAAAGTACCGCGGCGCTTCCTTTTCCCCAGTTTTCTATTCACCCTGAAAGAACGACGATACCCCAACATGACAAATACCATGGTTCTACTTTACTCGCGACATGTACCATTCTGAGGGGCCTTAGACCTGGATTTTGGACCCCTTTAGACATCAAGCATCCTCGATTCAGGATTGTGCTTTATAAGCGGTCCCTTGGTCAGTAACACTCTTGTTTATGATTTTTTGAGTCGGGTCCACTGTGTTTTCTTTTTGCTTCATGAAATTTTTTACTTTGGTCAGTGGATGATTTTGAACTTTTTGTTGACATTTCATTTCGTACCATTAGGGCCCAATGACCTCAATTTTAGGCGCCTTTAAACAACAAGCATCATCATCATCATCATCATCACCATCATAATTTCCTCACAATTGATGAGTCTTGCGGATACACAAATTTTTCTTTCCATTTATTGGAACATTTTAACTCCCCTGTGGATGGCGTGAAAAAATGCCCTGCCTGTGTTTGTTGGATGATGTAACAGGCCACTAAGAGAGAAAAACAAACCAGCTGTACTCGCTCTTTCGTCTTGTAGGCCCAAAATCATATCCATGACTCTGTTATAGCGGATAAAATGTATAACTGCAAAGTTTTTTATATTACTTACACTCAGTGCTTTTTGTGAGAAAACTGGTGGTGGTACTCACAAGAACTTTATAATCCGAATCTCACACTTTGTACACACCTTGTCTTCTCTTCTGATTGTACTACTGGCCTACTATGAAGAAATTTTCACTTACATCTGCTTTTCTGGTCCTAAACGTTTTAAAATCTTGGCACGCTTTAGAACCTAGCATTTTACTTTCGGCGTAAAGCCACTCGTTTCTCGGGAAAAGTCGTTTTTCTGAGTTAATGTCCAACATCATGGTCAGAAGTGCACCTCTGTTGCGAAGTTTCTTTCACATTCACTTGATTCACAGCTCACAGGTTCAGGAGATACATCAAAATAAACGTCACGCTTTCTGTTATATTTAGTTATTTTATTCATTTTACTTCCCTAGCTTGTGAACCACGTGCACCCCTTCCTCCTACTAACTAAATATGATTTCACATGCCTCGGCAGCACAAAAATAGTGTTTATGCTTTTCAAATGACTTAAAAACAATGAAAGCAGTTAAATTTAAACTCACTGTACGTCAACCCCAGATTAACTATGTCAGTTAGCTATTTACTAGTTGGTTGCTGCTACGTTGGTATTAACGGTACTTCATGCAATACGAGTACCGTGAGATTGTCCTTGACTAGAAGACCTCGTTTGTAGACACCCCAATTATTTTAGAATTACAATTTACTGAAACTTCAATCATGAGCTCGTACGCATTATATCTGTAGAAACGTATCAAAAGGGGACAAACAAGCTTGATTTTAAGTCATAACACAACTTTTCATAGGGAATGTGATAGAAATATTCCGAGTACATGAAATGGCGCATTGCTTTTAGTGCCGCGAGTAACCGAGGACATGTTCGGCTCGCTAAGTGCAGGTCTTTTGATTCGACGCCCGTAGGCGACCTGAGCGTCGGGATGAGGATGAAATGATGATGAAGACGACACATACACCCATACCCCGTGGCAGTGAAATTAACTAATAATGGTTAAAATTCCCGACCATGCCGGGAGTCACACCCGGGTCCCCTGAGGCCAAAGGCCAGCACGCTAACCATTTATCCATGGAGAGTCGGACTATTCCGAGTAATATCTGGTTCATTTTTGTTTCTTTTGAAAAAAGAATGCCGGTACTGCACACCGTTGCGTACCGGCACAAAAATGCACTGTTTATGAAGAGTACAGAAGAGTTTATAACGCCTAATCTCTCGATGACTCTCTTCTCTGCCAGTTCAGTGAACTCAACATCATTATTTATGTTCATCCATTTCTCTTCTACGCTGGACTTGACCCACCGAATTAACAAATGTGCATTCTTCATTGTGTCATCGGATTGTACACGAGAGTTTGAACTAATAGCACCTTGTAGGCTGCTCCTACGATGTGAGTGGAGTTGAGCGGTCACGTACAAGGGAAGTTCAGACTCAGCAGCACATAAATGAGTTACATTACCGAAGTCCTGCTTTCTCTTTAGCGCTTTTGGATGAACGAAATCTGCATAGCCACGCTGGACTGGTTTCCTACTAACTGTAGACATTGTATTTCACTGCAGGTGCGATACGCACCGTTGGCAAGTCATTGTCTGTTCATTACCAGCAATTTTTCTCTTCCCTTTAGCTACCGAAGCACTAATGTGTAAAATAGGCGTGTGATATTTGAGTCTCGTCTCATTTTGTTCCTGCTGCCTTCGTATTTCCATTTACTTCTGTAATAAGCTCGCTCAGTCAGACGTTGGCGTAGCGTAGCTTGCGTGCCGTAAGCTCTGCGCTGAGGATTCAATCCCTGGGGCCGCGCTGAGTGATTCAGACGGAACCTGGCTTACTCCGGTAATGTATGAAGGTGCCGAAATAAGCCAGTTTCATGTCGGTAGATTTTCTGGCATGTAAAAGTACTTATGTTAGACAACATTCCGGCAAATCTGAAAAAGTTATTGGTGGGACGTAAAACCTATAACATTATTATGATCGACTTATCATAGCATCTGTTCTATCATAGATAGCACACCTCATTGTCTCAATCATACAGTCGGGTACCTCTATTTACTACCGGACGAGTTTGCCGTGCGGTTAAGGGCGCGCAACTGTGAGCTTGAGTCCGGGAGACGGTGGGTACGAACACCAATGTCGGCAGCCCTGAAGATGGTTTTCCGTGGTTTTCCGTGGTTTCCCATTTTCACACCAGTCAGCTGTACCTTAATTAAGGCCATGGCCGCTTCCTTCCCACTCCTAGGCCTTTCCTATCCGATCGTCACCATAAGATCTATCTGTGTAGGTGCGCCGTAAGGCAAATTAAAAATAGATACTATTTGCTAGTTCCATCCCGTCTACTATCGATGGTACTTGACGGTGTTTAGGAGCGCAAATGCGTGTAGTTGGTTAAAGAACGCCTCCGGATCAACATTTTCTACAAATTGGTGCCTGTCAAAGTTCTAAGCAATTCAACGGCTACTAAAATTTATTATTATTATTATTATTATTATTATTATTATTATTATTATTATTATTATTATTATTATTATTATTATTATTATTATTATTATTATTATTATTTCTAGTGCTTTAACAGCCCACTAAAATATCAAAGATTTTCGGTGACACAAGATTGTGAAAGTGCTAGGACTTCGACGGCATGAGTCTTGGTCCTAGCAGTTGTCTGGCGTGAAAAATGGGAAACCACAGTAAACTTTTTTTTTTTGCTATTGGCTTTACATCGCACCGACACAGATAGGTCTTATGGCGACGATGAGACATGAAAGGGTTAGGACTGGGAAGGAAGCGGCCGTGGCCTTAATTAAGGTACAGCCCCAGCATGTGCCTGGTGTGAAAATGGGAAACCACGGAGAACCATCTTCAGGGCTGCCGACAGTGGGGTTCGAACCCACTATCTCCCGAATAC
The DNA here is from genome assembly GCF_040414725.1 of Anabrus simplex. Lineage (NCBI taxonomy): Eukaryota > Metazoa > Arthropoda > Insecta > Orthoptera > Tettigoniidae > Anabrus > Anabrus simplex. Next base: position 210,869,224 of record NC_090268.1, on the reverse strand, counting down.
TGGATACTGGCCGCATTTAAGCGACTGCAGCTATCGAGCTCGGTCCACAGAAAACCATCTTCAGGGCTGCCAACAGAGGAGTTCGAGCGCACTATTTCCGGAATACAAGCTGATAGTTGCGTGACCCAAACTATACAGCCACTCGGTTCTGATTCCGTTTACCAGAGGAAAATGTGGGGGCAATGGAAATATTTGAAACCTCAAAAGTAATAGTTCGGTTTACACAGGAATGCACGGTGAATATACTTTTCAAGTAGAACATACAGCGAAGCCGTCTCACTTTTACTGTGAAATCTGGTGTAAGACCAGTATGTCTCCTGTCACCAATCTTGTTTATCATGAGACTGGATTGATGTTGTGATCGTAACAATTATTCTATCCAGAATCTAGGTAGAATGGTTATAGGAATTTTGCTATTTAGGAAGCATGGTTAAACAGGATTGAAGGACCGGTCTCAGTGGCTGCACTCGCTTATGTGCGGTCAGTATCCGGTTTTCGGGAGGGATTCGAACCCCTCTGTTGGCAGCTCTGAAGATAGATTTCCATGGGTTCCCATTTTCACGCCAGGTAAATCCTGGGACTGTACCTTAATTAAGGTGAAGACTCCTGTCTTTCAAGTACCAGCACTTTCACACTCTTACGTTGCCGAAACCTTCGATATTTTAGTGGGCTGTTAAAGCACCAACAAAATAAATAAATAAATAAATAAATAAATAAATAAATAAATAAATAAATAAATAAATAAATAAATAAATAAATAAATAAATAAATAAATAAATAAATAAATAAATAAATAAATAAATAAATAAATACATACATACATACATACATACATACATACATACATACATACATACATACATAAATAAATACCTTGGTTAAGGCCACGGCAGCTTCCTTCCCACTTCTAGCCCTTTCCTATCTCGTCGTCGCCATAAGACCTATCTGTGTCGGTGCGACTTAAAGAAACATGTAAAAAGAAAAGATGGAGGTGCTTTTAGTGATGTAGTGAGTCGTGTAGATAAAGCAAAAGGAGCTTTTGCACTATTGCGACAAATGTGGAGCATAAAAACGGAGCTAACATTATTCAACTCAAATATTAAATCTGTTTTACTGCATGGAAGTGAGACCTGGATAGTGACCAAAGACATTACCACAAGGTTACATACTTTCATAAATCGTTGCTTGAGGTACATTATGAGAATACGGTGGTGAAAAGCCATCTCAAACAAAGACATTGGGGAGGCCACATGTCAAAGTCCCATAGAGCAACAGATAATCATAAGAGAATGGATGTGGTTCGGCCACGCCTTGAGAAGACCACAGGAACGTATCAGAAGGCAAGGCAAGGTAGTCAAAAACAAAGCCGACCGAGGATTACCTGGAAGAGAATCATAGACAGGGAAATTGCCGTAATGAACAAGACGTGGAGAGAGGTGAAAGCATTGGTGATAGATAGAACAAGCTGGAGAAAACTTCGTCGAGGCCCAATGCTTCTCCTAGGAATTAAAGGAAAGAAGTCAAGTTAACATTATTTTGGTATGGGGAAGAACAAATGCGCTACTCTCACTGTCATCACTGAAAGTGACTGTGGTACGAGCGATGCTTCTAACACAATTCCTAATGAATGGAGTGAACGTGTGTCTCGGGAGTCTGCTAGTAGGCTTGGTAGACTGATATGTGATAGCATGTCCTGGCTGATTGAAGAAAGCAATGGAAAACCACATCAGTCCCCATCCCTTAGTAGGCTCCTTATGATACGTGATGCTGGAGCCGTTATGGAGTCAACCAGAGTGAGAGTTGAGTACTCAATATACAGGGTGAACTTTAATAAAACCGACAAACTGCAGGGACTGATTCCTGACTGGAAATGAAGGGAAAGATTTCCGTCCGGAAATGGACGGTGTGCGTGCAACGACAACCGATAGTCCCGGAACACAGTACATAGCTGAATCGCATCAACGTCACAGCAGATGTTCAAAGTTGCCTCAATGGGCTGCAATGGGACGTCGTATCATGGATTGCCTCACTCTATCGCACGTTCCGGCCTCTCGCCGAATAGCGTCACAGGCGTCGTGAACACGCTGTTGAAGGGTCTGCACATCAGGAACTTGTTCAGCATACACAACGCTTTTCAGATGTCTCCAGAGGTAAAAATCCAGGGGGTTTAAGTCCGGTGATCTAGGAGGCCATGCAACAGGGCCTCCGCGTACTATCCAGCGCCTGCGGAAGATGTTGTTGAGGTGTTGGCGAACTGTAATGCGGAAATGGGGTGGTACTCCATCATGCAGAAACCACATAACCTGTCTTATTGCCAAAGGCACATTCTCAAGCAATCCAGGCAGAGTATTTTGCAGGAAGTCCAGATACGTTCCTCCGTTGAGGCATTGTGGAATAATTACGGTCCAAGTATGTGGTCGTCAAGAATCCCTGCCCAAACATTGATGCTGAACCGATGCTGGTGAGACGCTTCAACCATTCCCCGGGGATTTTCTGTAGCCCACAGATGACGATTATGCACATTGACGATGGTATTTCCGGTAAAGTTTGCTTCATCGGTAAAGAGGACTGAAGACAGAAATCCCAAAACTTGATGGCCTGGTGCAAAAACCATCGACAAAATCCTTCCCGTAGAGGAAAATCCGCTGCTGATAATCCTTGCACTCGTTGCAGGTGATAGGGATAATAGCGGTTGTCATGCAGGATTCACATAATCGTAGTCTGGCTTACACCATGTTGTCGGGCCACTTGCCTGGATCTTGTACTAGGGTTCGTCTCAATGTCCTGTAGAACCTGTTCCTCCAGATCTGGAGTACGCACAGTCCGCCGCCTCCCTGCACGTTCGGCTGTCTGAAAGAACCCATGATCACACAAATGCCCAAACCAGGCTTGAAACGTTGTGTGATGTGGTTGGTGTCAGTGAGGGTACTTGTTTTGGTATAGCCGTGCTGCCTCTGGACCGTTTCCATTCGCTTGGCCGTACACAAACACGATCTCGGCTTGTTCCCGACATGAATACCGGACCACTCTGCTTCCGACAGTACACTGCTTCAGTCACACTATCTGCAACAGGAGAAACACACTGCAAGTTGTCAGAGAAAATGTCATTCGTCAGTGCCATCTACCGTCGCAGAGATGCGTTTCCGGGCACATGTTAATAGGACATTTTTTCCTCCTATTCCAGTCAGGAATAAGTCCCTGCAGTTTGTCGGTTTTATTAAAGTTCACCCTGTATACTACTCGGCAAGTAAGCGAATACACCTTACTATTTCTCCCCTCTTAATACTGAAGCTAGTGTCTCATCATTATCTTCTAATTGTTGGGTTCGATTCACTGTCGCCAACCATACAGAATAAGGACCCTACTCGCTGATACGTCGCCTTATATTTACTGTTCATCTCGCATGTTGGCACTACGTACATACATTTTTGCGGCTTGCGATAATGTACTTACTGCCACTACCGTGTAGTGAAAATCACTAGTGTTACATTTGCGAGAACAAGTAGAGCATATTATTTTCTCCTTCTGTAGGATTGTGAATCTATTTACATAATACCAGGTAAGTAGAATTGTGTCATATACGAATAATGCTTTTATTAAAGTTGTTGTCGTGAAATGACAAGCGCTGCATTTTATTAATACGGTTTATTTCGTGCAATTATTACGTATAATATTCATTTAGGATGTAAGAATAAACAATTAAGAAATTATGCAAGAACTCCTCCGAAAAAGAGAGCATAATGAGAATCAGTTGAAATGGAAGGAAATTTCGTTATCATACATACATACATACATACATTATCATTATAGACTGTTATGCCTTTCAGCGTTCAGTCTGCAACCTAAATCTAACCTTGTCCTGTCTCGACTTTCGAACGGGTTCCAGACGTAGCCTTTGTGTCCACGAACCTGCTACGCGGGTGTAGCAGGGAGAGAGGTGATACTCCCACGTGGCGCGTCCCAGGTGGCAGATAGGGGGGTCCTAACCGGCTTGCCGGCGGACTTGAAGGAAATAAAATACCTCTCGCGGACCAAACACACACCCCCTGTGGGTGGGGGAGGCAGACGAAGAATTCACCCACGGTATCCCCTGCCTGTCGTAAGAGGCGACTAAAAGGGGCGACCTAGGGATGATCCAATTAGAACCATGAAACTACTTGTAATTAGTACCATCACGCAGGGAACACCAAGGGTTGCATTTACTTGAGCGCATTACCACTCTGTTAGGTACGCAATAGGTTTGTGATTAGTAGCGACAGTTTGTGAATCAGGATGGGGGTTCTACAGTACCTGTAATTCGTACGCCTATATGAGCGACACCATGGGATGAGCGACACCATGGTTCTGTCTTACCTATGCTCCGTTCCCACTATGTGAGGAATTCCACGGGATAGTACGGGTCCCTGTGGTTAGTCCATTATGTGAGGAACGCCATGGGTCACCGTTGCCTTTATAGGTTTGCGTGGCCTGCAAACAGCGCCGCAATGTGCGAAACACCATAGGTCTGTGTAACATCTGCGCATTACACTACCTGTGGATAGTACCATACTGTGTGGAATACCGCGAGTCTCCGCTACTTTTGATTAGTACCGCAACATTACACATGGCATGGTTATACATTCCTATCGATAAATTCCATTATGAGGGGCTGACGACCTGGATTTTGGACCCGTTTCGACTATAGGCATAATCAATTCAGCATCGTGCTATAGAAGCAGTCCCTTGGTCGGTAATACGATTGTTTTGTGCCAGCTTCTGTGCATGTGAGGCATTGTGGATCGGATCCACTGATCGTTTTAAATTCATATCCGTCCATCCATTCATTCTTCGTCCTCATGCTTTGAATTCTGGCCAGTGGAGGATTTTGGAATTTTAAGTTGTAATTTCATTTCGTACCATTAGGGGCCGATGACCTCGATGTTAGGCCCCTTTAAACAACAAACATAAATCAATAAGTCATAGCCTTTGTGTATTCTTGTTGATTACGGTACATGTGTATGTAATATGTATGTATAATTACGGCAGGGTTTCACTTCACTCCAACAAGTCACAGCACATTTCAAGAACGGAGCCGAATTCTTTACACCAGGCCAACACCGAAGAATAGGGTTACGTATGTCCAAGTAAAGGCAGAAATAGACAACATTAAATTGAATGAGGGTGAGAGAGTTGGTTTAATTGTGAACATCCTGATTTATCATTTAGGCCTACTTGGGTAAGGGCACCTCCATTATTTATGATTTTATTGAAGTTAATTTGTTATGTTTATTTCAATTTGTGATGAGCCATTGAGAAAATGAGATCAGGGTGGCGATATTTGCTTTTCAGTGCACAGTGTTAGGCATACATGCCGAGTACTATGCATAACATTCCATTTAATATGGGCAATGATATTGGTATCTCTTCCTGAATACCGTATTGCGGTGTCCCCTAGGTGAGAACAGAATTCTCTTTTTGCAGCCAGTATCCAGTATTTGGGAGATAGTAGGTTCGAACCCCACTGTCGGCAGCCCTGAAAATGGTCTTCCGTGGTTTCCCATTTTCACACCAGGCAAATGCTGGGGCTGTACCTTAATTAAGGCCACGGCCGCTTCCTTCCCACTCCTGGTCCTTCCCTGTCCCATCGTCGCCATAAGACCTATCGGTGTCGGTGCGACGTAAAACAACTAGCAAAAAAAAAAAAAAAGAAAAGAAAGAATTCTCTTTCTTCAGCACCTCACAGAGCTCTACCTTTTGATGTTTCTGGGCAAGGAATGGGTTGATATGCTACCCATTCAAACACGTTCGTGGAGTGTAGGCATTCACGTAACACGGTGTGCAGATACTCAGCTGTACATTGCCCCTCAATATGTACAAATCTGTCTACGTTGGTATATAGGCTGGAAGACACTGTGCAGCTGCTGTTGCGGCAGTGATGATCACCTCACGCCCACGTGGCTTTACCTTCAAGCAAGGAAAGAGAAGGAAACAAACGTGAAATGCGAAATCAGGTTAGTATTATGGGTGAACTGGTGCCTTTCCAATTCTTTATGGATATGCGCACAGTGATGCGTTGTCCTGTAGCAACAGCCACTTTTCCTACGCTACAGTTGTGGACGCTTACGATGAATTCGACCGCCTAGACGGCTACGGATCTCCTTGCATCTGTTCTTATTTACGCCTGCTCATTATGGCATTAACTCCATTTTCGTAGTTGGCATCGAATAAGAAAACAATTCATGTTTGGACTTTCAACCTGTCTTGTCGATATAGGCGAATTAGCACCTTTCATCTGGAATTTTTTCGCAAGTGATTTGCCTAATTGTTTGGTAGAATTCCATATTTGCCTGTTGTTGAAACTGTGACATTCTTTAATTCCGTCATAATAGAAACCGTATTTCTTCTTACACGGCATACGAACAATTGTCTCTTGTTGGGACGAACGAAGAACTATCCGCTGAAATGCACCATAGCGATATTGTGCAGCAAGTCTACGAAAGTAATATCTGTACTAGGTATAATTTTACACCCTTCTGTAAATTGGTACCTTGCTCGGGAATAAGCCGACTGGTCTGAATCTTCGTTATATCATGTTACCTTGCTAAAGATTAGTTGAGATTTCGCCCTGGAATACTTGACTAACTTTCAATATATGGTAGATATTTTCAGGTCAGAATATAGGGATGGAATCCTAGGACATATTCGTTTGATAGTTGCCTACTGGATGGGTTGGCCGTGCAGTTAGGGGCGCGGGGATGTGAGCTTGCCTCCGGGAGATAGTGGGATCGAATCCCACTGTCGGCAGCTCTGAAGATAATTTTCCGTGGTTTCCACACCAGGCAAATGCTGGGGACGTACCTTAATTAAGGCCACGGCCGCTTCATTCCAACTCCTAGGCCTTTCCGATCCTATCGTCGCCGAAAGACCTATCTGTGTCGGTGCAACGTAAAGCCACTAGCAAAAATAAATAAATAAATAAATAAATAAATAAATAAATAAATAAATAAATAAATAAATAAATAAATAAATAAATAAATAAATAAATAAATAAATAAATAAATAAATAAATAAATAAATAAATAAATAGGATAGTTGCCTTGTTCCAGGGAACGTTTGAAATTCGGAATTATTCCTTATTAAAGAAGTACCTAGCGAATCTCACATAGGTTGAATATGAACTGAATTAATATTTAAGTTCTATAATTTAGAAGTTTTCCTCAACGAGTAACCTGGCAATAACCCTTTCATAGAAGGGATACCAAAGGAAACCAGCTTAGACGTGTTCAATCAATCAATCAATCAATCAATCAATCAATCAATCAATCAATCAATCAATCAATCAATCAATCAATCAATCAATCAATCAATCAATCAATCAATCAATCAATCAATCAATCAATCAATCAATCAATCAATCAATCAATCAATCAATCAATCAATCAATCAATCAATCAATCAATCAATCAATCAATCAATCAATCAATCAATCAATCAATCAATCAATCAATCAATCAATCAATCAATCAATCAATCAATCAATCAATCAATCAATCAATCAATCAATCAATCAATCAATCAATCAATCAATCAATCAATCAATCAATCAATCAATCAATCAATCAATCAATCAATCAATCAATCAATCAATCAATCAATCAATCAATCAATCAATCAATCAATCAATCAATGTCACCACTGATCTGCATTTATTGCTCTCACCCAAGTGGCAGGTTCCCTATCGGTTATTTCATTTTTTCATTTCTCAAGTGATGCCAAAGAATTTGGAAATTTATCAAACATCTCACTTAGAAAATTATTCTACACCCTACTACTCCTCCAATAAATAGTTCCCGAATTCCTACTTTAACTTCATAATGTGACCTTTCCGAGCAGTCAGTGGAGACGAATAAGTTTGAGTGGAGTTTTTAAAAGTAGGAACTATCATGATATGAAGATAATATTCGAACGTATGTTGCAAATTTTATAGCCTTTCAGCTAATAACCAGCGTATTTTTGAGTAGGGTTAAGAATCATGAAGAATTTCATCAATGAGAGAATCATACGTTATTTTGTCATTGGGCTTCCAACGACAGCTAGTAAATTAAATCTTGAAACCTAATTCCTGTCTCTAAAATTAATAGAAAATATCCTCTCATTTCCAGTTGAAAACACAAGTAAGGATAACTCATGAAAGACTGCAACGATCTCAAGATGGACAGTGAAGAAGCTCACGTACATGCTCAGTCACTTATCACACGAATGCAGATAACAAGTATGAATAATTCGAACCCTGAGTGGCATAAATAACTCCATGAGCAAAGTTTGTGCTGTGTGTCCCCTGATAACTGTTAATTACTGTGCCTTACTGCCACAGTGCTGAGAGCATAATTATGTCCACAGTACTCTTGCGGCTGGTAATTCTCTCGTTTATGGTCGTCGACAATAGACCTGTTCATTAAAGCAGATGAAGCTGCCCAGCTGATGAGTGCTCAACGGAATACGTAGTGAAATATGTTGTATCTTCGAGATTCGTGATGATTCTCGCATAATACTACTGCTCATATGTAACATAGGCCCATGGTTTTCATCCAAGCTGGTACTATTCGCAAGTAACGTCGACCCATGGCGTTCATCACGTAATGGTACTAATCACAATTAGTGTCATGTTTCTAATGCCATCCTTTGGTCACCCTATTTATTCGCCTATTCCGATAGGCAGGGGATACCGTGGGTTATGCTTCGTCTGCACTACCACACACAGGGGTTCTTCGAGATTACTTCTTCTTGATTCCAGTCAGAAGGTACTACAAAATATGAAGTGTCCATTGAACCCTTGGACTTACCATTCCATCGTTGGTCGGCCACAGCTGCTACAGCAGAGCAATATTAAACTCTTAAATCTTGGGTCGTTGCGGGAAGAAGTTCGGTCACGATCTTAACCAAACGATGGGGTTCAGAAGAGAGCCTAACTACTTGAAATGAGGAGCAAATATGTGCTTACTAACTTTTATTAAATTCGAAATGGCACGACAACATATTTAAACAAATCATTGAAATTAAAAAAAAAAAATTATAAATTTTTTATGTTTCAAACGCAGTCACATTGCATAGCGTTGATTTATTTCTCACAATATCGAAGAGTTGCTTCGGGGAAAGTAATAAATTAGTGGACAGCGAAACTGAAAAACTGAAAAAGGAAAAACCTGAAAACCGGGCACCTATTATTCCAAACGTAACTGAGAATTAATCCACACGATCCGTGGAAAATCTGACTATCAACAAGTAGAACGCCTGATTTTCTCTCAATTAAGGTTATCCACCAGTCGAATACCCTTTCGGATACGGAAAACCCGCCGAATGGACCCTTAATCGAACCAAATTGACTATCAGTTGCTTTGGATAGGTTGCGAAATATTATAGGAAAGCATGGTGTTCACTACGAGTTAACAACAGTATTCACAATTGAAACAAAATTCCACCATGTATTTGTCATTCATGACACCCTTAAGTGATAAAATAATCCCGATGCTAAACGTGCATCACCCAAACAGCTGTTCAGAAGGAACCAACAACACCACGATCCGCGAGGATCTTACGTTACATCGTTCTAAAGGAACAAAACTGCGAAATGCAGGAATCACTTAATCATCACGCATTTAGAAGAAATGCCAAACACTGAAGTTAATTAAAAAGTGGTAAATCACTTGAAAAGTATTATTATCAAACCGATTTTCAGGTTAGAAATGGTTACGTTACGCTTAATAAAATTACCAGTCCACATTGAAAAATACAACAAACTTAAGAATTCTTTCCTTCTTAACAATGACTACCATTACAGATCCATCTACTTATTGTTTGTCCCAACACACTACCTACAACGTTATCACTTGATCGAACTCAAAATACGTATAAAATGCAAGAACGACAAAATTGAAAATAAAAATAATATTACTGGCTGATGAATCGAAACCGCATTCGCAACTCAAGTCTCACATTAATACATTGAGTGTCAATATGCACACTATCAAAGCAAAAATGAACACCAGAACGCTAAATACTTAGTTCCGTAAAATAAAATAAAATAAAATAAAATATCGAAGTTATTTGAACTCAACACGCATGGAGAACTGTAGTAAAATGTTCAATCCCCATTAGCTCGATATCCAATGTTGGACAACCCTTATTATGCACGCCGTCAGGGGTCCCGTAATCTCAGGTCAACACCTTCCACCTGTTGAGGGCTGTGAGCAAGTTTGGCCTCATTATTATCAAGCTAACTCTCTTCATTTCGTATATCACTACATGCACTATATTCGGTCATGGCACTACACAAAAAGACATCTAACCTGAGACTTGAGTATGTACAGCTGACATCCCAGACCTATCGTCGGGCTTACTTAAAGTCTGTACACCCTAACACTAATCTCTATGAACACAATACCTTCCTAATTCTATCGTCGAGCGTGAACTAGGACGTCTCATCATCAGTATACTCCTAGGATAACATGTGACGTCCTAATTCTACTGTCGGGCGGACATTGGGTCGTGTACGCTTCCCCTGGCACATCAGGCGAACTAGCAAATTCAAACAAACCCTGACATTTCTGTTGTAAACCTGGTCAGACTAATAACACACAACGGAACAACGTCTTTTACTATTAAACGAACGCAAGTCGGAAAATGCAGTAAGTCTATCTCGTTACAAAAACAACGTGAACTTGAAAAATAAATATCACGTGACGAACAATCCCCCAACTCAAACACGATCTCAGCATGCGCAATGAAGTTTTAGGGAAGAATAATACTTCCCAACACACGTCTACCATTTAGTGGATGTCGTAAAAAATAATAATCATCACCAGCGCAGAAATCCATACTAAATTTTTAGGATAAAGCCTTCAGATTGCCTAACGTCATTTTCCAAATATACATATCCATGACTATCCAGTGAAACGAAATTCAATAAATTTACACAGTCAAACATATCGCTTTAAAAACGTTGAATATCTCATTTCACAAATGCTCCTATGTACTGATAAATTACCACCCTGTAATTTATGAACTCTACTGAATGGAAGCTCGTCCTTACAACCAAATAACACCAAACGTGTACACAAAATGCTCTTTTATCCTTGAGGTCATATTATTCTAATATCCATTACTGACTTTACGTAACTAGTCACTTGAAATTTTTACTACCAAGAGTTACCCACCAGAATCGTTTTTCACTTAGGATCTTAATTAACGTTTACTGTGCTTCGCACAATAATGATCTCGGACCGACCTTCTCCAGGTCCCAGCTTTCGGATTGTTAGCGGAATATACTACAGCCTGCCGCATAAAATCTCACATTTAATATACAGTCTGTCTCAAAAGTCCTTCCTCGGCAAACATAGCCTGTCTCAAAACTCATTCTCCTCGCCTTATCCCGGCGGTATTACTTAAAATCCAGGCTCCCTTTCACCTTCAATATTTCTACCACTCTCATCTCCACATATATAAATTCTTCGCTCTCAATCCATTTTTCTTATATTTCAAGACCCTTTTCAAATTTCAATCCCCTTGTAAAAAACAATAACCATTATAAAATACACCTATTTATTTTTACTGTTCCTACAATTTTCGGACCACGAACCTGCTACGCAGGCGTAGCAGGGGAGAGGTGATACTCCCACGTGGCGCGTCCCAGGTGGCGGATAGGGGGGTCCTAACCGGCTTGCCGGCGGACTTGAGGGAAATAAAATACCTCTCGCGGACCAAACACACTACCCCCTGCGGGTGGGGGACGCACATGTCGAATACACACGCGGTATCTCCTGCCTGTCGTAAGAGGCGACTAAAAGGGGCGACTAAGGGCTGACTGAATTAGAACCATGAAACTAATTTTGAATCGTACCATCACGCGGGGAACACCATAGGTTGCCTGTATTTGCGAGTAGTACCACTAAATTCGGTACGAAATAGGTTTGTGATTAGTAGCAGTAAAAGCCTGGCCTGGTGGATTCCAGTACCCGTGCGTCGTACCCATGTGTGCAACACCGCGGGTCTGGGCGTAGCCTGTGAGTTGTACCACAATATGAGCAGCACCGTGGGTCTGCGTTGCCTGTGATTAGTACCCACTATTTGAGGAACACCACGGGAATACCGGCGCCCGTGTTTAGTACACCTAGGTGGGGAACCTTCTCGGTTTGCGTTGACTCTGAGTTGGGCCATTGTGTGAGACACACCATAGGTCTGCGTTACTTGTACGTATTGCAATACTTGTGAGTAGTACCATCTTTTGTGGAACACCGTGAGTCTTCGCTACTTCTGATTAATACCCCAACATGACACATACCATGGTTCTATTTTACTCGCGACATGTACCATTCTGTGGGGCCTTAGACGTGGATTTTGCACCCCCTTTAGACACCAAGCATCATTGTGCTTTATAAGTGGTTCCTTGGTTGGTAATAATGTTATTTTCGATCTGTATTGAGTCCGATCCACTGGTTTTTGTTTGTTTGTTTTGTGTTTTGTTGAGTTCCTGTCCATCCATTCATTCTTCATGCCATATTTTATTTTTGTTTTGGTCAGTGGATGCCTTTGCAATTTTTGTTCTTTCATTTCGTACCATTAGGGGCCGATGACCTTTGATGTTAGGCCCCTTAAAACAACAAGCATCATCATCTATTTTGGTCAGTGGATGAATTTGAACTTTGTTATTTAATTTCGTACCATTAGGGGCCGATGACCTCGATGTTAGGCCCTTTAAACAAGCATAATCATCATCACAACTTTCGGACCTCGAGAATACAAGTACACACCGTGATTTTCCATATCATCGACATACACGATGTCACAAAATTTTACTTCCCATGAATAAAACATAACTTTATCGGATTTCACTAGTAATTTTCTAAATGCCTGCAATCCTGGTGAAACATACTTGTTAAATGCACTTTTAACATAGGAAAATTTTATCCCGCGGTAGACATTATTATTATTATTATTATTAATTTCGACAAAAATTTCTGAATTGAAGTGATATTTGAAATTAAGACATTCGCCACGACTACTTTACCATTATCAGTTTCCTAATTTTGCTCACTTTGGACAAAATCGCATAGAACATTAACATAATATTTTAACGTCGCATTTTATAGTTTCTTTATGTGAAATTTTACAAAACTGAAGATTTTCACATGCTGACCAAAATTATAACACTTTTTGCCTGATCATAACAAAATATCAACCAGACACACGCCTTGAAAAATTGGTTGGGACAAACGACAGTCTAACTACAACATAATACAAAATATAGACAGACCTGCATTGATGTCATCTTCACATATTCTGGTTACATTTAGCCAGCTGCCCTCGTGCTTAGCCGCACATGGCTACAAGGAGCATCATCTTCTTATATATATCTATCTTACAAATACTGCTTTTTCACACGTTATTAAATGACAACACAAATCACGCACTCCGTTCGTTATGATTTTGTACAGAAAACCTCCTTCGTTCTTCAGTCGACCGCAACTGTCTCCCTTCTCCCAAGACTCGGCTTTCATTCACCCTAATACAACAGGTGTTCCAAAGATAACGAAATCAGAACTACTCTGACTAGCTTCCCGACTCCCTTAACAATTTCCAACACACACGAGGTGACACAATAAAATCAGCTATGTATCTAAACAGACGCCTATGCTTTCACAGTTTTGTCGGCGAAAGTTCAGAAAAATTTCTATCACCATTCATTGCTAACAGTAGAAGTGAACCATAACCACGAACATGTACTAAGTTATTTGGAGATCAACCTTATACACTTTTCTGCCGGTGATGGGCGTGAGCTTCCGCTGCTTCAGAAACCAGACGGACACTGAGAAATATGCAGAGGGGGGTTTCTTTTATAGTCTTATGGGATGACGCCACTCACACCACTAAGCTTGATTATGCCATCTGCTAATTTCGCGTCCAATAGACCGATTTTCATGAAACTTGTTCCAGAATTCCGGACAGACTTGCGATTTAGATGTTAATCTCATAATTTTACCACACTCGCAACAGGTTAAATAAATTATTTTTGCCCGGGCGTTTCGCGGGTTTTCTTCATCCATTGACCTTGGCACGTGGAGCTAGTCCACTGATCGGGCGAAGACTTGTACCTAGGCGTAACTGCATTTATATTTACCCTGGGGGTTCTGCCTTCACGTAGGGTTTAAGAATAATTTACATTATTTATTTCTGTATTTACTGTGTTGCCAAAATCTCTTGATACGAAGAATTCCACGAATTTGAAGAATTGTTCAGTACTCGAAGTCCACCGAGGTGTCACGGTATTTCACGAGCTTGCGGCTCAGTTTGCCATGGGTGAGTTCGTTCCCACGCGACAGCGAGGCTCTTGAAATGCTACATGGCTGCTCTCAAAAATAAAAGTAGCTTGTTATTTGAAATAAATATTGAGAAAAATACAAAATAATTTTCTCAACGTAGAATTATGGGTTCACCATATCAGTTAGAAATGGGTGCAATATGTACAATAATAATATTAATAATAATAATAAATTCATACCAACTATATAGAAAACAAAAGCCCACCTGATGGTCATTGTCAATGAAGCATCACGTACGTATTTTATGAGATCGTAGTTAGGCTGTTGGTCGAACAAATTTTCGCATGAGAATGTTGGCCGGCAGGGTAGCAGAGGTGGTGGATTACAATTTCTAATCTGTAGATTGGGTGGCGAAAGCCTGGATTCAGTTCCGACCCTCTTTGTAGAATTCCTATGAGCTGTTGATGGGGGTTCGTCCATCGAATGGGTAGGTTCAGCCTTGAGCAGACACCACAGTGCTATTGGAGAGGAGTAGCCGATGGCCCGGCGTCGGGTTTCTTCCTCTGCCTTCCTACCATCATAACGTGTCATTCATTTATATTAATTAACTCCTCTGATGAGAATAACGTCAAGAAGGGCATCCGGTCGTCAAATCTTGCTACAAAGATTCATCTCACTTCTCACTGCGTTTTTGTAGCACTTCAATTACACTTAACATTCATGCTGAACTTAAACTGAGAATCAAAGAAAATTATAATGATTTTCACTTATAAACAAAAGTGAGTTCTCCTCTTGTACAAAAATTATAACATGTTTATATAAGACGTGCCGGCCTCGTGGTGTAGGGGTAGCGTGCATGCCTCTTACCCGGAGGCCCCGGGTTCGATTCCCGGCCAGGTCAGGGATTTTGACCTGGACCTGAGGGCTGGTTCGAGGTCCACTCAGCCTACGTGATTAGAATTGAGAAGCTATCTGACGTGAGATAGCGGCTCCTGTCTAGAAACCCAAGAATAACGGCCGAGACGATTCGTCGTGTTGACCACACGATACCTCATAATCTGCCTCTAGTCAGTGGATACTTTTTAAAATTTTAACTTCATGTCTCATGTCATTCATTTCGTTCCATTAGGGGCCGATGACCTTCGATGTTAGGCCCCTTAAAACAACACGCATCATCATCATCATCATCGTAATCTGCAGGCCTTCGGGCTGAGCAGCGGTCGCATGGTAGACTAAGGCCCTTCACGGGCTGTAGTGCCATGGGGGTGGGTATATAATACGTAAATAGTAGTTTATTACGAGATTTAGCTAACTGTAAAAGTTTCACAATGTTGTTACGCCTCACAGCCGGAAGCTATTCCTCCCATCACACTTATCGACCTCCCCACCCAAATATCCTCTTCCTCCCTTTCGCCCTCTTCACCTGAATATGTCCTGAGGTCCCACTAGCATCCGGTTGGTCATTTTAACGTGCCGGCAGGATCGTAACCGTGGGAGGTCAGTAGCGTCGCCTGTACGTTGTTATAAGATCGCGAGGTATCAGATCGATTCCAAACGATAACGTATTTCTACACGAGTTGATTCTCGCTAAGCAACACTTACTAATGAGCAGGGAGGGAAAGCATTTATATCTCGCACCAGGCATGGCACAGAAACCGATCAGTTTCTTGTATGACAGACACGCAGAAGAGCTTTCGTTCCCAAGTACAGTATCTACCTCGGTGAACCGCGTGCATTCAAGATCGAGCACGTCACTCGGTTTATGATGGCTACGAGTGAAATTCATAGAAGAGACGGACGTAGAGTGAACCCCGAGCATGTCCTCTACGTGGGGATCAAGATTATGAGTATCCATATGCCCGAAGGTTTGTTCGTCATGTTAAAAAATCACCGGTGAAACAAAAAACCTTACTTTCGCAGAATTGAAGACAACGTTTATGGATGGCTGTATCGAGCGGAATCTCTTCTTCTTCAAATCATTTCCCAACTGTATTGGATGAAGCGGAAGAAGGACGTGTTTGCGACGATTCGTTACTTAGGTAAACCCTCTGTATTCTTTGCTTTGAGCATGACGAATAGGATACCAAGTGTGATCACTCCACGCTCTCAACATTGTCGTTGGTGGCCCCGCCAGAGTGTGGCGCTGCAGTCGTTACGCACCAGCAGCAACAACACTTGCGCCAAATTGTCGACGAAGGTAACAGCGTGCATGCGTAAAGTCATGGTGATAATTTTAAGGCTTATCGAGGGAATTTTATTGTTTTAATATTTTCTGAAGGTCTGTGTTAGTATTTGTGGAGTGCTTTGTTTGTGTGCAATAAACTATTTTCCTATTATTTCCAGAAAATGTCGTACTGTTTCGTTCGTAGTTGTAAATCGGCTGACGGAAGGAAGCTTGATAGTAGACGATTTTTTATACCGCCAAAAGGAAAAGTTTGCGAAGTGAGCGAGACTTATTCCGCGGAAAGATAAGCAATTGTCGGCCAAAAGCAGATTATGTGCCCTGTGTTTTTCCGCAGCTTCAATTATAAAGGTTACGGATCAAGCAGTGGCATGAGGTTCTTAACACGTACGTCTACAAGTGTGTGAGACATTCTTTTCCATACTGAAAGGAAAATTCATTAAAAGCTGAGCTTCTTTAGGTCGATGCGGAGCGATAATTTTTACGAGTGTCGCGACTCGATTGAGGCGATTTCTTGTGTATGCTTAATCAGGAGCTGGCTCTTGTATTGAACACATTTTGGACATTATTCCTAAACTGGTCTACCACTATTTGAACTGCCGATTCTTCTTCAGAGTGAGAGAAATCCGCAGAGATCTTCAAGCTTGACAATCTGCTAAGTCTAGGCCTATTGGCAAACCAACGAAAGTGGCCTCAGACTAGTTTTAGTGGGTAACTTAAGTCATTTATTTATTTGAGGAAAGTGTCAGTGTTATTTGCAATCTGGTGCCTGTTTAATGCTTCATGTGCTGTGTTTAAAACGTATTTTTTAAGTATGTAAAGCACAATAGTGCTTTCGCATTTCATAATGTTCCATTTTATCTCGTGTGTTCTCTTATAAAAATCTAAAGATATTTCTTCATGGGTACTAAGAATAGTACTTATAACTCTTTGACAGTATTATTCATAAGTCTAACGAACTGAGTGTTGTATTTGGTTGTATGCGTATCATTGTAAAACAGTTGACCGTGTAGTGTTGGTGTTAGGCTCCACCAGCGTCGCTCTGTGGGGGCGCGCTTGAACTCGGTGAGTGATCTGACTAGGTATTCTATTCGTCATGCTTTGAGTGTAGGTATATGGATACGAACTAATTTTCTCGTCTTCTAAGCCCAAAACATATCCAGGATTATATGCTTTTCCGTGTAGCGGAGCAAATGCACGAGTGTGAAGTCCTTACAGAACAGGACCAGTTTGAAGAATTTTGTCGAGTTCTAGCGGCAGTCTTACTTTATACAGAACATTATTTTTATTCATTCTTTATTGTTTTTCCACCCGAAACCCATCGAAACATGGTGTCAATGGGATAAATATTAAGTGAAGGATTTCCGCATATATAACATTCTTCGTACAATTACTGTTTAGCATTATTGCAACCTTAAAGACTTCAAAAGGTCACACTCTTGACATTGCAACATGTGCCATGGCTGAAATCTGGCTGAGGTAAATTGAAACATGTACGATCCAGTGTTTCATTTTGAGCTTTGTTGATCGTGATACAAAGGGCCAAGGAAAATGTCAATCGGTTAAACATTTCCTTCAAACTCGCGGCAATAAAAATCAGCCTAGTTTTTTAAATGTACAGAAGAAGATCTAGGGAGAACTGCAAAGTTACAGTAAAATTCGCTGAATATCTTCTTTTTGACGAAGCGCATCTCTGCAACACAGCACAGACCGGAACAGCTGACCAGGAAGACATCCGACTGGTCGTGCGTGCTTGCTCCCTTCCACTTCCCCTCTCCTATCGTATGCTTCAGCGCTACTACACTCCAGGTGGCCTTGAAGTACTGGCGAGCGCTTCCGCCCATCAGAATGCTACATTGTTCTTTAATAATTTAAATATATATGACAAGACATTTTTATGCTTTTAAAGAATCCAAATCTGCAGGCCAAGAGCTTTTGTCAGAATACTTTAAGATGTCAACGGTTCTCTCAAACTCGCTGTAACAAGAATCAGCCTAGTGTTTTAAATATACAGATTTATGTTTCCTCACATTTTCCTCCATTATCCACTTTCCCGATACTTTTCTGTGCAAACAATGTTTCTGCACTTGATTTTATTACCGTGTACACAACATTCATTCTTCATCGGCAAAAATTACACAGAGCACAACCATGGCCCGCATTGGCCTGCCAATACGACTACGCTCCACTCAGACGGCTTGGAGATGTTGAGGTGCAAGTGGTCAGCTTGATGACACGGCCCTGACTCCCGTATGAGAGAGCTCCTCAATTGGTTTCACAAGGATAAGTTCACTATGTTTCAGCTTGAACTTAAAATGAAAATCCCTGGATAAACCATCAAAAGGCAATGAATTATAACTTTACTAATAAAAACACTATTTTTACGCGGGGGTTCTTTTATTATTCATCCCATGAATAGTTAATTAGAAGTTCATCTCGATAAAGTTTGGACCTTTGAATATATAAAGTTGCGTTTACCATGGCTGTACTCCGTGGAAGACAATTACAATGTAATTAATAGTCCCTGCATCACCGTTATTTGGTACCACGTTATAATCTGCACAATTAGAGGGCAGTAAAATGATAATTTTGCATAATTTATACAGTACAAACAGAGTCCTGGACTACAAAATGAACCTGTTTCCAAGTAACATATCACTCGCCGTGCAACAAGGGAATACATGAGCGTGCAGGCATAAAACTAGCTTTATCAATTTTGCAGTGAATATTACATAGAGGTTTCTACATATTTCTCTCGTGAACTGGAAGACTGGGAGGACGGAGTTCAGACTGTAAGGGGGCATGGTAGACTGATGACATTGTCACTGGGGATGCTTAACAAATCAGCGCACATAACTCACGTCGTAGTGAAACCTCTATCATATATTTGGTCATCGGATGCAAAAGCCTATATTCACGTCACCCACGCAAGGAGCTCCATCCATCAATTCGAACATTGACTTCTTCAGGAAATCTTGCTTCCATTCAGAGTGAGTGTTAACACCAGAATCACGTTCTTATCCCTCCCAAGCCACATTGGTGTAGAGGTAAACGAGTTAGCTGATAAGGCTGCCAAGGAGGCTGTCACATTCCTCCCGTTACCTTACAAGGTTCCAGTCAGTGATATTCGTTCTCAGCTGAGACATTTCGTGATGTCCCATTGGGAGATGGAGGCAGGCCCCTCTCCGAAATAAGCTGAGAGCGATAAAAGGAACTACAAAAGTACGAAAGACTTCTCTTCGGGCTTCTCGGAGGGAAGCAGTGGTATTATGTCGTCTTCAGATCGCCCACGGTATAGTAACGCACGTCTACTTACTGAAGGGAGAACCTCCTCCGGTGTGTACTTACGGCGGTCATCTTATCGTGGTTCACATCCTTACGGAGTGCCTGGACCTGGCTGATCTGCGCCGTAGTCTAAACATTCTGAGTAACATGTCCCTCATCCTACGAGATGACGAGCAGTCAATATAGACCTCGTCATCCGTTTTATGAGGGATAGTGGCCTATTTCATCATGTATAGCATTTTTCTGTTAATTTTTATATTTTTTAACTACTTTCTGTTCCGTTGACTCTGTTTTGATTCGTCTTTGTGTAATTTAATATATTTGTTTTTTAAAATTGTAATTTCCGTGAAATATAATATTTCACTCTAAAGGCAACGCCTTGAATGATTTCATTACATTTTAATTTAATTTTAAATCATTATGTAAGAAACCAAGGTATTGAGAATTATATCCACCGATTACTTTAAATTCGCAATCCTTTATTTCATCATTATCATTTAAATTCCGGTCAGTAGGTAATGCATACATTTTAATTATAATTCCATGTCGTCTCATCTCGTAGTATTAGGGGCCTATGTACTAGATGTTAGGCGCTTTAAACAACAAAACACATTTATTATTATTATTATTATTATTATTATTATTATTATTATTATTATTATTATTATTATTATTGTCATCACCGGGCGAGTTGGCCGTGCGGTTAGAGGCGCGCAACTGTTAGCTCAGGTCAGGGAGATAGTGGGTTCGAATCCCACTGTCGGCAGCCCTGAAGATGGTTTTCTGTGATTTCCCTTACCTGTACCTTAATTAAGGCCACGGCCGCTGCCTTCCTATTCCTAGGACTTTCCTGTCCCATCGTCGACATAGGACCTATATGTGTCGATGCGATGTATAGCAAAAAAAATCATCATCGTCATTTCGAAACTCATTCCACTGGTCTCAGTGGAAGAATGTCTGGAAGTAGCAGCAACAATTTAATTGAAGGAAACTTCGAAATACCTAAACTACTCAAGGTAAGTCATTACATAAAAGTCTCTTTGAAAATAAAAGTTCAGTTGCGGAGCATGTGATACGAGACTCCTGCAATCATTGCGTCTAACCGACTCGTTGGCTGAACGGTCAGCGCACTGGCCTTCGGTTCAGAGGGTCCCGGGTTCGATTCCCGGCCGGGTCGGGGATTTTAACCTTAATTGGTTAATTTCAATGGCACGGGGGCTGGGTGTATGTGTTGTCTTCATCATCATTTCATCCTCATCATGGCGCGCAGGTCGCCTACGGGAGTCAAATAGAAAGACCTGCACCTGGGATATCCCGGCACTAAAAGCCATACGACATTTCATTTCATTGCGTCTAGCAGTGTTTTCATCTTTTCCTGTACCGGCCATCTTGTCTCTGAGCTTATTGGGTTGTATTCTTCGAGAAGACGTCTGTGTACTCGATAAGTTACAAATAAGTAATGTAGTCGCCTTGGGAAAATGTGGTCATATCCGTTGGTTCCTGTTGTTTCTTTTGTAAATGGGATATTTGTTATATATGAAGCAATCTCGTTTGAGTTTTCAACTCAGTCAATTTTTAAGTGTTAGGTTTCATTCATACGAAACTAATTTTGAAAAATTGAAAGTAAAAACTATTTGAAAAAGAAAACACATATTTACAAAATTATGACATATTTCGTTCTTGGAAGAACATCATCATATCCTATCAAATCACACTCAAATTCACTTACAAATGTTTGTACATTATTTATATTTATTTATATTTAAATCCTTAAAAAAAACTTGAATTTTTCAATTCCACGAACCTACTACGCTGGCGTAGCAGGGGGAGAGGTGATACTCCCACGTGGCGCGTCCCAGGTGGCGGATAGGGGGGTCCTAACCGGCTTGCCGGCGGACTTGAGGGAAATAAAATACCTCTCGCGGACCAAACACACACCCCCTGTGGGTGGGGGAGGCTGACGAATAATACACCCACGGTATCCCCTGCCTGTCGTGCGAGGCGACTAAAAGGGGCGACCAAGGGATGAATGAATTAGAACCATGCAAGTACTTTTGATTCGTACCATCATGCGGGGAACACCATGGGTTGCATGTACTTGCGAGTAGTATCACTAATATGGTACGAAATATGTTTGTGATTCGTTGCAGTAAAAAGCCTGGCCTGGTGGATTCCAGTACCCGTGCGTTGTACCCATGTGGGCAACACCGCGGGTCTGGGCGTAGCCTGTGAGTTGTACCACTATATGAGCGACACCGTGGGTCTGCGTTGCCTGTGATTAGTACTCACTATGTGCGGAACACCACGGGGCCCTTGGGACCGGCACCCGTGACTAGTACCCTAGGTGAGGAAACTCATCGGTTTGCGTTGGCTGTAAGTGACGCCATTGTGTGTGAAACACCATAGGTCTGCGTTACCTGTACGAAGTACAATACTTGTGAGTAGTACCATCTTTTGTGGAACACCGTGAGTCTTCGCTACTTCTGATTAATACCCCAACATGACACATACCATGGTTCTATTTTAGTCGCGACATGTACCATTCTGTGGGGCCTTAGACGTAGATTTTGCACCCCCTTTAGACACCAAGCATCATTGTGCTTTATAAGTGGTACCTTGGTCGGTAATAATGTTATTTTCGTTCTCTATTGAATCCGATCCACTGGTTTTTGTTTTTGTTTGTTTTGTGTTTTGTTGGGTTCCTGTCCATCCATTCATTCTTCATGACATTTTTTATTTTTATTTTGGTCAGTGGATGCCTTTGTAATTTTTGTTCTTTCATTTCGTACCATTAGGGGCCGATGACCTTCGCTGTTAGGCCCCTTAAAACAACAAGCATCATCATCATCAATTTTTCAATTTGAAATTTTTTCCTCACTACTCTCTACTCTAGCGTAGAATGCAAACTGCTGCAATACCGTTACTGTGTCGTTGGCGTTACTGCAGCTGGCTAGCCAGTCCATTGACCTTCAGCCATGCCACGTCCCCAATGACACGTTGTAGTTTACTTTCAGGTGTTTTATTTTTAGTGCTCCCTTCGTCTTCTTCTTATTTGTATCATCATTAACATCGGTTTTTAAATTAAGTTGTTTCTTTTTCAGATACTTTATAAATTTGATTCAAAATCTAACAGTTATAACGAATAGGGAGACATTTGTCATTTTTAACTTAGTAGAACATTCTTACTCTTTTTACAAGCTGTTTACGCCGCACCGACACAGATGGGTCTTAAAGGGACGGTGGGACCAGAAAGGGTTAGGAATGGAAGCGGCCGTGGCCGTAATTAAGGTACAGCCCCAGCATTTGCCTGGTGTGAAAATGGCAAGCGATGGAAAACCATCTCCAGGACTCCCAACAGTGGGGTTTAAACCCACTATCCCCCGAATACTGGATATTGGCCGCACATAAACAATTGCAGCTATCGAGCTCGATCATACCTACACGAACACACATTCTCCTCATGCTATATTCATTACAATATCGACTCCGTTCTGTCTAGTTTTATCTGTTTTACTTGGATGTAATCGACTAAGCAAGCGAGACAAACCACAGTCTATGTCCTTGCCGATAGCCTTCGATGTGTTAGTCGGACGTTAACCTCTACGTCCCGAAGTGAAGTTCTCTACGGGTCGGGTGTGAGAGTGGAATAAAATTTGGAATAAAATTTAACTTTGTACGTAGGTAGTTTAGAAAGTAATGGTTACAGTGTTATGTCATCGAACATGTGATAGCAGTATAAGGCCGGTGTTACATAGAAAACTTTCTGATACACGTTACCAAATAGATCGCATCTCTGCAAGATTGATGTGAACCAAGTGAAACAGCGGTCATTCGCGAAAATTGCCGTTCTCCGTGTGCAGAAACTGGGATGATAAAGTGTAACAATATCTACATCTTGCACGTTGGTTTGTGGACATTTAGCATAGACGGATAGCCACTGAGGGGCAAGAGCTCGTACGCACTATCACGGTAAAAGATGGGAATAATAAGTACCATCACTGTACGAGGTAGTCCGACTCCATGGCTAAGTGGTTAGCGTTCTGGCCTTTGGTCACATGGGTCCCGGGTTCGATACCCGGCGGGGTCGCGAATTTTAACCATCATTGGTTAATTCGCTGACAGGGGGGCTGGGTGTATGTGTCTTCTTCATCATTTCATCCTCATTACTACGCGCAGGTCACCTAGGGGAGTCAAATCAAAAGACCTACACATGGCGAGCCGAATATTTCCTCGGACGCTCCCAGCACTAAAAGCCATATGCCATTTCATTTGTACGAAGTAATAATATGAAGTCACGCCACCTTTATAATTAAAAATCGTAAGTCATCTCCTCGCGCTGTAAAATGCATCAAGACAGGTGAAGTGATGAAAATATGAAGTCAAGTCTCCGCGATGCAAAGTACCAAATCAAGTATTCACGATGCAAAATACTGTGTTGCCAAGTGTCTGCGTCCTGCTAAGTTGAGTCCTGTTAAGCACCTGGACCACGTAGAGTTCGCTTCCTTAAAAGCGAGTGGTAGATGTTTATGCACACGAAAACTCCTGGCGTCTTTAAATTAATGATAACTCTATTTATTATTATTCCTTTCAATTCTAAGTGTCCTTATTGGCTACTGAAAACTTTATACTGACCTCGATAGAGGCAGTCGCTTAAGTGCGGCCAGTATCCATCCTTTGGGCTGAATAAAAAACAAAAAAGAAACAGTATCCAGTATTCGGGAGATAGTGTGTTCGAACCTCACTGTCGGCAGCCCTGAAGAAGGTTTTCCGCTGTTTCCCATTTTAACACAAGGCAAATGCTGGGGCTGTACCTTAATTAAGGCCACAGCTGCTTCCTTCCCACCTCCTATCCCTACCCTGTCCTATGGTCGCCATAAGACCTATATGTGTCGGTGCGGCGTAAAACAACTTGTAAGAAAACATTATACACGGTTGATTGTTTATGATATTAAACCTAGATGTCCCATTTTAACAAGATTTTCCATACTCTATAATTAATCACTTCCTGGTTTAACCAGCGGGCAGACTTTTTTTTTGCTAGGGGCTTTACGTCGCACCGACACAGATAGGTCTTATGGCGACGATGGGATAGGAAAGGCCTAGGAGTTGGAAGGAAGCGGCCGTGGCCTTAATTAATGTACAGCCCCAGCATTTGCCTGGTGTGAAAATGGGAAACCATTGAAAACCATTTTCAGGGCTGCCGATAGTGGGATTCGAACCTACTATCTCCCGGATGCAAGCTCACAGCCGCGCGCCTCTACGCGCACGGCCAACTCGCGGGCAGAAATTATCCATGCATAAGAGAGCATATGACCCCCTGCGGATGGGGGACGCACATGTAGAATACACCCGCGGTATCCCCTGCCTGTCGTAAGAGGCAAATAAAAGTGGCCCACCGAGCTCGATAGCCGCAGTTGCTTAAGTGCGGCCAGTATCCAGTATTCGGGAGGTCGGCAGCCTTAAAATGGTTTTTCGTGGTTTCCCATTTTCACGCCAGGCAAATGCTGGGGCTGTACCTTAATTAAGGCCACGGCCGCTTCCTTCACACTCCTAGCCCTTTCCAGTCCCATCGTCGACGTAAGACCTA
This sequence comes from Anabrus simplex, assembly GCF_040414725.1. NCBI lineage: Eukaryota > Metazoa > Arthropoda > Insecta > Orthoptera > Tettigoniidae > Anabrus > Anabrus simplex. The sequence continues at coordinate 210,843,876 of NC_090268.1, read as the reverse complement.
TCTGGGTCGGTGCGACGTAAAACAACTAGCAAAAAAAAAAGGACCCAAGGGGCTCTCAACTTGGGATTGTGGATTGCCGACCACGTGGCCCTTAGCTGAGTCTTGGCATTACTTCCACTTACTAGTGCCAGGCTCCTCATTTTCGCCTACAATGTCCGACCTCCCTTGGTCAACTCTTGTTCTTTTCCGACCCCGATGGCATTAGAGCATTCGAGGCCTAGGCAGTCTTTCATTATTCACGCCCTTCGTGGCCCTTGCCTTTCTTCGTCCGTTACTTCATCTTTCGAAGCGACGGATCCCTTCCTTCTTCTTCTTTTCTCTCGCTCTTTACCCCCTGTGTTTGGGGGACGCAGACGAAAAATACACCCACGGTATCCCCTGACTGTCGTTAGAGGCGACAGAAAGGGGCGACCAAGGGATGATTGTATGAGAACCATGATACTACTTTTGATTAGTACCATCACGCGGGGAAAGCAAGGGTCGCCTTTACTTGCGACTAGTACCACTATGTTAGGTCCAAAATAGGTTTGTGCTTAGTAGCAGCTGTGAGAGGGTCACTGTGGGTTTCCAGTACCCGTGCGTCGTACCCATGTGAGCAACACCGCGGGTCTGGGCGTTGCCTGTGATTAGTACCCACTATGTGAGGAACACCACGGGATGTGTGGTTACTACACCTAGGTGAGGAACTTCATCGGTTTGCGTGGGCTATGAGTGGCGCCATTGTGTGAGAACACCACAGGTCTACGTTAACTGTACGGCATACAAAACTTGTGAGTTGTGAGTTGATGGAAGACATGAAGAACCGTGGCGTGACACACGTCCGGCGCATTACGCGTAAGGTCACCGGTGAAGACGTTGCCACTGGTGCCTTCATTGTCTCTTTCAAGTTGTCAGTGTTACCAGAGAAAGTCAAGGTAACAACTTATCGTTGCGATGTGAGGCCGTACATCCCGCCTCCTATGCGATGCTATCAATGCCAGCGATTCGGACATATGGTATCTCGCTGTTCGAATCAGGCTGTATGTGGTACATGTGGACGAGTAGCTCACGGCGCGGAGGAGTGCACAACTCCATACAAGTGCACTAACTGCTCCGGTTTTCATTCTCCTCGGGATCGGAATTGTCCGACATACCTGAGTGAGAAGAAGATCCAGGAGATCAAGACCCTGGATGGTCTTTCCTACCAGGTAGCGCGCCGTAAGTTTAATTCTGCGAATACACCTGCCCGTACACTCGACTATAGCTTGATAGCTCAGAGTATTCCAGGATCGTCATTTTCAACCTCGACACCTGTCCAGACCGCTGCGCCCAAGGCGACTGCTGCTGCTCCCAGCTACGTCGCCAATATTCAAAGCTCGAAGGGGGGACCACCCCACATTCGACCAACCAGAAGTCTGTGCAGGCTGGCATTTCCCAGCCGGCACAGCAAGGAGTGAAGACTAAGTCTCCCCGCCCCCCTTAGGAGGTCGACGAAAGTCGTGCCCTAGCTGGCGGAGGCGGCATCGTCGACCAGGGTTGGGAAACCATCTCCCAGCCCGTCTAAACTAGAAAAAAGAAGGGGAAGATTGGCGCCCGTGCTGAGCGCTCTCGGACTTCCCCTGCGAAGGAGAAGTCATGCCCCCCATCTGGGGGGTATCAGTCTGCGCCAGGAGGCACTCCTGCTCCCAAACTTGCGCGCTCTCCTCGTAGGAGACCCCTCGTGCCCGAAAAGCGTCGAAGTTCTGGGCGGCACCCCTGCCATCTTTTGATGACGGGATGGATGTCGCGCTGTCCTCTACATCTACGGATGTAGAACTAGATAGTGTTTAATCTTACAAGCATTTTGTCGCTCATAACCTAACACTCCTTTTATAGTCCACACTATGGCACTGTTACAGTGGAATTGTAAAGGTTATGACACACATCTTGCTGAGTTACGTCAGCTCATTAGTGAGTACGCAGCGAGTATAGTATGTATTCAGGAGACCAACTTCAGACCTGGTCATCATACGGTCTTGAGAAATTTCAGACTATACTCGACAGAACGGTACTATGCTCACCGGGCGTCCGGTGGTGTTGGCATTTTTGTACGTTCTAATACCTACAGCGAAGAGGTTCCATTAAGAACCCTCGAGGCTGTAGCTGTTCGCGTTCCGCTGCCTGTCATAACAACAGTGTGTAATGTTTATTTTCCACCAGGTCACGCTCTTAACATAACATATCTTATAGATCAGCGTCCACCTCCCTTCCTCTTATTGGGAGATTTTAACGCCCATCATCCCATATGGGGCTCTGAGACGCCTTGCCCCAGGGGGAGAGAGCTGAAACATTAGTAACAGAGCTGGATTTATGTATTTTGAACACGGGGGAACCAATTCACTTTAGTGTGCGTTACGGCACATATTCTCGCATAGACGTAAGTCTATGCAGCCGAACGTTGGTTCCACTGTTTCGGCGGCATACACACGATGATCTCTGTGACAGTGACCATTTTCCCATCATTCTTACTTTGATGAACCAAAAATTCGTCCAGGCTCCCCCTCGATGGATTTTGAAACATACTGATTGGCCAAAGTACTGATCGTTAGCTGCCTTTAACGATGATATCAGGCGGACCGTCGGCGAGGAAACAACTTACATCACCCGAGTTATTCTTGCTGCTGCTGAGGAGTCCATTCCTTTCTACTCGGGGACTCCTCGCCGAAAGCTCGTTCCTTGGTGGAACGAAGAAATAGCAGCAGCTATCAAAGAACGCCGTCGCGCTCAGAAACGTTACCGTAGACAGCCTATTGCGGCCAACTTGGTCACATTCAAGAAACTCCGCGCTAAGGCGCGAGTTCTTATTCGTCAAAGTAAGAAGGCTTCATGGGAGAGATATGTGTCGTCTATGACGTCACATACTCCATCATCTCAAGTGTGGAATAAGCTTCGACGTATTTCGGGTATCCAAGGATTATCTCCTGTACCGGGATTTTCCATTGCAGGCAATATTGTCACTGAACCTCTCCTGATTGCTGACCATCTAGCCAGTCATTTTGCGGATGTATCTGGCTCCGGGAATTAACATCTTGATTTCCTCGCTGTGAAGCGGGAGGCGGAACGTCATCAACTTAGTTTTGCCACCTAAGCTTCAGAGGACTACAACGCGCCCTTTACGGAGTGGGAACTCCGCAGCGCCCTAGCGCTTTGCAAGGACACGTCTCCTGGACCGGGCAACATCCATAACCAGATGTTGAAACACCTTAGTCATGATAGCCTACTCTATCTCTTTCGTGTGTTCAACCGTATCTGGATGGAGGGTGATTTTCCGTCTCAGTGGCGAGAGGGCATAGTCATTCCTGTCCTCAAGCCTGACAAAGATCCTAAGTATGCAGGAAGTTACAGGCCGATTTGTCTTACCAACTGCCTGTGTAAACTATTTGAGAGGATGGTAAATCGTCGACTCGTGTGGTGTCTGGAGAAACAAGGACTCTTGTCCGAATACCAGTGTGGTTTTCGAGCCGCTCGATCCACCACTGACCACTTGGTCCGCCTGGAGAGCTCTATCCAGGATGCGTTTCTCCGTAAACAGCACTTGGTAGCTGTTTTCTTTGACTTAGAGAAGGCCTACGACACCACATGGCGATATGGTATACTTTCAGTCCTGCATCAATGGAGATTCCGAGGTAACTTGCCGGTATTTATTGCGAAATTTTTGTCCCTCCGTCTATTCCGTGTCCGAGTAGGGAGCACATATTCGCAATATCACGTTCAAGAAAATGGAGTCCCACAGGTATCGGTCCTTAGTGTCACTCTGTTCGCGATTGCCATAAACGGTATTGTTGCTGCAGCTGGTCCAGCAGTAATACCGTCGCTATATGTGGACGATTTTGCTCTGCACTATAGGTGGTGCAGTATAGCAGTCGCAGAGTGACAATTACAGCAAGCAATTAGGAGGGTGGAGAAGTGGACCTTACAACATGGCTTTCGGTTTTCTGCCGCAAAGGCCTCCGTTGTCCACTTTTGTCGTCACCGTACTCTTCACCCACATCCTGAGCTTTATTTAGGAAGAGTCGTTCGTCCAGTTGTTGACACTTACCGATTCCTTGGGCTCCTTTTTGACAGTAAATTATCGTGGGAGCCACACGTGCGGCAGCTAAAAGTGCAATGCACGAAGAGGCTTAACCTCTTGAAGTTTCTTAGCAGCACTAATTGGGTAGCTGACGGCGTGGTGCTCCTCCAATTTTACCGGGCACACATTTTATCCAGGTTAGACTACGGCAGTGCAGCATATGGCTCAGCATGGCCAAGCGTGCTTGGGACGCTGAACAGCATCCACCACAGCGGGGTTAGGTTGGCGACGGGAGCTTTCCGTACAAGCCCCATTGCCAGCCTGCTCGCTGAGTCTGGTGTGCCGCCTTTACATCTGAGGCGCCAGCATATGCTTCTTTCGTATGCTGCAAATTTGCGACAGATGCCACTTCATCCCATCTATCCTTGCGTGTTCAACAATGGCAACCGTTTGCTGTACGCTGCTTGTCCTCGAGCAACGCGGCCGATTGGAATACGCTTGGATAGCAGTTACCGATTGTTCGACGTACCTTCGGTTCCTTGCCTTGTCAGAAAACCAAGTGGGGTACCTCCGTAGGTAGTACGCCGACCTGAAATAATACTGGATCTGAACACTGGCCCGAAAAAAAACATGGACCCTTCGACTTATCGGAGGCTCTTCCTGTACGTTGTTGGCCGCTAACCAGGTTCAGTCGTCGTCTACACGGATGGTTCTAGGACAGACACGAAGGTGGGCTGTGCGTTCGTTGTCGACAATGATAGGTTTCTTTTTTCTCTCCCGGAAACCTGTAGTGTGTACACAGCTGAGCTCTATGCTATCCGCGAAGCTCTGCGGTACGCACTGTACAATGAGCGCCGACACTTTCTCGTGTGTACTGACTCCTTGAGTTCGCTCCAGTCTATTGGTACTTGTTTCCCTCGGCACCCTCTGATGCAGCGGATCCAGGACCTGCTGGCCGGGTGTTCGGATGCCGGCACCATAATCACGTTTCTGTGGCTTCCAAGCCACATGGGCATAGAGGGAAATGAGGGAAATGAATTAGCAGATAAGGCTGCCAAGGATGCAGTTACACTGCACCCGTTGCCTTTCAAGGTTCCAGCCAGTGATATTCGCTCTCAGCTAAGCCATCTGGTTATGTCCTATTGGGGGATGGAGTGGCAGGCCATTCCACTTCCCAATAAGCTGCGAGCGATAAAAGGAACAATGAAGGTTTGGAGGACTTCCCTTCGGGCTTCGCGGCAGGAAGCCGTGATATTATGTCGTCTTCGGATGGGCCATGGTATCCTGACTCACTCGCATCATTTGAAAGGGGAACCGCCTCCGATGTGTACCTGCGGCGAACACCTTACCGTGGTACACATCCTTACGGAGTGTGTGGACCTGGTCGATCTGCGCCGTAGTCATAACCTTCCGAGTACTGTACAATATCCCTTATCTTGCAAGATGCCGAGCAGTCAGCAGACCTCGTCATCCGCTTTATGAGGGATAGTGGTCTGTTTCATCGTGTGTGATGATGTTCTTTGTCCTAGTGTTTTTTGTGTCAATAGCGCTTTTATCCCATTGACTTCATTTCAGTTTGTGTTTCGCATTTTAATGTGTTCTTTTAATGTCTAATGTTAAGTACGTATACATATCTGTCCTAGCAAGCAATGCCTTATTCCTTTGTCTCCTGTATTTTCTCTTATTTTATTACAAAATAAGGCATTGCGAATCAGATCCACTGATTGTTTTAATCTCATGCTCATTTTCCATTCCGATTTTTAAAACTCTAGTCAGTGGATACGTTTTAAAATTTTAACTGTCATGTATCCTGTCGTCCATCTCGTTCCATTAGGGGCCGATGACCTTCGCTGTTAGGCCCCTTTAAACAACAAGCATCATCAGCATCATCAGGATTCTACAGCAGCGAAATTATCTACAATAAATCATAAAAACCTAACATGTTACAGACATGAGAATTGATATTTGGAATCCCCTTTAAAAATAAAAGAACACAAACATTCGTTTTCAGAAAACCCACTTAATGGGCTGGGGTGTGAAAAGAAGTGAGGAAGGAGTTGAATTATTTATATAAGTATGTATATATCTCAAGAAATGAACATTTTATAGACTTTAAAATTGGTATTTGGCATCTCCTTTAAAAATGAACACACTCTTATTGGAAAATCCACTTAAGGGGTGAAAAGAATAAAAAAGCTGGTGAATTTTTAAAATGAGTATCTTCTTCTTCTATCGCTTTACCCATACCTGTGAGATTGTGGGTGCGAATTGTGTCACACATATATATGTGGATTTGACCCTGTTTTACGGCTGGATGCCCTTCCTGGATAACTGTATGTGTAGGGATGTAATCCATACTTCTATACTAATTTTATAAAGAGGAAAAATGTGTATATTTGTTTGGAACGGATAGACTCAAAACTACTGAACCGATTTTAAAAATTACTTCACCTATAGGAAGCTGCATTGCCAGTGAGTAACATGGGCTGTGTTTCATTTTTAAAACAATTCGAGGTGGGGTGACGGGGAGAGATATAAAAATATTAAAATAATAGTCTAATATAGGCGAAATCGAATTTGTCGTACAAGGACGAGACAAAGCTCATTTTAAGCCCCTTGGCGCAAAGAACAAAACTCAGTAAACCCTACGAGCCCGAAAACCATGTTTTAAGGCCCAAAAAACCAACCGTTATGGAGATATTGGAACCACACTACCCCTGCTCTAGGAATCGGATAAAGAAACGAACGGCCGTAACCATGGCAACGTCAGCTCCAGGATTCTACAGCATCTAGATTATGCATGTACGTTTGGGCATAGCTGCCAACCAAAACTGATACACATATGACTTACTATCTAGAAAAAATAACCTCCTTTGGCCGGGGATGGAACGGGAGTGAAGTATAAAAATAATAGCCCCGGAGATCTCCGTAGTACAGCGACCAGCGGTTGCCGACGGGCCTCCGTTTTTACATACTGGCTTAGGTTTCAGCATTTTGCGGAGTCTGTTACCTATAGTTTAAAGTATTTTATATCAAATCATGGAGTAGTAGGATTACTGATGTTATTAGTGCCGATATTTTGGTCCACTTTTACGATCATTATAACCACGAAAACAACCTATGACTGTACACAATTGTCAAGATGGTCGCCCATGACTTGGAAAACATTATGAACATTTATACTCAGATTCATTATATGATGTGCGACATGAGTGACAATCCCTGAGAATTATAATTCTCGATAATTATAGTAGTTTCTTTTATGCATAGCGTATTCCCTTGATAATTTGTAATAGTTACGAAATGTCGGATCAAACAAATACATTCAATAATATTTATATTTGTGGTACTATCTAGCGGAAGTATACTTAGCCTACACTAAACCTGCAGCTTTGTGAAGGGAACAGGTATATCTAGGTGGGAATGAAGGAAAAACATGGTAGCAAAAGATCTTAGAGGTCGACGTTAATTAGGAACTAATATTTAGAGGCCCCATGAAGAAAAAGGAGAAGATGATCCCCTATAATTCCAAACATGACAAATAATTTCTACGTACTTAAGTAATTCACCAGTGCTATAAATATCTAATGAAGTCAGTCACACCAATAGAATGAGTAACTAAAGCCAGTTCCTGATAACCCGTACGAAGAACGGGTACTTCTGCTAGTATTTTCTAACAGGACTTGCAGGTGTGGAAGAACGTACCACATGCCCTGTCCACCGGGAGTGATTTCAGCCCCGGGGAAACTACATGAATAATGACACATTTATCAATTAACGAACATCTGGCGCAAGTGAAGGAATCAAAACAGATCATCGATCATTTGAATGATACTGTCCGGTGTAACCATGACAACACAACGTCTGTCAAAATCCACCGCTACTCTCATTTTTGCATTTGATAGCCACGTTTAGAACACGTACTTTACCACCGCAATAATACAGTATTTAAGTGTTTTCTTTGCCCAAATCGCGTATAATTATACAAAGTTCAATGTTGTGTGCTTTAGAAATAAGTAACGTGGTAATTATTTGTTCACTCGTGATATGATGGGGTAGGGTCGGGGAAGGAGATAGATTTTTACAGATCGACATACCATGTAGTAAGGATCACTTGTTATTGCAAACGATTGTATTACGTTTAGTGTTCAAGCCGTTACTGAAAGGACTAAACGTCTATTAAAGAGCTCTCTGGCTCTGCTTTTGAAACAATGGATATGTCTTTTTGTACAGGAAAACATTTCATAGGACGAAGAGAGGCAGTGTTTCATATACAGTAGACTAACAAAAATATTAGATCGTGTACACATCAAATCGATGTTTAATACAGAGGAACCTGCCTGCACTCTGACCAGATGTAACATACAACATATTTATACCGATCTTGCCAGAACTTCAGATAGAGTAGGGTACGCTTTTTATCGTCTAACTGAGGAAAAATTTGAACAAAGCTCGTTACTCACAGTAACATTTATGTACACAGTGCATGCACTAACCACATATACAACAATTCTCATTGATACCTCCCAAGAATTTAAGAAAATATTCATTCGGGTAGATTGCTGCAGGGTTTTAATTCATTGAAAACAACTGCAAGGGAACATAATAGTCACCCCAATACATTTTTGAAAACCGGGCGAGTGGGCCGTGCGCGTAGAGGCGCGCGGCTGTGAGCTTGCATCCGGGAGATAGTAGGTTCGAATCCCACTATCGGCAGCCCTGAAAATGTTTTTCCGTGGTTTCCCATTTTCACACCAGGCAAATGCTGGGGCTGTACCTTAATTAAGGCCACGGCCGCTTCCTTCCAACTCCTAGGCCTTTCCTATCCCATCGTCGCCATGAGACATATCTGTGTCGGTGCGACGTAAAGCCCCTAACAAAAAACACATTTTTGAAAATTTTCAGTTGACAAGGAATGCAGGAAAATAGCCGATTTTAATTCATATACAACGCTTTTAACGGTTTGTTTGGTTCTCCTAAATTTGTAATTTTTTTATGTCCCTACTCGCAACACCAGGATAAATTCATACTTTCGTATTCCGTAGTCTCGCCTCTCTCTGTCCAAAGAACTTCATTTATTCGCTTTCCAACCCTCCCTAACTCTTTATATTCTGATAGGAACTTGGAGGTTCTTAGTCTTATTCCCCCTTCAATCGAATCGTACTCAACCTAGCTCCTATCATTCACCTTCCTTGTTTTCTCCGCTCATTGCTGTCCTCCTGTTGTACATAACGTAATGTTTATTTACTTTTTACTGTATTATACAGTTACATGTGTTATATAAATATTTATCTTACTGTTCCTAACTACAGTATACGTAAGTCCATATCGTCGTTGCTTTCAATTAATTTTCCGCATCCTCCTCGTTTACTATTATTTTGGTTGTTAAGTGTTATTTATAATGTTCGTTTCAAATTTTCTTGCTCTATTTTTGTTATTAATAATTCATTTATATTTTAAAAGCTTTTCTTGTGCTCCTCCATTGTAAATATCTATTTTACCGAGGAATTCTGTAATCCGGCAGCTCTCTGCTTCTGTTTACCGAATAAATAAATAAATAAATAAATAAATAAATAAATAAATAAATAAATAAATAAATAAATAAATAAATAAATAAATAAATAAATAAATAAATAAATATCAACTCAATAAGGTCAAAATAAACTCGCTAGAAGAAACTAAGGCGGATCTCCATGAAACGAAATTCATGGACGACATCATAGAAGATTGTGTAACTTTTAGCATAATAGTAGCAAATCAAAAATTCGTGGAGAAATGTAAAATGAAAACTGGTATGAAGTGGTCCACTGAACGCAAGATGCAACGCAGTGCATTCATGGAGATTTTGGGAAGATAAAATGGCGAAAAACATCAGGCCAACGGAGAAGTTCAAACACGCTCTTTAATGGCCATAATGAAGAAATAAATAAATAAATAAATAAATAAATAAATAAATAAAGAAAGAAAGAAGGAAAGAAAGAAAGAAAGAAAGAGAGAAGGAGAAATAAATAAATATATCCTGTTCTTATGGATCAATATACAGGGTTATTCACCTAAGGTGTTACACGAAAATAACGTCTAAACCATTAAATATATCGGTATTCTGTTTTCACATTCGTAAATGGTACCCGGGGACTTGTAAAATAATGTGATAGGTATTCTCATGGGGTGATTAATAACCGAGATATTAATACCAACTCCATATTTTTAAAAAGAACGGCACAAATTTATGCATCTGGCCTAAACGTTCAACTGCGTACAAGTTCAAATATGTATTTTCAAAATCCGACGGTCACTTCCTGAGATATCAATAAGAAAAACATGCCTGGTTTTACATGCCGCCTTATACGGCTTTTGCGTGCCGCATCAGACAGCGTACGTTCCGCCAAGGACGTATTGACACGCAAGTAGTTTCCTGGGTGTGATTGCAGCCACAGAATGGATACGAGGCATGTAAGCATATCGTACACATGTGATGGGTTTTCAAAGTATGTATGGGAGGCGAACTAAGGACAGGGAGGGTTAATGTTTTTAAAAGGAATAAAACAATTACTTTGACTTGGTACTTTTGAGATAGGCCACGGCAGACTTCCTTTTCAAATCCTTCCCAATCCCATCCATGATGAAAGACCCCAAACTAGTAGCAACGTGTTACACATGGATTTCAAATAAAATAAAACAAACAACACCTTTAATCTTCCTTCCCCGTCGTGTGCTCGCCAGTCATACAATAACGTTGTACACCCAGGGTATGTTACGGCACATCACATTTTGTGTACGATAGTTTACACTACACGCCTGGTATCGGTTGAGTGGCTGGAATCAATGCCAGGAAACAGCTTGCGTGTTAACACGTCCTTGGCCGAATGTACTCTGTCTGATGCGGCACTCAAAAGCCCAAATGCGCTGTTCTCCTCTTAACTCACATTCCAGTTTCTCTCGTTGTACCATAACTTTTATGGATAATTTTCTTGATTTCCAATTTCTATAATTTTAGAGTGATCTTCAAGGGATATGGTTTCTGCGGCGTATAAAGCTTCCGGGAAAACAGCTGTCTTGTAGTGTCGTAATTTTGCATTACACGATATGACTCGCTTGCTGTAGTAATTCCACGTTGGTCTGTATGTCTTACGCTAATGTCTATTCCACACGGTAGTATTATTTCTGCAAAGATTATGAAGGACATCTGCAAAATGGTACCGTTTTCCATCCCTAACGCTATGTTGATGTATATTTTTATGTACTGTTTTCTTTCGTACGATATCTGGAGGCCTGTCGGCTGATGTTTGAAGTATTTTACGCATGATTGATCAGCTCTTAGAACCCTACTCTCGTATGTCTTGTAAGAAGGTGCTGATGTCATATTGAAGGTGTTGTGGGTCAACTCTTAGAGATCTGTTGTGTTTAGGTCTGGAGCGGTTGTGTTGAAATCGCACTTTGATTTGTGATAGTGGTCCGAGTCGACAACTCCCTTCCGTACTCTGACATTTTGGATCTCGTAAATATTCTTTCTTGAGATTGCAACGTGATCAATCTGGAATTCCCCCTAATAATGGGTTCGGTGATTTCCATGTTTTCTTGTAGTGTGGAGGTCTCACATATTACGTCGACCTGAGTTTCAAAGCGAGAGTTTTACAAAAGTGTATGAGGCTTTCTCCTATCATATTCGTCCTACGATGTGCTGAAAGATGTTTTTCCTCTCCCTGGCAACCTGTACGTTAAAATCTTGCGTTGGAATCTTCCTAGCAGTTTCTTCTAAGATTTCCCAGAAGGCTTCAACTTTCTCTGGGTTTTTATTGTTTTCAGTGTTCGTGGAAGGCTGGGCGTTTGCCAGATAATTAAGCTTTGTAGCTCAATTTGACCCTAAGTACTGAGATTCCTTCAGATGGGGATGTAAAGTCAAGTACTGAATTGATGATTGTTCTTCGCGCCACAAAGGCTGTCACTGATTGTAATAGGTTCCCTTTGATTATTATGGAAGGTTTACCTTTAAATATCCTGCACTGTTCAGAGTCAAAACGGTTTTCATCTCGGAAGCGTATTTCCTGGAGTGCGGGTATTTGAATGTCAAAAATTTGTCCAGGGAATCCGTGAGCTGTTTAAGCTCGCCTGTTTTCATCAGTGTGTTGAAATTAATTGTACCTTAGAAGGTCGTTTTCTTGGGTCTAAGATATTTTGAGAATCACCGACTCTTCTCTGCGCGATGGTCCTGTTTCTCCAGAATCCGAAGAACTGGAGATACAGGACTAGGAGATTCTTGTGTCTTGGGTAGTTGCTGTGATAACGAGTTATCCATCATGCCAATGTTGCAAGTTGAAGATGCACGCAGGGGTGATCGTAATGGTATGGAGTGACAATAGCAACCACTGAACTACTCAGTGCATCCAGTGACTGCTGCGGACGGAATTTATAATAATAATAATAAAAATTATTATTATTATTTAATTTGGGTTTTAATGTCATGAAATAAATGCATTCTTATTTGAACTTATAAAGTTTCTTACTTTAATCGTTGTTGCGTCGATTTTGGAGAGGAGTTCTAAGGTAGGTCAATTTTTTTGTTACTTCAGAAAACTTAGTTTAGTGTTCTTAAATATTGTGTACTTTAAAGAAGAAAACACTGAATTAAGGTATTTGTACGAGATCTTCGCGAATTGAAAAGCTTTTCAAATTACTGTTTTATCTTTTTGTTGTTCAGGGCCATAAATCTCTGGCCTGTTATGCACTACAAACATCATTGCTCAATAATTTGAGCAAGTTGTGGTCTAAATTTGTGAGCTTGATGGAGTGCGGTGTCCCTCAGCTAACTGCTCCACCTATACTGGTTACGGTATCATTAAACGTAATTTGAAGCCAGAACCCAAATTACTGTGGTTAATGGCTTTCACTGATGAGGCTGCATCGTACATGTTGTGACACGGTAGAGGGTAAAACTTCAGGTTTGTGTATTGCACATCAGTCGGCCTAGACGTGTTAACTCAAGACCGTGTCATTGTTCATAAACAAGGTGACGCCGGTAAATGCCGGCTTGCGTTCACACTAGGAGAAGAAATGAAATACTTTTGAGTATGAGAAAATCACAACAGGTTTTTCAACCCTGCAACACGACTAAACACGGCGCTCAATGTACCTGAACATAGCAGTGTTGGTATTCCCAAGCGTCTTGTCACTCACACGTACATTAACTATGCGTTAGCAAATGCATCATAAGTTATTCCAATAATCAAATAAAAATGTGGATTAACTGTCACTATATTGGAAATGTAATAGAGTCATCGATTTTATGTCAGACCATATATATTTTAAAGGTTTTCGGAGACGTCGAGTTGCCGGGAATTTTGTCCCGCAGGAGTTAACTTACGTGCCATTAAATCTACCGACACGACGTGGGATCGACAGATCGAATCACGAATGGAGAGATAGTGAATTGAATTGGTGATAGGAGACTGATTTCGCTAAATTTGGCGAGAAGAAAAGATAGAATGATAGGCCATACCTTAAGATACGCTGGCCTTGTTCAGTTGGTTCTTGAGGGAAGGAAAGGATGTAAAAACTGTAGGATTAAACGGGCAAATTGGAGCATATGTAGGACGTAGTTGTTACGTAAAAATGAAAAGATTAGCAAATGATGGGATGGCATGGAGAGCAGCATGAAATCAGTCTGTGCACTGATGACTCAAAGAACAACAACAACAACAACACATTAAAGTTCACTGCTAAAACAGTGACCTCCAAACTAGAGTTTACGGCGAACTCAAGGAACTCAAGCGAGGCACACAAAACGAGCTACCGAGCTCGATAGCTGCAGTCGCTTAATTGCGGCCAGTATCCAGTATTCGGGAGATAGTAGGTTCGAACCCACTGTCGGCAGCCCTGAAAATGGTTTTCCGTGGTTTCCCATTTTCACACCAGGCAAATGCTGGGGCTGTACCTTAATTAAGGCCAGGGCCGCTTCCTTCCCACTCCTAGCCCTTTCCTGTCCCATCGTCGCCGTAAGACCTATCTGTGTCGGTGCGACGTAAAACAACTAGCAAAAAAACAAAACAAAAAAAACGAGCTGACTGGGAAGACAGGCTGTACTCTACCACAACCTTACTGATCCTTCCCACTGGAGACATCTGCTGTTCTCTTCAACGAAAAAGGAATCAAGAAACACATTATCATAAATACGGGAAATAAATGAAGATCAGGCAATTATTTACTTCTCTTACCTTAATGTCGTATCGCCTGCTGGAAATGATTTCCGTTTCCGGTTTTGCAGATCTGGCACGTTCGAATTCGGAAGCGTGATAATTAGTGATAACGCTTTTACTTTACTTTATTTTTGTAGTTCATAACATCTGCACATTATTATTATTATCATTATAAATTTGTTGTAGTATTCTTGATCCTTGCCGACGACATTGTATTCCGTAAATCGACCCTAGAAAAACTTGAAGCTGGAGGAATGCTCTGGAAGAAAGGAGATTGAGGATCAGCAGGGTGAAAAAAACTACGTGTGTACGAAGGATGTACTGGATCTATATATTAACGTGCAAGAGGAAGAACTACCATAGGTCAGGAAGTTTAAATATCTGTGTTCATACCTGCAAACTGATAGAGGCCTGGAGACCGAAATAAAACACAGGGTAAATAATGGATGGATGAACTGGAAGAAATTGAGTAGAGTACTCTGTGATAAGAAGGTCAGTTTCAGGATGAAAGGAAAGGTCTACAAATCTGTGGTGAGGCTAGCAATGCTCTATAGTGCAGAAACCTGGCCGATAACAAAAGCCTAAGGAAGAAAATGAGAAAGTGGCAGAAATGAGAATGTTATGATGGATGAATGAAGTTACAAGAAAAGATACAGTGGGGAATGATTACATCAGATAATCAGTCAAAGTGGGACTCAAAGTATAGAAGGTCCACAAAAATAGGCTAAGATGGTATGGGCATGTGCAGAGAAGAGGGGAGGACAACATGGGGAAAATAGTTGGAAATTTGAAAATGTGAAGGTCAAGGAAGAAGGGAAGGCGAAAAATGAAATGGAAAGACAAGGTAAAATGGGAGGCTAGAAGAGGGAAGAAACATTCGTTAGATATTTATGGACAAGAGGAATCCACCAAAGCAACTCTGGCCCCTAAGTGACTTGGGAGAAGGCTGAGGTAACGAAGAAAAAGAGAAGAAGAATTTTGATTAACGAATTTAATTCTCCTTTCGAAAGGTATTGCTCAAACAATCAAGTATTACTATAATTTGTGAAGAGAATTGCATCACCAGTTATCTCTAAACAGGACCGAGCTGCTTACATATTCAGTCTGTATAGATACAAGAGAAATCGCTCAACTCTGTCAACTTTCTCTGGATATAAATCACAACAGATGTGAATGAAGCTCACTTTTAAGCGACGAGCGTTTCCAATGAACTTAAAATGGAACGTATAGAGTTTGTTTTTGTTTCCCGCAAGCCGCGACGAATACAGAACAAGTGCATTTCACATAAACAACATTTGATTCATTTATTTTTAACATAATGAAACATGATACATTCGCTTTGCGCAATGCAATTCTGTGCTGGCACAAAATATGTGTTTTTGATTTTAGTGAGTTTCAATAGCACAGCTTCTTCATGATTAATGGTTGGAAATGTCAGTAGTGATTTTGAGACATTTGTCTGAGTTAATTACTCAGTTCTAATTAATGCATTGATGGGGTTATAGTACCTAATGAGATCACTGTAAGTAACTAGGTGTTAATATAACGAAATATCTTCATTGGGGTTATCACATAAACGGAATTTTAATAAAGAGTGCAAATCTCTGAATATGGCTTTGAGGGTATTTAGGTTTGTAGTAAGAATGTAAAAGACAGGGCATATGTCTCTCGTAGGACCAACTAGAGTTTTGTTCCAGTGTATAGGACCTTCACCAGGATTACTTGTTTCGAGAATTGGAAACAAATCCAAAGAAAGTAGCTCGATGTGTTCTGGGTGATTTCCGACAAAAGAGTAGCGTTATGAAAATGTTGAAAATTTGGACTGGGAAGACTTGATAGAATGGAGAAGAGATGCTCGACCAATTGGTATGTTCCCAGCTGTCAGTGGGCAGTGGCGTTAAATGAAATTATTAGACGAATAAGTTTGAGTGTTGTTTTCAAATGTAGAAAGATCAAAATATGACGATAAATTTGGACTTCAAAAGGACAAATTGGGGCAAATATTCTTTTATAGGAACAAGAGTTGGTGATTTAAATGATTAATCAATGGAGATGTTCAATAAATTTCCAAATTCTCTGCAATTATTTAAGAAAAGACTAGGCATAAACAGATACAGATGGTGATCAGTGGTAAGTGGTTAATCCTTTACCATACAGGCTGGCTAGTAGAAGGTCAGTGATTATGATCATAGACTCTGCCGTAAATTTAAACCTCATATTCCTTGTCGAAAATCTCCACTGACAGCTCGGATCATATCACTTAGTCGAGCAGCCCTCTCCTTTCTCCTAAGTCATCCTTGCCCAAGTTTTGCATATTTTTGTTTCGCTTTCCTGGATTTGTTTATTTCATCCGAACATTATTCATTTCCATTCTCCCTATATTTAAAAAAGATGTAATGATCCATCATTATCATCATCATCATCATCATCATCATCATCGTCATCAACCATTTCAAAAAATCTTTATTGCAGCCGAGGAAAGGATTTAGCCTTAACATCTGATGATTTCTTGTACTTTGCAACTATTAGTTTTCTCTATTTCATTTACGCATATTTCCTCTACAGTACGTTTCTTGTATGGATACAATTTATATGCCCGCTCTTTACGTTTATAATCTTGTCCTGACCTCATTATTCCATCAAGATGCTCGTCTTCTCCTTTCTTTTCACACAGTTGTTCTTAGGTATCCCCTTGCCCTAATAATGGCAAGTAAATCTAAATTCGTTTCCTCTAGCCCTCTCTGACTCCTTGGGTAGAGTATTGTGAAGTCCTGTTTGCAGGTCATGCCTCACCTTGATGGATTACGTTAGCAAGTCGTCTCTGTCACCTTCCTGGACGTAGAGCTATGACGTGCCTCAGGGATAGCTGTAGCATCACTACATTAGTCACAAGAAGCCGCGGGGTTGACATTTAACCCTCTGTCGTAAGTATATTGCTTTGACTAATGTTGCTGTTGTTTGGGGCTCTGTGTTATCAGTCCATGGACAGATTTGGCAGTGTTCCCCATGCTATTCTATCTTATACTGATATTTTTATTTCTATGCAACTAATGCACCCAGCATCCATATAAATCTGTTAATTACAGCATATAATGTAGAGTTTGAGGGATGTTCCACCATTCAACACTTTGCAACAATTTGTTAAATTATAAGAAGACCGGTTTCGACTCCCATGGAGTCATCATCAGTTCTTGGTGAAAATTAAATTAAGGGGAATCTAATAACAATCATAACTTACGATAATTACAGCATATTTATGTTCTGGCCTCTCCTTACCATTTTTACATCTTAAAGTACCCTAAAACCTCAACTGAACAAAGCCTGGGTATCTCAACATATGTTTGCCAATATCTCTCTTCTCCTATCCAAATACTGTCATATCGTTCTACTCTCGCTCATCATCATCAACATCATCAACCATTTCAAAAACATTTATTCCAGCCTAGAAAAGGATTGGCCTTACCATTTGATGATTTCTTCTTGTACTTTACAACTATCCGTTTTTCTCTATTTCGCTTGTGTATATTTCTTCTACTCGATCTACCAATACCACCATCAGCATCTGTAATACCACACATCAAAATGTCCTACTCTATTTCTTTCTGAACCATTCATTTTCAATATCCCACTTCAATAAATAGTCTTCAAAAATACATTTATAAGACGCAAGTGAGTTGGCCGTGCGGTTAGGGTTGGGCAGCTACGAACTTGCATCCGAGAGTTTGTAGGTTCAAATCCCACCGTCGTCAGCCCTGAAAGTAATTTTCCGAGTTTTTTCCATTTTGACACCAGGAAAATGCTGGGGCTGTACCTTCATGAAGACCACGGGAACTATCTTCTCTATTATAGCCCTTTCCCATCTTTACATCGCCGAAACCCTTCGATGTGTTAGTGCGACGTTAAACAAATAGCAAAAATAAAAGTATTAATTTCCCTTCTTTTCAATTTTGACTTGTAAATCTAATATTTCCGGTATCATCCACCTGTGGCAGACAATATTGGTCTTACAGTTATTTTTTATTCCCCCTGCACACAATGTAAAACCTGGATTCGTAACATTTGTCAATTTTTCTCGGTCTTCCGCTGACTAAAATAGCACAAGAGCATTAGTAAAACTCACAGTTTGTATTTTCTCTCATTGAACTCTGATAAATTCTTTCTCATGTTTGTATTTGGCTTTCTTCGCGAACTACGTTTGAAATAAGCTAGAAACGCAGAGTGTACGAAATGCAATTCTACCTAATGGAGGACTAATAGGGAACACATTTTCCCCAAACATACTCACAACTATTCAATTTTCCTTTCCAAACACGGGCTAAAATAGTTCCATACTCTCTGTTGTGCTGAGGAATTCTCCTTAATCGTTACTCTCTGATCTTTTTACATAAATTTTTGATTGATTAAAATATAATGGTATTAGCGCAATCCACGCCTAGTATGAGTCTAATTCTTCCACCTTTAAAGAATTTTTCTTTTCTCAACGTTAAGTTGTAAATCAAACTATATTTTATTATTCAAATACACTCACAAAATTTTGTCTCTTTGTGTCACTTTGCAATGAAGTGTGGCTTGGATTATTTTCCGCCCTTCAAAAATATGACCAGATCTGCTGGGTTTGAACCCACAATGGTAGGCCAACGTGACAAATCGAATTATTGCAGTTGACAGGAGTTGGTAGAATGCTCGGTCAATCTCGTTATGGAGTAGCCGAAGACGCAAGCAGTTAAGAAACATTCAGTTTTCCATCACTGTCGATGTCGTGATTATGATTCATTGAGTAGAGTCGATGAATTCCTGCTGGCAGATCATTTATTTTATTCATTAGTATATCTATTCCGTAATCCATCCACTGACTGACAGCGATTCCCGTAATACGGTTACTGACTAAATACCCTCCTTTCTTTCGTGCAATAGCTTATATAGACTTTCTGGCGTCTAAAAATTATGTTTCACGTGGAATCCATACCACAGGCACTCACATATATTAGCTGAGCTTTAGACTGTGACCACCTTAATAAGATTTTACTAATGGTGTTCCTCTGATGGCAAGCACTTCTGACCTGAAAGCATCTGAACTATGATCTTAGATTTCTTACAGGTTTCGCCTGTTGTATGATTTTCATACAAGCTTCTCAGAAAAGGCGAACGAGTGTAATTAGGCGTGAGGTAGTTTCCCGTTGCTTTCCTTGCCAAGCCAGGTGCTGTTACAAAGCAGCCAGCAAATTCACTCAAATACAAACATCACTCTGTGGGTGCGGGTCTAAAATAACATCCATCATGTCTCGTGTTTGTCGTAAGAGGCGACGAAAAAGCGAACCTGGGACTCTCAGATTGCAAGCACGGGTTGGTAACCACCGTTCCCTGATCTGAGCCTGGCATTCCTTCCACTTACTCGTATCAGGTTCGCGTTTATCCGGACCGTCTTGGACATTTCTTGTTCTTTTCCAAACTTTCCTTGTTTCATCGTTTGTGCGTGCGAAGTAAACAGCAAGGTTAGCAGACGAATCAGGGACGAATGTGGCAGAAGAAATAAATACAAATTAAAATAAAATGAAAACTTATAGAATAAAGGAAACATCTGAATTGGAACTAACATGGGGTCGTCACCTCCCATTTGTTAAGGCTAACGCATAGCAAGTCATCTAGTGAGGAACGAGAATACCACTTATTGCAGACCGACGGTAAAGCATTGTTAAATTCAAACCTTCATTATCAGATAATTCTTATTCGTCAATAGACGGATATTTTCTTCTGATGCAAGATGGCGGATGACAGCTGTCAAAAAAGCACGTGGCTGTCAAAAAAGCACGTGGCTTTGTTTACAAATTCAAATCTCGCGCTAGTGAGGTTTAGTTGGCAGCAGAGCAAAGTTCTCCGCGAAACGTAAAGAATTTCACCTTGTTTTCAGACAATACCATAATCGTGTTACGATGTCTATAATGTATCCAGTTAGTCTGGCCTTTAAATTACCTTATAGGCGCTTTATTTCTTAATTCTAATAAAATTTTAGTCCCTTCAAGAGAACGTCTATTATGGCAGGATGATAAGTGTCCTTGTCCATGAGTTTCAAGTCGTTTTCCTCCACGTCATCAAGGCATCGAGTAACCTGGATTTGATCTTAGCGATCTACTACCATTAATTTGGTCTGGCCCAAAATAATGACTAACTATTGTAATCTGGTCAGTAAGTTCCTCTTCAATTCTGACAACGATGCATGTGTCATCTCTTCACCTTTGTAAGTCTTGGGAATGCCCTCCTTACCTTTAATTTCGCTTTCTCGAACTACCATCACGCAACATTTGCGTCGATAAACAATCGTAGATCTTTGAAGCGAAAAGTGATTCTTACCATCATTATTTCATGGGAGTCCATCATTCTGTGTTTGTATTGACTACTGTGGCCAGGTTCACTGCATCTTGTATCACACAGCTCCTCAATTGGTCACATGACTCTGTGTGAAACCCATTCCAGCCCACAGTCCAGTATTGATATCCCCAGACTAGCTGGGAATGCAACCCGATGCCTCCATGTACAAGAAAAGCATGCTGCCCCTATACCAAGGAGCTGGTCGCAGAGACCAAGCAATGCGGATCTAGCTATCGACTCAGTGATTAAGTCACACTCCAATATCTGTAGATTATATAGATGGGCAGTAGATGACTTGGCAGACCAAATGCCTCCGGCCTAGTGTATGTATATTTTTGTTGGCTGCCGTGTTTCCATATTTACACCCTAATTAGTCTTAGATACCCGAAACGTACTCAAAGTATTTTCCTCGCCAGTTCACATAATTTTGAATTTTAATGTCGATCAGCGTGATACACACCGAGTCTCCAGGGCACACGGGTACTTACTCCGGGATAACATTATATATTTTCTGTTCGCACATTCACCAGCAAAATTAAGTATTGTTTTTTCCCGTGCATGAACTTCCCATGCATCGATTTAGACCCACAGTATGTACTAAGTTGCCAAGGCTATCAAGGTAATTGCTCTAAAAATGACGTCCGCCATGACTCAGTATATTCATTGCTTACATTCTACTACAGTCTTTCTCGTTTAGCTGTTGTACAGGAACGCCTGTTAATCTACTACTAAGCGATGCATAGCTTCTTCGTTAGTTTGGTTGCCTACGTCGTAGGAGGTAGTAACTCAGCCCGCTGTGATCGGCCTGTACCTCAGATACTCGTGTATATGCAGACCAACGTAATTCCGTGCATGACCATTATTTTTACACTTTGCGATCCATTACTATGAGTTTATTAATTATATATTTTGTTCCTTACTGTAATAAACGTCGCCATGGAGTGCGTGAACGTGGCCGAGACCGACCTCCACAGTAGTCTGACATCTCTAGGCACCATTTCTCTCCTTTTCCAAGTTGGTACACCTCATAATACTTTCTTTATGACGGATAGTGGACTCTCATATCAACTGTAAAGTATAGATCATTTCTGTGCTGGATAACGTATTTAATATCAAAATACTTATCCTTCTAGACAATGCAGTTACTGTGTTACGCTCTTAATGAAATTGAATATACAATATTTTGTGAATTCCCTGCAAGTGATTGCAATCTTATGATATTAATCGTAAATATAAAATATTTTATTTCCACCCAGTACCTTCTATTACTTTTATGGTGGTATTTTAGTCCTCTTCTCCCATTTTAAGTTACTTCTTCTTTCGATATAGTTTCGTATAATATTACGGCTTCATTGAATTATGTTGCTTTTGTTGTTATGAAATTTTCAAAAATGTCTCATTTCGTTCCTGTGATATTGTAATGAGGTAGAATTAATTTTTGGTTCAAAGGCTGTAACCTTTCTTCTTTGTTTAGTTTACATGTATCATCTACTGAAATTTATTAAGTGGCAGGAAGGGGTTCAGTTAGGTGTGAATGTAGTAAGCAGTTTGGCCTTTGCTGACGCCTTGGTCTTAATGACAGACTTTACTGCTGGTCTGCAATATAATAATACCTTGGAACTTGAAAATGGGTGCAAAAATTATGAATGCGCAACTTTAACAGAAATTTAGGATGTGTATCCTCCCAGGTTGGTAGTATAGTAAGTGATAATGAATTAGGTTGCAGCAAAGCTAATGCAGTGAGCTCACAGATGTGATCAAAATCATTCTGTAAGAAAGAAGTCTTCACACAGGTATGTTTTCGGACCAACTTTGCTGTATTCCATATGAACACTGCGGAGATCATTGCAATGAATTCAGGCTTTTGGCGCGAAATATAGTGATTGAAAATTGTATGCAATTGAGTAAGGGGGTGGAAGGAATCATCTGTAGCCTATGAATAGGAATTGTACCGGCATTTGCCTGGAAGTGAAAATGGGAAACAATGGAAAACAATTCCCAGGACAATCGACGGTGGGAGTTGAACCCACTCGTCTCCCGAATGCAGAGCTTGGCTACAGAGCCGTAATGCGTTAATATGCTGGTCACTCTGCTCGGAAATAATAATAATAATAATAATAATAATAATAATAATAATAATAATAATAATAATAATAATAATAATAATACATACCGTATTTCATTGTATGCCCTCTGCTACCGTGTTGCAAATATTTTCATGTGGCGCAAATTTGGCTGCAGATGTGCCAATTTCCATGTTTCAGAATTCTCTTCGGTGCTAAAGTCGGGTTTTGATTAGTTTGGTCAGGTCAATATCATGTGCGCCTCCAGAGATTTTTTAGGCTACATACGGACATCGTACGATATGGAGTGTAGCTTGGACTATTTTCCGCCCTTCAAATATATAACCAGATCTCCTGGGTTTGAACCCACAATTATGGGCCGACGTTATAAATCGAATTATTGCAGTTGATGAGAGTAGCTTTTGTCCGATTTCTTGGCTGAATGGTCAGCGTTGAGACCTTCGGTTCAGAGGGTCCCGGCTTCGATTTCCAGCGGGGTCGGGTTTTTAAACGCGTCTAATTACTTTGATTCAGGGACTGGGTGTTTATGTTTTTATTTATATTCAGACTACGCAACTGTACTACCAACCACCACAAACATACGCATAAGTGATTACATCCCTCTATATAGGGTTGGCGTCAGGAAGGACATCCGGGCAAAAAACAGGGCCACATCTACATCTGCGACACAGTTCACACCCGCAACCGCACAGGTGTGGTAAAAGTGCCAGAAGAAGGAGAAGAAGAGGAAGATGACGAGAACTACTTTTATATTACTTTTGAGTTCGTTTCAACTCTAAGAAAACACTGATTTCTATTGACGTATTTTTGGATTGCCTCCAGTCAATAGCTCCTTTACCTAGACCTGATTATGTACTAGTATTGTGAATGTCATTCCAGTGACTTCGGAACTCATGTAGCGGAATTACATTTCTGCATGTTTACTTGTTGGTATAACGTAGTTGCCGCTACATATGAAAGTACCCTAATTGATTTCAAGCAGCACATTATTTGTAAGCATTTTACCCTAGTTTAGTAGGTCTATTACAGTTCTCAAGGCAAAATGAATTTAAAGGAGATGTGATTAAGTAAGTAACCGTCTTCACAGTGATATCCATCAGACACGTTGTTTACCGTTCACTGCTTGTGTGGTGGTTGTTGAGCATTTAGGAACACACAAGCTTTGTGGCTGCCCATCCTTAGCCATTTAGCACCCACGCAGTTTCTGCTACTTGTATGTACCAGCGAAAGATAACAATCGCGGTGCAGTTACGACAATATGGATTACAATTGCGTCGGAGAACTGTCGAGGCTCGCAATAAGTTAGACCCTGGAAGAAGTTGGGGACTGATAAGAAAGGACTGGACGCCCAGAATTATCTGGAGGTACAAGATACTAGAATCTCCTCGCAACTGTTGGTGTATTGAGTGCGACAATCAAACGTAAATAAAGCAACACTGTTCCGTGTTAGAGACCAGCAGTTCGAGTCGCTCGGTGAGTGAAAGCTGTGTGGAGCAGATAACTCCAACACGAATGAATTTATAATTAACTGTAAAAGGAAGTTAAATAAATTAAGCGGATAGTAAAACTCGCAGTGTGTTAACTTTTGCTTTAAGGACTCCGATAGCCTCCTTCTTCTCCTCCTCCTCCTCCTCCTCCTCCTTCTACTCCTATACCTACTCCTCTTCCTCCTCCACCTCCTACTACTATTTAAGGAAGAAAAGAGCAGTAGAGAGCAAGAAACGACAGGGTGTAGGCTACTTGACAAACCGACACATATTTTTTTAAATTTTTAATGTTCCCAAAATTATTCCTTTGCTGTTCTATGTTTCTCATGTAAGTGTTGCCGTATCATTGATGACGAGCCACTGTTCGGAGGTTCCGAGTCCGGCATAATCTTCTCTACCCACCCACGTCTACGCTTCCCCACTATCTTCCCTTCTATAACCATTATCATCACTATTATTATTGCAACTTAATTAATTAATTGCTTCCCAGTGAGTGAGTTTCCACGAACCTGCTACGCAGGCGTAGAAGGGGGAGAGGTGATACTCCCACGTGGCGCGTCCCAGGTGGCGGATAGGGGGGGTCCTAACCGGCTTGCCGGCGAACTTGAGGGAAATAAAATACCTCTCGCGGACCAAACACACACCCCCTGTGGGTGGGGGAGGCAGACGAATAATACACCCACGGTATCCCCTGCCTATCGCGAGAGGCGACTAAAAGGGGCGACCAAGGGATGATTGGATTCGAACCATGAAACTACTTGTGATTAGTACCACCACGCGGGGAACACCATGGGTCGTTATTACTTGCGCATAGTACCACTATGTTAGGTACCAAATAGGTTTGTGATTAGTAGCAATCAGGAGCACCACGCGGTCAGGCTTTTACGGTACCTGTGATTAGTAGCACTATATGAGCGACACAAGGGTTCTGGCTTGCGTATGATTACTACCCACTACATAAGGAACACCACGGGATAGTACGGGTCCCTGTGGTCAGTACACGTATGTGATGAAAACCATAGGTTTGCGTTGCCTATAAATGGCGCCGCTATGTGTGAAACACCATAGGTCTGTATTACCTGTGCGAATTTCATTACCTGTGAGTAGTACCATAATGTGTGGAATACCGCGAGTCTACGATACTGTTGCTTAGTACCGCACCATGTCAACTACCATGGTTCTTCTTTCCAAGCGATAAGTACCATTATGAGAGGCCGATGACCCCTTTAGCTTGCAAGCATCATCAATTCAGTATTGACCTCTAGAAGTAGTCCCTTGGTCAGCATTACCATTGTTCTCCGTCAGTTCCTGAGACTGAGACATTGCGGGTCGGCTCCACTGATTGTTTTAACTTCATATCCATCCGTTCATTTTTCGTCCTCACGTTTTGAATTCTGGTCAGTGGAGGATTTTGTATTTTTATTTTGTCATTGCATTTCGTCTCATTTCGTACCATCAGGGGCCGATGACCTCGATGTTAGGCCCCTTAAAACAACAAGTATCATCATCATCATCATCATCAGTGAGTGAGTTTCCATTAGGACAAAGCACACCAGAAAATATTTTGTACCTGTATTTCTATACATAAATTGGGTACTAAACCATGTTGATAATTTGATATTGATATCATAATTGACCCAAAACCAAATTATATCGTAGAGTTTGATAGGAGCCTTGCAGACGAAATAGGTAACCTCCTGAATTGTTTCTTCAGACGGAAACTTGCGCAAAAGTCCGAGAATATTTTTGAATGGTGCTTCTACACACTACGAACAGACCTGAAATCGTGACAGTTTTGTCATAGTAATTATTATAACATTACAGTTAATAGATTATTATTATGATTATTATTATTATTATTGTTATTATGGTCCACAGTGGGTGGCTGAAAAATCATCAACGCCATAGGGCTGGACGGATGTAAGAAAGAATATCACATGAAGGCTAAATTATAATCTCTCCAGTATCTCTGATTTAACTTTTCCTTTTACTTATCTCTGCTTTATTCCTCTTGATTTTAGAGCCAAATAACAAATTTTACAACAGTGGATGATCTGAATAACAATTCCATTAACAATAACATTCATAAATTACAAGAAACCCACAACAGGTAGAGTGCTCTCAGGGCATAATTAATAATAAGGTACAATAATGATTCCCATTTTACAAAGCTTAAATACCTGCAGGTACCTTGCCTTTGATCGGTAAGAGGAAGGGAACAAAACATCAGCATTCGACAGGGAGTGAATCCCGAAGTTAAATAGGAGCAAACATTATACTACAAACAGGCCTGCACAAAATACACTCCAAAACGTGTCAAGAATGAATTTAGAAAATCGGCTGGCACAAAAATGGGGAAGGTTGATGCTGAAACATACAAACCAATCCCATAATTTCCTTACAGTAAACTCTAATTGGGCACGACCTTCAATGAAACAGAGGATAAGCCTATGCTAATTTGTGAGTAGGAAAGTGGGGAAACTACAGCCGTCAATAAAATATAGATAGCCAACTCTGAAAGTAATATTCACAAGGGAAGTTTAAACAATAAGAAGGAAACTAGGGTTACATCCATTTAGGGCAGCTACATTTGTTCTCGCAGGAACCAGAAAATCCTACATAATTAAAAGGTGTACATTTTTGCTTCCGCCCATGGATAGCGACAACGGTACGTAGCGGTCGAACGAAACAGATCGCAGACGTCAGGCAGTTATCTTGGGCCTCGGTCAACATAACCCCATTCAAACTTAATCGATGTGCGTCTGCATCATAAATTTGTTCTCGATTGAGCATGGCAGTGTACGAGCCAAATTCGCGGCATTTGCGGGAGGTGTTACTGATGTTTCAATATGAAGAAAATAGCGGCTGATTCTCATCGAATGCTCTCACGTACGTATGGTGAGGACGCTATTAGTGGAAGAACGTGTCGTGAGTGGTTTCAACGCTTCAAGAGCGGTAATTTTAACGTCGAAGACCGACATAGTGGTGGAAGAGAGAAAATTTTCGAAGATGGAGAATTGGAGTCATTGCTGAGTGAAGACTCGCGTCAAACTCAAGAAGAATTGGCACGATCAGTGGGAGTGACACAGAAAGCCATTTCAAAACGTCTCAAAACCATGGGCATGATTCAGAAAGAAGGAACTTGAGTTCCGTATGAGTTGAAACCAAAAGACGTTGAACGGGGACGAAAAATGGGTTCATTACGATAACCCTAAACGCAAAAGGTCATGGGGATATCCCGGCCATGCTTCAACGTCGACGGCAAAACCGAATATTCACGGCTCCAAGACACTGCTCTGCATTAGGTGGGACGAGCTCGGCGTCGTGTACTATGAGGTGTTAAAAACCCGGTGAAACAATCACAGCTGCTCGTTATCGAAAGCAATTAACGCGTTTGAGCAGAGCATTGAAAGACAAACGGCCGCAATACAGCGAGAGACACGATAAAGTGATATTGCAACACGACAACGCTCGACTCCACGTTGCAAAAGAGATCAAAACATACCTGGGAATGTTAAAATGGGACGTCCTACCCCACCCGCTGTATTCTCCAGATATTGCTCCCTCTGATTATCACCAGTTTCGATCAAGTTCGCATGGCCTGGCTGACCAACACTTCCGATCTCATGAAGAAGTCACAAATTGGATCGATACGCGGATCGCTTCAAAAGATGAACAAGTTTTTCGACACGAGATTCGAACATTGCCCGAAAGATGGGAGAAAGTCGTGGCCAGCGACGGAAACTACTTTCAATGATACATGTGTAATTAATCTGTTTCATAAAAGCCTCCAATTTTGGGGACTAAACGGCGGAAGTAAAGTTGTACACCTTGTATAAAATAATTAAGTTAACAAAAGCCGTAGAGGTACGTTAAAAATAGGCAACGAAACGGTACTACACTGAACTTTACATTCTAAGCTATCAAATCTTCTCCATCGGCCACTCGATATTTCTGGAGTTACATAATGTTTACGAAGTAGTAGTCTATGTTATGGTTGCTCCGGCGACAATCACCTTGGACGAGGATCCTACCTCAGCCGATGATCAGAAAATGATACTCGCAGGTAATTACTGTTTTTATTTCTACTGGCCGCTGATTGGGCGCAAAGACTACGGATACTGTGTCAACATTAGGGAGAGGATATTAAGGGGGTACAAATTCCCAGCCATTACGATTCTTACCAAAAAGGTTCCAACACAGGCTCCTGGAAGGCAACCCTAAACAGTAAGCGACGCCACCAATGCAACATGATTAAGGAGTTGCCTAACTCTAGGAAGAGTTCATCTTCATGATACTATTATTATTATTACTTTTATTATCAGTAGTAGTAGTAGATACGTTCATATGTTGTGGAGTCGGTAACAATAACTATTTTCTTTGCCCCTAAATCTCTTATCATATCCACCTGGGCAAATGAACTTCTCACTTTAGTAATTAAGGACATAACCTTAAGGATTATAGGAAAGAAGACTTCTCAGGCCCAACATTTGTCTGCTGCACGTGTGGAGACTGTGTCACGACAGTTATTTTCGTTCACACGTGTGCTCACTGCCAAGGTCTATGTATATTTCGGCGGCGTGACCTACACCGCACACAATCTGTTGGTTACAGTTGTACGATCAGCGGATCACACAAAGCAAGCAAGTAGGGTACTGGACTTTTAACGTTAACGTGGATATGTTTGAGGTCTATTTCCAATTAGCGTCATCAATTTGGCGACACCGCCGTAACCATGGCAACCAGTGTTGTTCTAAGTATAGTATGTCAGGAGTGCCAACTTCACACTGTGAGCTTTCTTCCTATAACTGAGAGCTTGAGAAAATCTCGTAACAGGTGAAGCCTGTTCTACTGCTCACTCCAGAATTAACATCCTTGAACTGGCCGGAAAGCGAACACAGGGACTTGAAATAAGATGCAGGAAAGGGCAGTCTAATAATCATTATATTAGTATTGTATATATATTCCGCCTCTGTGGTGTAGTGGTTAGTGTGATTATCCGCCATCCGCGGAGGCCGTGGTTCGATTCCTGGCTCTGTCATGAAAATTTTTGAAAGTGGTAAAAGGAATGGAACGAGGTCCACTCTGCCTCTGGATGTCAACTGAGTAGAGAAGGGTTCCATTCCCACCTCAGCCATTCTTGAGGTGGTTTTCCGAGGTTTCCCACTTCTCCTTCAGGCGAATGCCAGGATGGCGCCTAACTTAACGGTCCCTCCTATTTTCCCATTCCCCCCCAAGGCCCCTGTTCAGCATAGCAGGTGAGGCCGCCTGGGCGAGATACTGGTCATCCTGCCCAGTTGTATCCCCGACCCAAAGCCTCACGTTCCAGGACACTGCAATTGAGGCGGTAGAGATGGTATCCCTCGCTTAGTCCGAGAGAAAAACCAACCCTGGAGACTAAACAGGTTAACAAAAAAGTTTATTTATATGAGGTCTTAATTTTTTTCCTATTTGTTTTACGTCGCACCGACACAGATAGGTTTTATGGCGGCGATGGGACAGGAAAGGCCTAGGAATGGAAAGGAAGCTGCCGTGGCCTTAATAAAGGTACAGCCCCAGCATTTTCCTGGTGTGAAAATGGGAAACCACGGAAAAACATTTTCAGGGCTGCCGGCATTGGGAGTCGAACCCACTATCTCACGGATGCGAGCTCACAGCTGCGCTCCCCTAACCGCACGGCTAACTCTCCCGGTTATATGAGGTCTAGAATGTATTTCATTTTCTCACAATGAATGAGCCTTGCTATTCTTTTGTGTACGCACATTTTTCTTTCGATTTATCGGAACTCTGTCTCACCTGTGGGTGGTGCCTGTACCCCCGCGCTGGCTGTAAGAGGCTACTAAGTGGGGAGCGACCAATAAATCTGTATATGCTCTCTCGTATTCTACATCTAAAATCATATCCGGGATTCTATGAGTTTCCGTGTAGCGGAAAGAAAGTATGAGTGTGAATTTTTTTGATAGCGCCCCGTCGTCCGTTCACTGGATGAATGGTCAGCGAGCTGGACTTCAGACCGAAGGGTGCCATGTTCGATTCGTGACTGGGTTGAGGATTTGAACAGTGTATGATTGACACCTCTGCCTCAGGAAGTGGTGGTTTTTCCTCTTAATGCACTTCTTGTCCCTTACGTTATAATACCAACCACCACAGAGACTTGTCATCTCTATATAAAAGTGGAAGCCCTGACTCAGACACACATTTGTCAGTAATTCTCAGCCTTGCCACGAAATTTGACACCTGTGGTCCTTGCAAGGTTTGCAATAAAAGGGGCTGAAACTACGCTAGACACATTATCAGTAAATCACTCACTTCCCACGAAGATAGAGGGCAGATATTTGGCACAACAGTTTCTCGAAAGCTAATTAAAAATTAAATGTTTTACATAGGAAGTAAACTCACTTCAGATGGGAAATTCCCGCCGACATAAAGAACAGAATTTCACAGGAAGAGATCGCCTATTCCAAGAAAGGTGCTGCTTACATCAAGAATCTAAATGTGGTGACAAAAAAGTGATTTATTAACTGGTATGTCCGGAGTGTGACCTTGTATGGCTCAGAAACGTGGCCTACTGGCGCATGCGATATGAAAAGTCTGTAGACGTTTGAGATATGGTGCTGGAGGAGGATGTAAAAGATATCGTGGACAGAAAAATTAACAGATGAAAATTCTTAACAGAACAGGCGAAAATATATTTATTATCAACAACAATAAGGGAGAGAAAGGAGCAATTAACTGGCCGTCTTTGAAAGCACACTCGTTAATGTCATGGAAGGAAAGATTCACACCAAGAGAGGAAGAGATAGACTGCAAAGCTCTATACAGACCAGAGAAGATGTTGCACTAGGGTCATGTGAGGAAATTAGAGAGATTAATAGAATGCGGACAGGACTGGAGGAGGAGAATTGCTGCCAACCAATCTTCGGATTGAGAATTAAGAACAAGAAGAAAAGTAAGGATGTTTTATTCCGATATAATTTTATTAAGGTTGTTGAAATATGGTTAACACCCTTAAGTTCAGTACATATTTTGTCAGGATTCCCGTAAAGCTAGAGATCTATAATTCGACACAGAATTTTCTCATAATTACGAAGACCGAAAATTTATATTACCATGTAAAGATGCGACATGGGGCAACTACCTTAACTACAATATCATTTATTCTCACGCTTTCCATGAAGTATACGATTGAAATTTGGCTCAGGTATTCCTTATAAGCTAACAGAGAAACTAAATATGTTTATTCTAATGTTTTTAATAAGAGGAGTGAATTTGGGGTAACTACCCTAAACACAAAATCACCTAATTGCACATTTGCCACAAAGTTAGAGAGCTGCAAATGGTGCAAGTGTTCTTTTTAAGCTAATTAAGAATAGTAAGGATGCCTTAATCAGATATTTTGTGGTGACGTGAAAATGTGAAACCACGTAAAACTATCTTCAAGTTTGTACCCTGGTATTCCCCTTCGTTCACGTAAGACTGATCGCGGTTGGCGGAACTGGTCATCGACAACTAACCTTGTTCTGTTATTCGGTGCCTCCTCATTAAATCCCTCTTCGTGCTGTTCTTTAACACGATTCATAGTGGGCCCAATCAGAAGTCCACTCCGTATTACCGGAAATAACGTTCCATGATAAAGAGTTTCTCTTCTGTTGCCACCCTGTTGCAGTAGAATAACATACACGTTACGCCCTGGTTGTCATATGATGCGACTAGAAGGGGCCCCAAGGGCTAGTAACAGGGCCCTTAGCTGAGTCCGGGCATTGCGTCAAGTTTTTCAACTTAATTCTGCCACGCTCCTCACTTTCATCTATCCTATCGGACCTCCCTTGGTCAACTCTTGTTCTTTCACGACCCGATGGAATTGGACCATTCGAGGCCTACCGAATCTTTCATTCTCAATGGCTTATTATTAACTTCTTAAGGTAATAAATAGAAATATTTATAGGATATAGATTCAATTGTAACAAAATTACTGATTTACATTCTTGGTTCTACCGTTGTTAGAAATCATGATATGGACTTTTAAGTTCTTAAATTGATTTATTTTAAAAATTGTTTATGATCAAACTATGTTAGGTATCTCTACCACTGTAGATCGATATATAAACAATAACACTGTTAATGAAAGGCAAAATTTTCAGAACTATGTGTTAAGTAGTGTCTACTAAAACGGTAAACTCTGGCAGAAAAGTAGTTTCTCAGAAATCACACTTGAAAGTGTAATGTCACTTACAAAACGCGGGTGCTACCATGTTTTTTACACCAGCTAGGAATGAATATCATAGCCATCAATGTAGCTACGTTATACAACGATGTATTTACTATAAGCCAACGTAAACTACCACCTTCTAGAGCAAATAGTTCCCGAAATATCTTTTCTTATGTGAACAAGTGTTCACGAAATCTCGAGAAATAACTTCTGAAGTAACATATTTATTTAAATTTTTAAATATATGCAGTCATCCTAAATCAATGAAACATGCACCAAATTAAAGAGAAATATCCAAATAATAATTTTTCATAAAAACTAAAAATCTACATTTTTTACCAATAGCACCTTTAGTAATCCCCTTAAAACAAAAATCACCACCACCACTACCCTACTCTGTTGTTAGAAGCATGATTTTAGAAATCAACACAAAAATGAATTCACAATACTGTATATCGAACTATTATATACCATAGGCATACGTGAGCAGAAGATGAGCAATAATGTCAGTATCGTTTGTTTTGCCTCATACTGTAGTTACCTCTCATACTCCTCATTGACTTCAGGAGTGTGTCTTAACAATATGTGGCTACCTTAAAAACTCATTATGCTGATCGTAATTACTTTTAGAATCCAGTATAAATATAACACACCTTTCAACATACCATACTTAATTTATTGTTTTAAGAGCTCATTAAAGTAGGAGATAGTCCGGGGGCAATGTTTATTTTTAATAGAATTGCAAGTGTATTCTAAATGAAATTCTTAGTATTTTTTAATGATACCCTGCAGGTAACATAGAATACAATTAAGACTATGGGCACGATCTGTATTATATTACAATTGAAACTATTAGCTGAAGCTACAGTGGCTTAATTGTCAGTCCTAGGCTTGTGCTATCCCATTGCAGCGCCATGTAATATTATTACAGATAAAACAATACTCTAACTGTATTATACAAATATTGGAGCTCTTCCGGAATTTTCAATCGAAAAATAAGCAACGTTTCGCCTCGGTAAGTCAGTAAGCCTGTCGGTAGAACTGGCACACTGCAGACGCTAGTGGCTAGTGCACCGTTGAGGGATCAGCGGAATCCTCCCTCGAAGCACATGCAGCAGCTATGCGTTAGGGAAGGGATATGCTTCTAGTTGTTATACATATAATTTCACATTTGAAAAAAGAATGAAGAACTTCAATTCTCGTATCTGGTGTGGGCAAAAGTCCGTTCGTATCGCCATTTAGAACCTTGGGTGGTATGCATAGCCACTTAACGGCGTGGACGGACAAGTTGCCGGCTTAACTCCTAGCCATTCCAGTGGAAGGAAACCTGTGTTATTCTGCTGTAGAGTGGGTTGTGGCATCCCGAGGCTGAATATTCCTGCTGTACGAATTGCAATGCGAACAGAATCGTGTCTCCGCGAAATATGTAATATTCGCAACCGGTGAAATTATATTGCGGTTTCCTTCTGGCAACCTGATATTTGAAACGATATATTTATTCTCTAGAGGACTGAAGCAATCACCGAAATCAAAATCTGAAACTGAAATTGATATTGGAAGTTTGCAGTTTAAATTGGCTGGACAGGAACAGATGCTGGCAGTAAACGAGTTTGAAGTGGCCAGTAGGGAATCAAGTAGCCTGAGACATCTTCACGAAACGTACATTTAAAAGGCTTCTAACTTTTTGCAGCGTACTTAGAAACACTTGGACGATGATGTGGATGGGACAATACTGGTCCAATTGTTTCCGACAGGCTCTCTTGACCTCTTGACATTCCGTAATCCAATAGAATAAGGAAGAATTAATTAATGCTAAATGCACCAGCTGGAGACAAATGTTTCACTCCAGTCTGATAAAAGTATTCTAGAAATTATGATGGTATTACTGCATACCTTAAGGAATTAATTCTGCATTGTCCACGAACCTACTACGCTGGCGTAGCAGGGGGAGAAGTGATACTCCCACGTGGCGGGTACCAGGTGGCGGATAGAGGGGTCCTAACCGGCTTGCCGGCGGACTTGAGGGAAATAAAATACCTCTCGCGGACCAAACACACTACCCCTTGCGGGTGGGGGACGCACATGTAGAATACACCCGCGGTATCCCCTGCCTGTCGTAAGAGGGGACTAAAAGGGGCGACCAAGTGATGCTGGTATTAGAACCATGAAACTACTATTGATTAGTACCATCAGGCGGGGAACACCATGGGTCGCCTTTACTTACGAGTAGTACCACTATATTTGGTACACAATATGTTTGTGATTAGTAGCAGCAGAGAGTGGTTCCCCTGTGGGTTTCCAGTACTCGTGATTAGTACCATTGTGAGAAACACCATGGGTCTGGGCGTTGCCTGTGAGTTGTACCACTATATGAGCGACACCGTGGGTCTGCGTTGCCTGTGATTAGTACCCCTATGTGAGGAACACTACGGGGCCCGTGGGACCGGCACCCGTGCCAAGTACACCTAGGTGAGGAAACTCATCGGTTTGCGTGGGCTATGAGTGGCGCCATTGTGTGAGAAACACCATAGGTCTGCGTTACCTGTACGAAGTACAATACTTGTGATTAGTACCATCTTGTGTGGAGCACTGTGAGTTTTCGCTACTTTTGATCAGTACCCCAACATGACAAATACAATGGTTCTACTTTACTCGCGACATGTAGCATTCTGTGGGGCCTTAGACGTTGATTTTGAACCCCTTTAGACATCAAGCATCCACGATTCAGGATTCTGCTTTAAGAGTGGTCCCTTGGTCAGTAATAAATTATATATGATCCTTTTTTCAGTTGAATCCACTAATTTTTTTGTTTGCTCGTTTTTTTGCTTCATGTCCCATCCATTCCTTCTTCATGACGATTTTTGTTCTTTTGGTCAGTGGATGATTTTGAATTTTTTGTTGTCATTTCATTTCGTACCATTAGGGGACGATGACCTTGATGTTAGGCCCTTTAAACAACAAGCATCATCATCATCATCATCATCATCATCATCATCATCTATTCTGTATTGTCCTCAAGATCAAGTACTGGAATTCCATACATAATATATAAGAGGGTTGAGTGCTTTCGACGGAACTCATATCACTCCTTCCTCTTTTCTCTTCTTGTTCCCTCAAGCAAAAGTTTATTGGCAACACGTTAACAGTTCAATTATATTTTTTTTTTATAATTGCAGTATATGGAACCCTCAAAACATTACTTGATTCGAGCACAAAGATACAGAGGAAAGGAGCACGATTTGTTCTGGCTGTTATCCGACAAAAGAGTAGTGTCACAAAAATATTACATATTTTTAATGGGTCAGACTTGGTTGAAATGAGACGAATAAAAGGACTAAGCTGTATTTCCGACCTGTCAGCGGAGAGAGGACATGGAATGACACACTAGAGGGATAATGTTGAATGGAGATTTTAAATATTGGAAAGTGCGAAAATAAATTTGGAATTCAAGAGGGAAAATAAGGGCAAATGTTCGTTTACAGAAAGAGGATTTGGGTATTGGAATAAGTTACCAAGGGAGATGTCTGACAAATGTCCTACTGATTAGAAATAATTTGAGAAAAATGTAGGCAAATAACTTCTGGGTGTCTTCAACCTAGGCGACAGCCCTAAATGCAGATCAGTGGTAACTGATTGATTGATGGTTTCATTTATTCGTCATTTCTAAGCTATTTGTTTAATTGCAGTACTCGTTACTGCCTTCATCGTATCCGGAAAATAGTGGGTTCAAGCCCCACTGTCGGCAGTCCTGAAGATGGTTTTCCGTGGTTTCGCATTTTCATACCAGGAAAATGCAGGGGCTGTACCTTCCTTAAGGCCACTTCAGCTTCCTTCATACTCCTAAGGCTTTCCTATTTCATGATCACCATAAGACCTATCTGTGTTGGTGAGACTTAAAAGCAAATTATAAAAAAACTGCCTCTATCTTAACATGTCGCCTAGAAATTCTGTCATAATCTCTGCGAATGTCAAAACTTATTTAGTACTTTTTATGAGGGCACCTCACTGAAATATTGATCAAGAAACGTCTCAAAACTGGAAGTGAGTTGCTGGTACTGATGGACACTCCAAAACTTGGGACACATAAACTTGTCATACTTTGTGTGTGTCCATATTTGAAGGTACCCTGGAGACGTATAAATCACATCTATGGTTATGAATGATGCCAGTCATCTTGGGAGAACACTTTCATGGACATTTCGCACACCCGGAGTTTATACAACCGAGCTGAGCTACGATTGAACCCAGGGCTGCACCCTCTGAGCCACTCAGCT
This sequence comes from Anabrus simplex, assembly GCF_040414725.1. Lineage (NCBI taxonomy): Eukaryota > Metazoa > Arthropoda > Insecta > Orthoptera > Tettigoniidae > Anabrus > Anabrus simplex. Next base: position 210,807,233 of record NC_090268.1, on the reverse strand, counting down.
CGGCATAATGGAGACAACTCTGATATATCACTTCAATATTTTAAATGACGGACACTTCCTTGAAGTGATAGCGTTAGTTATTTGGTGTTTTAACTCCGAGGTGCAGAAAACCCATGCCGAATGAGGTTTTAATATGCAAAGCCACAATGGCGAGCATCACTGGCAAGTAAATCTTATTCATTCGTCATGGTAAAGGCAACTACCTGGCAATGGTGGTGTTTTCCTATAAGATGACAAGCCCTACTGATCAGGAAGGTAATGAACAGAGCCCGGTATATGTTAGAATGCAAACTTACTGAAGCCAGTAACGAGCCTGCACAAAGATTATGTCATGTAAACCAAACCAAACCAAACCAAACCAAACCCCATGGCACTACAGCCCTTGAAGGACCTTGGCCTTCCAAGCGACCGCTGCTCAGCCCGAAGGCCTGCAGATTACGAGGTGTCGTGTGGTCAGCACGACGAATCCTCTCGGCCGTTATTCTTGGCTTTCTAGACCGGGGCCGCCATCTCACCGTCAGATAGCTCCTCAATTCTAATCACGTAGGCTGAGTGGACCTCGAACCAGCCCTCAGGTCTAGGTAAAAATCCCTGACCTGGCCGGGAATCGAACCCGGGGCCTCCGGGTAAGAGGCAGGCACGCTACCCCTACACCACGGGGCCGGCTGGTTATGTCATGTGCTTAGCATAATCATTAGGGGTACGACCTATCACAACCCGTAGAATTTATGTTACTCTGGCTACACCATGGAAGAGTGGACTCGATGACGCTACCTAATAACCAAATTACTTTGCACTCTAATCTATTACTGCCCAAAAATTCGAGGTCTGGCTATGAAGAACATTATCGAAATGAGAAGAAAGATATGAAGAAATTATTACTCGAAAAATTAGTAAAAATAAATAATTAAAGAGGTCAATGCAAAGATAGGTGTTGGCATGGATGATGACATTGTTGAAGAATGTGGTCTTGGTGAGATAAATATCAGAGGAGATCGTCTGGTATAGTTTTGTTCAGAACAACAGCTTTCTGTAATCAATACCTTCTTGAAACTATATCCCCGGCGCTTGCATACATGGACGTCCCCTGAGGATTGGGGCAGTCATATTACCGGAAACGGATATACTTTATTCTCATTAAAATTCACCTAAAAGGGTTCGTGAAATCGATTAAAACCTACGCTGGTGCAGAGCATAACAGTAATCAAAATCTCGTCATCATGGATTTCAAACTTCATCAACTTGTCAAGGTCAGACACTCTGAGAAACCTAGGCTCATCGATATAAAGGAACTTGGCAACCTCGAAGCACGGACTCAAACAACCTTGAAGCTTGAAGAACGGGTGAGTGCAGTAAACAACTCGGGAACAATCGATATTTAATCATGATGGAGTGTCCTAAGGAACGAACTCATTCATACTCAAGGAACAGACATTAGATATTGAATCAGTCCAAAGAAGCATCCGTCGATGACGGATGAAATATTACAAGCTACGGAAGAAAGACGGAAAATAAAGTACAGTATGAAGAGTTGAACAGCCTGGTGCGGAGAAAATTCAGGGAGGCAAAATACTTTTGGTTGGTGGAAAGAAAATTTGAACAAAGTCGAAACCTATGTCCCTGAATTAGATTTATTTTTGGGTAAAACTACATTTAAAACTTGCCATCATGGATCAATGTTTAAATTAATGTATGCCCGTATTTTCTGATTCACAAAAGAGTTTTAATCATTCCAAGTTTAATAGAACACATATCATTTGCACAGTATTAAATTATTCTGTATTATCTGCAGTGTATAATAAAAAAATTTTCATTTAGAATATCTTTGATATTCTACTAAAAATAAATATTGCTCCCAGGAATATTTCCTACTTTTAACGAGCTATTAAAATAAGTACTGTGTGTTGAAAGGTTTTTTATTTTTATTCTGCATTCTAGAATTAATTGTGACTATCATAACGAATGTTTAAGGGGGCCACAGTCCTGAAGAAGAAGTGGGATAACTACACTATGATGCAAACAACGACACCAAGATTATTGCTCAACTGCGGTCCACGTTTCCCTGTTAACTGTTACTTTTGTACTAAACAATAGGTAGACATTACATGAATTCATTATTGTGTTGATTTCTACAAGTGTTGTTCTAACAACAGAAGATAATCTGTTTATTTTGTAACGTTATTTCTGGTTATACGGAGTGGAATTCAGAATTTGACCAAGTTTTTTCCCCATTTAAGAACAATACGATGAGACATTCAATAAGGAGGCACCAAATAACAGAAAAATATTATCTGTCGTTGACAAGTTCCTTCACACGGGATCGGAGTTACTACTACAGCCGATAAGTTCGGTGAGTGGCGCCTGCAGTGCAGGCAATACGCCGTACATTCATGTACTACAGTCAATAACCCCTTGGACTGGCGGTTGAAGTGTTGGCACACAGTGTACATCAATGTACGTATTACAGTCAATATATTCGTGGATTGGCGCTAGCAGTTGAAGGATCGCCGACCTGCCTTTTCACGTCTTTTTTTCCGTCGTGTTGATCCGGGTAATTTCGACTTCATCATCTCAAACGCTTTGCTAGTGGTTTTGCCTAATTGTTGGCAGAACTGGAAATTTGCTCAAACTACGACATTCTCAAGTTCCGCCACTGACATTCAACTATCGTTCACTGTATGCACGTAACTGCCTCTTGGTGGGACTAGCGAAGAATTGTCACGGGAGAATCCTGTGGTGTGAACTCTCCACAGCGATACTGCACGGCGAGTCCACGGACTTAATGACTTTACTACGTATGTCAAAAAAGATAAAACGGATGGGAAATCACAGGGAGCCCAAGAACTGTCACCGAAAGCGAAATGATGGACGATTTCTCCATGTGTCCGGTCATGAGATATTGGACCCTTATTTCGTCGAAAATGCTGCACGGAATACTAGAATACCAGATATTCGTATATGGTTTACGTCCTTTTGTCACGCCAAAAATTTACCCCTCCAACGACAAAGAATGCAGCAAGATAAAACAGACCCTTCTGCAATGAGGCTTGGAGATCGCGTAATTTCTCGTGGAACTCATTCTCATACGTTTCAGCCGAAACATTAATGTAAAACATGATAAATTGCTGGTGGAGCCCGCGGGTAACTCCCAGCATTAGACGTACTAAAACATTTCACATAAATTCAACATTCATTTCGATAAATCGTCTTTTAATTATTTAATTGTGCATTTTATCTACTGAGAATATACTTGAAACGTGATATCAGATAAAAATACTTGTTGTTGGTGTTGTTGATATTTCGGCCATCAGTTCGATGCAGCTTTCCATGCCAACCTATCCTGTGCTAACACATCCACTCTGATCTGTTAGTCGTATTTGCATCTTGGTCTACCCCTACCAATTTTACAGCCTAATGTTACCTCAAAAACCAACTAAACAAGCCTTGGGTGTCTTAAGATTACATCTTTCATTCTATCTCTTCTTCTCAGCAAATTTAGCCCATTCGATCTCTTCTCAACAAATCGATACAGTGGCTCTTTCTTCGTGATTCAGTGCATCCGGGAGAGAGTGGGTTCGATTCCCACTGTCGGCAGCCCTGAAGATGGTTTACCGTGGTTCCCCATATTCACACCAGGCAAATTCTGGGGCTGTACCTTAATTAAGGCAACGGCCGCTTCCTTCCAGCTCCTAGCCATTTCCTATCCCATCGTCGCCGTAAGAACTATTTGTGAGGGAGCGACGTAAAGCCACTAGCAAAAAAAAAAAAAAGAAAAAAAAAAAAGAAAGCTGTTACACATCTCACCTTCAGCATTCTGCTGTAACATCACCTATCAACATCTTCTATCCCCCTTCTTTCTGAGACGGTTATCGCCTATGTTTCACTTTCATTCAACGCAATGCTCCAGACGAAATTCTTCAAAAAGTGTTTCTAATTCTTGTATCAAGTTCGAAGTGAGCAAATTTATTTACTTAAGAAAGGCGTTCCTTAATTTTGCCAGTCTGTATTTTATGTCCTCCTTACTTCTGCCATCGTTAGTGATTTTACTACTTAAATTTCTACCAATTTGCTTTACGTCGCACCGACACAGATAGGTTTTATGGTGACGATGGGATAGGAAAGGCCTAGGTGTAGGAAGGAATTGGCCGTGGTCTTAATTAAGGTGCAGCCCCAGCATTTGCCTGGTGTGAAAATGGGAAGCCACGGAAAAAAATCTTCAGGGCTGCCGACAGTGGGGTTCGAACCCACTACCTCCCGGATAAAGCTCACAGCTGTGCGGCTGTAACTGCACGGGACTACTCAAGCAAAAATATTCATCTAATATTATCATTTAGGTTTTCACGGTCCGTGTAATTATTCATGATATAACACTTAACATGCGTTTATATAGTTTATTACGTGCCATAATCCCAAAAATACTACATTACGAATAATATTCATCTATTCCCCTTAAGACTTCATTTCCTAATCTAATATGTTCTGCACCACCTGACTTCGTTCGATGGTACTCCATTACTTTTTATTTATTTATTTATTTATTTATTTATTTATTTATTTATTTATTTATTTATTTATTTATTTATTTATTTATTTATTTATTTATTTATTTTCACCTTGTACTCTTTCTCCATGTTTCTGTGCATAACGATCAATAATTTTTTCAGATCTTCTGCAGACTGAGAGAAAACAACATCATCGGCAAATCTCAGACTTTGATTCCCTCTCCTTGGAGTGCCAAATTCCTCTTTGATTTCCATTATCACCTGTTCTATATAAATAAACACTGAAATAGGGAGGGTTTAAACTGCAGCCTTGCCTCACTCCTTTATGGAGTGCTGCTTCTTTATGTCATAACCTTCGATTCTTATCACTGCAGACCAATATATTTTACAGATTGTATATAATTCTTCTTTTCGGTATCTGATCCCAATCACTTTCAGAATCTCAAATGTCCAGTCAAAATTATTGAATGCCCTTTAGAGATCTACGAATGCCATGTACGTGGTCTTGTCATTCATAATTGGGTCCTCGAAGAATGATACATATATATTTAAAACAATTTTATTGATATTTTGACAATTTTGTGAACTTGTAAAATAATACAACATGAATGAGATCCATCGATTAATTTATACGGGCACACATGAATAAGTTGGTGGGTATAGATGATTTTCCCATACATATCGTAAGTAATCCGGCAGCGCCGCCAGCTGAGAATGCTATTTTAACGAGCGCCATGTTTGTGCGCTCTCACAGAAGACTGGCCAATTAGTCCATCACTGCCTGCAGTCTGTCTTCTACACTAACTTATCTTCTATTCTCTCACACATTCATCAACACGTACAGCCTCCCCCTATGCTGCAACGCGCTCAGCCAGCTGCTCACAGTCCGCCAGTCTTACCCGCCCGCACAGAGACACTACTGCAAGGATTTTAATCATGTTCGTCGTCATTTTAAAGTATTGCCTTTTCTAAAATGAGAAACTAAACGAGCGGTTCGTTTCTCAATCTTCCCTATGTGTATGTATTCTCAGTCTTCAGCCCTAAGGCTGGTTGGATCATCAACAGCTCTGCCATCAGCTGTCATACAAGGCCTAGGCATCACTGAAGAGGCGTACTAGGGAAATGAGGAGTGAGGTAGTTTCCCGTTGCTTTCCTCACCAAGCTAGAAGTTGCTGTTCCATATCAGTCTGCCAAGCCCACTGAAATGCAAGCACCAATCTTTCCTATACTGGCTTTAAATATTTTCTCTTTTGTACATCTCAAAACTCTGTTTTTCTAACATGTGCTGTTTTAGTAAAAGTCGATTCAAATATCATTCGTAGTACATCGACACTGCATTGTGCTTATTACAGCATTGCTTGTAGTGTAGACGACCACAAACTAATGAACGACGAACAGTTCGGATTAACGCATCATCATTCCACTACCCAACATGTAACTCCCTAGTGGGAAGAATTTAAATCACGGTCAAAACACATGAAACTGTTTTCTCGACATTTTGACTGCATTTGGTAATTTCTGGCACTAATTAATATTTTTAAAATTAAAAACGTTGGACGACTGCTGAGGGAGTATGTAGCTGATACAAATTTCCAGTCCAGATCGGCAAAGCTGTGGTCGATCCCGCGTCCTGTAGAGAAGGGCGCTTTACACGGCAGTGTGATCTCACCGACAATTTTCAGTCTTTTTGTGACTCACATGGGGAAACCTCGTAAAGTCATCAAGGGAAGATTGTAGAGAGGAAAGCATGAATGTACTGATGTTTGCGGATGATGTTCTGATCGGGGGAGAAGTTGGGGAGGAGGAACAGCAACAGCTGAATAGAAGGATTGAACAATGGGGATTGAGGATGAAAGTGGAGAAGAGCAAGATAATAGTGATGAGTAGAGGAAGTGAAGGAGATATCAAAACTGGAGACAAGGAACTTGAAACAGTAGAACACTTCAGATACTTGGGAAGTGAACTGACAGAAAATGGAAGAGTGGGTGTGGAAATTAGTAGAAGTATACAACTGAGGAGTGCCGGGAATGAAGATATACCACTGAAGCTAAAGAAGTAATTCACATGGGATCTTAATCACAAATAATGACATATGCAGCAAAATTCTGGACAATGACTCGGGGATATAAGATTAGAGTACATGCAGCTGAAATGGAATTCCTGAGCAGTATTGTACAGAAAAAGACGATGGACAGAGTCAGAAATATAGACGTATGAAAAGTGGTAAACGTGCAACATATTGAGGTGGTCTTGACATGTCCAGTGGCAAGGTTACGATGGATGATGGACTTTGTGAAGAACATCATCGGACAACGGAACCTGGAGTGGAACACAGTGTTAGATGAGGAAGGGTACAGAGACAGGACGAAGTTGAGAAGAAACATATTTGCCCCCCAACCTGGTGTCAGATGGAAAAGGGAAACTGTTGACGATGATGACAAAACCTACGCATGCAAAATTATATTTGTACACGGATGACACAACGATATCCTCTGTCTCATGACAGCTACCTAAAGTCTAAGACTACTCTCAAACACTGGTAAGAAAAGAATTGAAACGTACGAAGGGAGTTCAATATGTCATGCAACAACTTTTTTATAAAATAATGTTGTTTTCAATGAGGATTCAAATACACCAAATTATTCCCCAATTCTTTTGCTACAGTTTCCTATTTTTCGACATAATCTCCGCTCAATGCTACGGCCTTACGCCACCGTAGTGTGAGGGCCTGGTACCACTCGATTGGTCGATGTCGGAGCCAACGTGCTGCATCGGTAACTTCCCCAACATCCACGTAGCGCTTCCCGCGGAGTGCGTCCTTCATTTGGCCATACAGATGGAGTTAGAAGGCGCGAGATCCGAACTATAGGGTGGTTGACGAAGAACAGGCCACTGAAGTTTCGTGAGCTCCTGTCGGGCTCAAAGACTTGTGTTGTCGTGGAGAAGACTCACCGTGCTTTTGTCTACTGCAAGGTCTCCGCAGAAATTCTGCAAGTGCCTATGAATATCTGTGATGCCCCGTTTTTCCGAAAAAAGAAACTCAGTAACTGCTCTCCGTTTGGAACGCAACTCCGTTACAGACGCCATTTTGAAGACTAGTTATAGCGCTTCCACCTAACGTAAATTATACGAGACGAAGCGGGAATATTTAAAGATGTCCCAAGCAAAATTCAAATTTTTAAAACCGAAATTGGCCGAGAAATAAAATGTGTTGTATTATGTATTGAATGCCCCTCATACATAAAATTAAAGTAGAAACTTCAAATAATAATGTGACCTCCTTTAAACTGATGCCGACTCTTAAAGGCGACAACAAGCCGTCTATAGTAAACGAGCTCCTTCTGTACATGTCTAAAGTACGACCCATGCCCATACTTCGGGTAGCGCAGCGATGTCACACCTGTTAAAGTCACAGCGCATACTGAAACATGTGTCTCGCCGTTTGACAGGTGCTCAATGATAGGGAAATAACTGTGAGTATGAACTTTACCAATTCCATACCGTTCAGAGCAGGATCACATACACAGCCTCTAAGTACAGGCACTACTTAGGAACAGTTCACCTACCCTGATAACGTTAAATTTAACAAATTTACATCCCGATTTCTCTGGACCTGTACAAGGTAATAAAAAGGAAAGTTTTGTGAGATATAGACTCATATCTCATACGTTTACTGATCTGCTTTCTTTGTTCTACCTTGTTAATAGATCAAAATATGGATTGTTTAAACAAGTTCTTTTATTTTTAATTGATTTCTCTAAAAAAATACTTATGATCAAACTGTGTGTGGTATCCTACCTCTACAGTTGTAGATCCTTATATAAACAATACCCCGTTAAGGAAAGGTACATATTACAGAGCTCTTACTTAAGTAGTTTATGAGAAAGTGGGAAACCTGCGCAAACAACATGTATTTTCTCAGAAATCACACTTACAACTGCAATGCCACTTACAAGACGTGGATGCTACCATCCTTTTCATAACATAATCACCAGATACGAAGTAATATCATAACAACCAATGTAGCCAATGTATGAAGAAGGATGTTTACTATAAACCAATATAAATTACCGCCTTGTAGAGCAAATAGTTCCCGAGATATTGTCTTTGTTCCGAGGTATCTGTGGAACAGCAGAGGTGAAAGAAGGTGCGGGCTGGAAAAGGTCTCAACTACAAAAGTTCGAAAGATGAATTAAAATTTCAACAAAGGTTATACTTTCAAAACTTAACAATGGTGACATAGAATTTGAAAACTTAACAAGCCAACAACAAGCCAAAATCAGATACAGAGAAATTACAAGTGTTAGGGGATTATTACAAGGTCTGGGCTTCGAGCCCCACAATCACAATCCTTGAGCCATTGGCCCAACTTTACCAAGGTACAAAATTGAACAAAGGGGCAGAAACCCCAGCATACCAAGGAGCACTCGCTCCTAATTACAATGTTAAGCCTCCTAGAGGCACACAGAAATCAAATTTAGGAAAGAGCAGACCCGCTCTCAAAGTTCAAGCCTATCAAAGGCCACAACGAATTTCACTTCTATTTGCCCTCAAGGCCACAAAGAAACAGGGGTATTTAATACCCAACCTACAGGGCCTTCACAATGAAAATAAAACATCAGGTTAAGTTACTGGCCCAAAGTACAGAGAGGACTGGAGGCGTGAACTTGCACTCCAAATACACCTTTTAAAACCTAAGTGGCTCTAGGCCGATGCACAGGGGCTAATCCCAAGCTAGGGGGTGACCCGTATGAGAAAACTTTAATACATTAAAGAAGAGAAGAACGGTTATGAAAACGTAGTCACCTCCATTTCAAAATGAAAGGAAGCTCGAGAGGGAAAAGCACTCTCTATCCCCGACTTCAAGTTCAAGAAAACAGAAGTTTAGCAAGAAAAAGGGTTTACATGTTTAGTTGTTTACATATTAAAGGTTTCGAACCCTCCCCGAGAGTTACACTGCTGAGCTAGCAAGAAATAAAGATGTTAAAAGGCCATTACCTTGTAGAAGAGCTGCTGCTTGAAGAAAGAGGCGCTTCCCGCCCCCTGCTACATATCCACACACAGAGTGAGATGTTATACGAGTGGCCCCGAGACAAGAAAATCAGCAGTTTTTATACCCTCGTGGAGAATTCGAGACCTTTCAAGAATGAGTAGACACACCCCCTCAATTTTATTGGGTCGCTAATAGTTATACATCAACATCGAAGAAGAAAGACACTATTGGTCAAAAATTAATTAAAGAAATTCTGGATTGGCGGAGTTCAAAACTGGCGGACAGAAAGATTAATATTGCCAACCCAAAAAATAAAAGAACAAAATTTAGTAAAGACAAAACTTAAGAATACAAAGTGTCTTCGAGAGAGTTCATTCCATTGCGCCAGAGTGTATTACCATAGTTTTTTTTTTTTTTTTTTTGGTAGAGACATCTGTTAGAGAATGTTCACACATCTTGAACAATGAAAAACAAAAGCAAATCAAAAACACTCAGTGACCTCTTCTGATAACTATTAGAGTTAGTTCAGTGGTTAAAGTTGCGGGTTTCTCCAGTAGAGAAGTTTCAATTGGCGCAAGATTTGAACTTGCGTCGCGTAGAGGTGTACCGTCCGGTACAGTCTTAAATGGAAAGTGCTCACGAAATTTGGATAAAAGGCTTGTGCAGTAACATAAATTTTTTTGAACATGCATAAATACTTGCAGTCATCCAAAATGAATAAATTAAAGAGGAAACTCCAAGTAATAATTTTTCATAGAAATCTAAAAATCGACATTTGTTACCAGTACCACCTGTTTTACTCCCTTGAAGGCCTAAACAGGTCGATGGGCTGGAATCTCTCATAGTCCGTGGCCAAACCAGTTGAGAATGGTGGCTTGCTCACGACTGTGAACTACAAGGACAGTGTCTCGGAGACATGCGGATCCAACTGATGAGCCCAAGTGTAATGTTCCTAACTCCTTTACTGAATTCACAAACATATAAAATTGCATTTAAATTGAAAAATAGGAAAATATCTGCTTTTAGAACGGAAAAATGTGAAAATTAATATTCATTAAATAAAATACACAATCGTCCGACCTTGTACTCACACTTACTTCATACCTGCTTACTTACACATACGTTATTTGATGGGCGCCAGCTATCACTCAGTGCACCAATGATAGAATGAGAATCTTGACTATTTCTAGGGTGTGGGGTAATAAGCTTACTTTTGACAACATACCATATAAGTTCTGGGAAAAGGAGATTGGCGTTCGGTTTCCCCATTAATTTGGAGGTTAAGATATTTTACTGTCATTGAAATAATACTACGAATTCATTTGATAGAAGAAAATAAATTCTTCAAATAATTTCAATAAAATAGTGAGAACTGCTGCGATTAAAACAGATGAGAATATGACATTACGACATTGCAACTGAAAGAATCTAGGCATGAATTTGAATTCTTCTTGACCGGACATTTAACAATTTATACGAAATATATCCCTCACTGTTTCACTTGACTATACCTTCAACACTTTGGGTGTAATTACAACGTATTCCTTAGATCTGGTGTTTACTGTAGATGTATCACGCCTAACTTGGTGATGCATCCTTGTGACTGCTTCTTCTCGATATTATATGACTTCTACGTAAGTCTGCATTGTATGACCTCATTGCACGTGTATCCATTACTGTTCACCATCCACTTTTTCTCTTTTCACCTTCCGTTTAACTATTGACTCCCGTTGACTGACTGAGGCCTTTCCATCTCTCTCAGTTAATGGCCAACTGTGGCCTCTCCTTCCATTAGAATAATGACTTACGCTACAAGAAACACCCAACTTATATAGATGTTAGGTTGACGCACTTACGTAACCTCCAGAAATAACTATAATATACTCCCACCTCGCGACAAGTGTTACCTACAATGGCGAAATAGCCTGGAGCGGCCTGGGTTTCTCAAAGAAAGTGAGCTCAGTGCTAAATGCTCACGATGACGTAGCCATGACGTAGCAATGACTCGGCAGAAACGCCAGCAGTATTGCACAATATAGCAATGTCATATCCAACATCTGATATCCAGCAATATTCTTACTGTACATGTCTTGAGTGTTATTCTACACACACGTATATATGCATACATTTAACTACAATCATGCAAGCGACAAGCATTGCAGAATTGAATTGAATAAGAATGATAATACAATAATAGTAATCTCACAGATAAAATAATAATAATAATACGGACATAATAATAATGATACAGTAATAATAATAATAATAATGATAATAATCATAATAATAATAATATTATCACAGATGAAATAATAAAAATAAAAATACAGATATCATCTTGTAACGGGATTTGAACCGTTACACAAGTCACACTGGGATGGAACACTGGTCCTTATACTATTGAGCTACCTGAAATTAATGTAGAATGTTGTTAATAAATCCAATGTACTGTCAGCACATACTCAACACGCTGATATCATATATATATATTAAGAGAATAAATATTTCCCCCCTAAGGATGTTGTCCATGTGGACAATGTATGCTAAATAAAATAACCACTATACGTAGTATATGGTTAATAAACCTTTCAAGGATTTGAGGTCCATATTTTTCGTCAACGACTCTGGTAGTTTGAATCTTGAGCAGAATTCTTCGAAGAACCGATCTTGCACCGATCATGAGGCCTATAACCTCGATGTTATCCAGTCCGTATTCCTGTCGATAGAAGGAGGATAGTTGGTTCGTAAATTCTTTTCTTTTCACTGAGCTGGTTAGCGTGTAATTCAAACCGAACCATAGGATCAATAATATGCTGTATATCCATTGCTGTTATTTTTTAAGGCTACCATATCAATCCTATGGGTACTGCCATTCTCCCACAACCCATGGGTTTCTTTGTGCACTGTGTAACCAGCGTCTCGTAATGACTAAGCGATGGAGCTTAGTATCACATGGTGTCTAGTAAGTTGCAAGGTTTAGGCGTAGGGACAGTATCCCAGGGCATGAAAAAGGGTTTCTATCTCTTTGTGGCAATTCCGACAGCGGTTGTTCTGGGACCTGCCTGGCAACGGCTCAAACTGCTGCGACGTTAGCGGTCATCTCTACAGGATCACGCCAGTCACTACAAGACAGGCCATCAAGATGTGTTATCCGGCTGTGCTTAGGTCCAAGGAAGACATCAGTTGCTTCGCAACATAGTCGGAGAAGTCATTTGTCTAATTTGAAAATGTGGAATTATTAATATTATCCTGGAATAGCTTTTTTTTTCCAATTTTGCATAACAGTCTTCAATTTGCCCAAGTCCGTGTCATTTGACATACAGGGAACAGGTGGTATATCTTTCGAAATATTTTCTCATTCAAAGTTGGAAACTATGATCTCACGGCCGAATACAGGTTTACAAGGTACAGAGAGTAAAATTTCAAACTTCGCTCTTCTGCTCGTGGGCCGCGGTAATACCCTAGCGAACGCCATATGGCTTGTGTCAGGCTAGGAGTAATGAAAAGTCTTGACAGCTGACGCAGAATGTCTTTAATAATTAGTGTTTTTTTTTAGGTTATTATTGTGATAGTTAAGTATCCTACACCGCAGAGAATATACAGTATTTGGTGGAGTGTTATTAGCACTACAAGGGAAAACCAGTTGAAAGATGCCTTCGAAAATACCGTATACAGTTTCCCGCTTTTATAGTACCATCGAAACGTTATGTGGAACTACTCGTTCGCAAGTGGTGTAGTACTAGTTCCATAACTAATAAGAAAAACAGCGGAGCCATGCCGCTTCGTTCCCTGCCTGCTCACATATTAAACAGGTAATACGAGCACACTGCAGACACCATCATCACCTTGCAAACACAAACACACCCCCTTCCCCTCCTCAACCACCAAACCTCACTCCCAACATATCTAGCAAAACCGAGTTCTCCCTCCCTCCTTACGAGTCCAGATAAAAAACAACCTTCTTCAACATCTATTACTCAACATACTCATGACCCAAATCGGTTCCGTCCCACGAGTTCCATTCTCGTGAGTTCCGAAAACAAATTGCTTAGGAAAAACGTCCCATGAGTTCCTACCGCGTAGTCACGCCTGAGTAAATAAGCTAATGAGTCCCAGTTCCGAATGTCTCTGGAAAACCCAGCTGTCAGTACTGAGGTTTGACCGGATAATAATAATACAACGCCACCTTGAATAGTTAATGGCCTTACCACCAGGTACCTAAGGGCTATTTTCAAGTCATTTGTGTTTGTGTCTTCCACGAACCTGCTACGCAGGCGCAGCAGGGGGAGAGGTGATACTCCCACGTGGCGCCTCCCAGGTGGCGGATAAGGGGGTCCTAACCGGCTTGCCGGCGGACTTGAGGGAAATAAAATACCTCTCGCGGACCAAACACACTAACCCCTGCGGGTGGGGGACGCACATGTAGAATACACCCGCGGTATCCCCTGCCTGTCGTAAGAGGCGACTACAAGGGGCGACCAAGGGATGATTGAATTAGAACCATGAAACTACTCTTTATTCATACCATCATGCGGGGAACACCATGGGTTGCATGTACTTGCGAGTAGTATCACTAAATTGGTACGAAATAGGTTTGTGATTAGTAGCAGTAAAAAGACTGGCCTGGTGGATTCCAGTACCCGTGCGTTGTACCCATGTGAGCAACACCGCGGGTCTGGGCGTAGCCTGTGAGTTGTACCGCTATATGAGCGGCACCGTGGGTCAGCGTTGCCTGTGACTGGTACCCACTATGTGAGGAACACCACGGGAATACCGGCGCCCGTGACTAGTACACCTAGGTGAGGAACCTTACCGGTTTGCGTTGGCTATGAGTGGCGCCATTGTGTGAGAAACACCATAGGTCTGCGTTCCCTGTACGAAGTACAATACTTGTGAGTAGTACCATCTTGTGTGGACCACCGTGAGTCTACGCTACTTTTGATTAATACCCCAACATGACATATACCATGGTTCTACTTTACTCGCGACATGTACCATTCTGTGGGGCCTTAGACGTGGATTTAGCACCCCTTCAGACATCAAGCATCATTGTGCTTTATGAGTGGTCCCTTGGTCAGTAATACTCTAATTAACTACATTCTTTTTGAGTCTGATCCACTGTTTTTGTTTGTTTGTTTGTTTTTTGTAGGGTTCATGTCGATCCATTCATTCTACATTACAATTTGTTTTGGTCAGTGGATGAATTTGAATTTTTTGTTATTTCATTTCTTACCGTTAGGGGCCGATGACCTCGATGTTAGGCCCTTTAAACAACAATCATCATCATCATCATCATCATCATCATCATCATCACCATCATCATCATCATCATCATCATGTTTGTGTCTTTGAGTGGAGCAGACAAACATGTAGTTCACAACTAGCATTAAAGGAAACCAAATTTTGATATTTTAATGGTTACCGTTTTTATAAGAAACGCGACAACAAATCAAGTGAAATGTGGATTTGTGCTGCAAAATTATGTGCCGGAAAAGTGATTTTAAAAATCGGGAATTGATTGAAGAAGTGGACCATGATTGTATTCATGATGTGGCCAGCGTTGAAGTGTTCAAAGCGCCTTCCATGGCCAGGAAAAGAGCTCGCGAGGAGGATAACACTCCAGTCTCACAAGTAAGGATGATTCACATAACTTTCTTCTTTCTTCTGTTTATTTATTTTTTACAAGATATTTTGTTAACCAAATACAGAAAATGAACATAGTGTTGTTGGACATTTGAGCCACTTTAAATTATTATATTAAATATAAGGCTAAGACTAAAGCATGAATGATTAAATAATATAATATTTATCTTCATCTAATATGCTTAGGAGTAATATCATTATGCTTAGGGATCTAATATGATTCATGTGATAATTTATGCTTACTTATTTAACAATTATTGTAATTTAACAATATTTTAATAATTAATTACATAATTACAAGCGGTAAAGTGAATCATTCTAACGTCATGTATTTTTTTTTCTTTCAGATATACGACGAAGAATTCGGACACTTGCATCAGACAGGATACGAGTTAGTGACTCGAATGCCTCCGTTCCAAAGTTTAAAGAGTTCATTGTACAGACAGCGGAGGAAAGCACAAGGAGTTCATAAAGAGGCAATGCATCGAGATGAAGTAAATTTAGCTGAAGAAACTCTATGTACGCCCGATGGCACATTGGCTGACGTCTGTGAAGGCGACAGATTATTGATATTTGCAAGCCCTAGAGGCAAATAAATATTTAAACAAAAAAAAAAAAAAAAAAAAAAAAAACCACTTCTTAATGGACGGGACATTTAAGAGTGTCAGTAAGCAGTTCATGTAGACCACGAACCTACTACGATGGCGTAGCAGGGGGAGAGGTGATACTCCCACGTGGCGCGTCCCAGGTGGCGGATAGGGGGGTCCTAACCGGCTTGCCGGCGGACTTGAGGGAAATAAAATACCTCTCGCGGACCAAACACACTACCCCCCGCGGGTGGGGGAACACATGCAGAATACACCCGCGGTATCCCCTGCCTGTCGTAAGAGGCGACAAAAATGGGCGACCTTGGCGCGGACATGGATTGCGGTTGGTATAATGTGATGGACCTCCTGTGGATGGGAGAGGCTGAATACATCCATAGGTAATCCCTGCCTGTCGTAGAAGGCGACTTAAAGGGTCATGTGGCCATGGTCCCCTCTTTATGTTTTCTTATTTTTCTGAGGGTCAGATGTAGACCATTCAAAATTTGATGTGCGTGCTGCCCGGCGATGGAGCTCCTATGTGTGCGACTACGCTCGAAAGCCCGTGCCAGCAACCACCCAGGACGCGGCGGGTGGGAGTGTCATGTACCCGGGCAGTGGTATCCGCCTGACAACGCAGGTCCCCGCACAGCCGAATGCCAGAAGGACATATTATTATTAATTATTTGTATTTATTTTTTCTATTGTTAGTGCTCTGTACACGCTATGGGGTACATGCTATTGCGGGTGACCGGAGGAAGGGAGTCCTAGTGCTCATTGCCTCAGTCATCCCGTATTAGGCATCGTTCAACATCGGACCCCGGGCAATACCTGCTACGACCAGGTGGGTATTGCCTTGGCTGCTTGGTTCGGCTACAGAGACCCCTGATCGGAGTGGGTGTCATTCGGGGAGGATGCTATCGGGCATGGCTTCCAAACGAAGTCGGCTCTCACAAGGTGGTCTCCCACCTAAGTCTTTAACTTTTGCTTCCCTGAGAGGTTCAACTCCCTGGGAACATGCGCAGCGTGAAGGAATGGGATCCAGCTTCCCTAGGTTTCTGGTCGCTACCAGAACCGATGGGCACGATTTTAAGCTGGTGAAGTCGATCCTGTTTAGTAGACACATCGAAGGCGTCTATGGCGAACTGGAGGAACTTAAGAAAATGCGCAACGTTAGTTTGCTTCTAAAGACTCGTACAGCACTGCAAGCTGATCAGTTGCTTAAGTGCGAGCACTTTGGCGAAATCCCCGTCAAAGTGGAGGAGCATAAGTCCTTGAACCTGTTTCGCGGAGTCATCTTTCATCGCGACCTTATTTTGAACACTGACGACGAGTTGATGGAAGACATGAAGAACCGTGGCGTGACACACGTCCGGCGCATTACGCGCAAGGTCAACGGTGAAGACGTTGCCACTGGTGCCTTCATTGTCTCTTTCAAGTTGTCAGTGTTACCAGAGAAAGTCAAGGTAACAACTTACCGTTGCGATGTGAGGCCGTACATCCCGCCTCCTATGCGATGCTATCAATGCCAGCGATTCGGACATATGGTATCTCGCTGTTCGAATCAGGCTGTATGTGGTACATGTGGACGAGTAGCTCACGGCGCGGAGGAGTGCACAACTCCATACAAGTGCACTAACTGCTCCGGTTTTCATTCTCCTCGGGATCGGAATTGTCCGACATACCTGAGTGAGAAGAAGATCTAGGAGATCAAGACCCTGGATGGTCTTTCCTACCAGGAAGCGCGCCGTAAGTTTCATTCTATGAATACACCTGCCCGTACACTTGACTATAGCTTGATAGCTCAGAGTCTTCCAGGTTCGTCATTTACGACCAAGACACCTGTCCAGACCGCTGCGCCCAAGGCGACTGTTGCTGCTCCCAGCAACGTCGCAAATAGTCAAAGCTCGAAGGGGGGGGACCACCCCACCTTCGACCAACCAGAAGTCTGTGCCGGCTGGGAACTGCCAGCCGGCACAGCAAGGGGGAAGACTAAGTCTCCCCCCCCTAGGAGGTCGACGAAAGTCGTGCCCCAGCCGGCGGAGGCGGCTTCGTTGACCAGGGCTGGGAAACCATCTCCCAGCCCGTCTAAACTTGAAAAGAAAAAGGGGAAGAAGAGCGCCCGTCCTGAGCGCTCTCGGACTTCCCCTGCGAAGGAGAAGTCATGCCCTCCATCTGGGGGATATGAGTCTGCGCCGGGAGGCACTCCTGCTCCCAAACCTGCGCGCTCTCCTCGTAGGGGACCCCCTCGCGCCCGAAAAGCGTCGAAGTTCTGGGCGGCACCCCTGCCATCTTTTGATGACGGGATGGATGTCGCGCTGTCCTCTACATCTACGGATGTAGAACTAGATAGTGTTTAGGCTTACGAGCATTTTGTTGCTCATAACCTAACACTCCTTTTATAGTCCACACTATGGCACTGTTACAGTGGAATTGTAACGGTTATGACAGGCATCTTGCTGAGTTACGTCAGCTTATTTGTGAGTACGCAGCGAGTATAGTCTGTATTCAGGAGATCAATTTCCGACTTGGTCATCACACGGTCTTGAGGAATTTCAAACTATACTCGACAGAACGATACTATGCTCACCGGGCTTCCGGAGGCGTTGGCATTTTTGTACGTTCTGATAGCTACAGCGAAGAGGTTCCTTTAAGAACCCCTCTTGAGGCTGTAGCTGTTCGCGTCTCGCTGCCTATCATAGCCACAGTGTGGAATGTTTATCTTCCACCAGGCCAGCATCTGAACATCACTGATGTCGCTGATCTTATAAATCAGCTTCCACCACCCTTCCTCTTATTGGGTGATTTTAACGCCCATCACCCCATATGGGGCTCTGAGACGCCTTGCCCCCGAGGAAGAGAGCTGGAAACACTCCTATCAGATCTGGATTTATGTATTTTGAACACAGGGGAACCAACTCATTTTAGTGTACGTTACGGCACATATTCTCGCATAGACGTTAGTCTATGCAGCCGAACGTTGGTTCCACTGTTTCGGTGGAATGCACACGATGATCTCTGTGACAGTGACCATTTTCCCATCGTTCTTACTTTGTTGAATCATAAACCCGTCGAGGCTCCCCCTCGATGGATTCTTAAACATGCTGATTGGCCAAAGTACACATCACTAGCTGTCTTTAGCGAAGATGTCAGGCGGACCGTCGGCGAGGAAATAACTTACATCACCCAAGTTATTCTTGCTGCTGCTGAGGAGTCCATTCCGTTTTTCTCGGGGACTCCTCGCCGAAAACTCGTTCCTTGGTGGAACGATGAAATAGCAGCAGCCATCAAAGAACGCCGTCGCGCTCATAAGCGTTACCGTAGACAGCCTACTGTGGCCAACTTGGTAACATTTAAGAAATTCCGCGCTAAGGCGCGAGTTCTTATTCGACAAAGTAAGAAGGCTTCATGGGAGAGATATGTGTCGTCCATGACGTCACATACTCCATCCTCTCAAGTGTGGACGAAACTTCGACGAATTTCGGGTATTCAAGGATCATCCTGCTGTACCGGGAATTTCCATTGCAGGCAGTGTCGCCACTGATCCCCTCGCGATTGCTAACCATCTCGCTAGTCATTTCGCGGATGTCTCTGGCTCCGGGAATTACAATCCTGATTTCCTCCCTCTGAAGCGGGAGGCAGAACGTCATCACCTGAGTTTTGCCACCCAAGCTTCAGAGGACTACAACGTGCCCTTTACGGAGTGGGAACTCCGCAGCGCCTTAGCGCTTTGCAAGGACACGTCTCCTGGACCGGACAACATCCATAACCAGATGTTGAAACACCTTAGTGATGATAGTTTACTATATCTCCTTCGTGTGTTCAACCGAATCTGGACAGAGGGTGATTTTCCGTCTCAGTGGCGAGAGGGCATAGTCATCCCTGTCCTCAAGCCTGACAAAGATCCTAAGTATGCAGGAAGTTACAGACCGATTTGTCTTACAAATTGCCTGTGTAAGCTATTTGAGAGGATGGTAAATCGCAGACTCGTGTGGTGTCTGGAGAAACAAGGATTCTTGTCCGAGTACCAATGTGGATTTCGAGCCGCTCGATCCACCACAGACCACTTGGTACGCCTGGAGAGCTCTATCCAGGATGCGTTTCTCCGAAAACAGCACTTGGTAGCTGTCTTCTTTGACTTGGAGAAGGCCTACGACACCACCTGGCGATATGGCATCCTTTCAGTCCTGCATCAATGGAGATTCCGAGGTAACTTGCCGGTATTTATTGCGAATTTTTTGTCCCTCCGTCTATTCCGTGTCCGAGTAGGTAGGACATATTCGCAATACCACGTTCAAGAAAATGGAGTCCCACAGGGATCGGTTCTTAGTGTCACTCTGTTCGCGATTGCCATAAACGGTATTGTCGCTGCTGCTGGTCCAGCCGTAATACCGTCCCTATATGTGGATGATTTTGCTCTGCACTATAGCTCGTGCAGTATGGCAGTCGCAGAGCGACAGTTACAGCAAGCTATTAGGAGGGTGGAGAAGTGGACCTTAGAACATGGCTTTCGGTTTTCTGCCGCAAAGACCTCCGTTGTCCACTTTTGTCGTCAACGTACACTTCACCCCCATCCTGAGCTTTATCTAGGTAATGTCGTTCTTCCAGTTGTTGACACCTACCGATTTCTTGGGCTCCTTTTTGACAGTAAATTATCGTGGGAGCCACACGTGCGGGAGCTAAAAGTGCAATGCACCAAGAGGCTTAACCTCTTGAAGTTTCTTAGCAGCACTAATTGGGGAGCTGACCGCGTGGTGCTCCTGCGATTCTATCGGGCACACATTTTATCTCGGTTAGACTACGGCAGTGCAGCATATGGCTCCGCAAGGCCAAGCGTTCTTGCGAAGCTGAACAGTATCCACCACAGCGGGGTTAGGTTGGCGACGGGAGCTTTTCGTACTAGCCCCATCGCTAGCCTGCTCGCTGAGTCTGGTGTGCCGCCTTTACACCTGAGGCGCCAGCAACTCCTCCTTACGTATGCTGCAAATTTGCGACAGATGCCACTTCATCCGAGCTATCCCTGCGTATTCAACAACGGCAACCGTTTGTTGTACGTTGCTCATCCTCGTGCGACGCGGCCGGTTGGGATACGCTTGGATAGCAGTTATGAATTGTTTGACGTACCTTCGATTCCTTGCCTTGTCAGACAACCAAGTGGGGTACCTCCGTGGGTTGTACGACGACCTGAAATCATCCTGGATTTGCACACTGGCCCGAAAGGAGACACGGACCCTTCGATTTATCGGAGGATCTACCTGTCCGTTCTTGGCCGCTATCCAGGTTCGGTCGTCGTTTACACGGATGGTTCAAGGACAGATACGAAGGTGGGCTGTGCGTTCGTTGTCGACAATGATCGGTTTCTTTTTGCTCTCCCGGACACCTGTAGTGTGTACACGGCAGAGCTCTATGCTATCTGTGAGGCTCTGCGGTACGCACTAGACAATGTACGCCGACACTTTCTCGTGTGTACTGACTCCTTGAGTTCGCTTCAGTCTATTGATACCTGTTTCCCTCGGCACCCTCTGGTGCAGCGGATCCAGGACCTGCTGGCCGGGTGTTCGGATGCCGGCACCAGAATTACGTTCGTGTGGCTCCCCAGCCACATGGGCATAGAGGGAAACGAGTTAGTAGATCAGGCTGCCAAGGAGGCAGTTACACTGCCCCCGTTGCCTTTCAAGGTTCCAGCAAATGATATTCGCTCTCAGCTGAGACATCTGGTTATGTCTCATTGGGAGATGGAGTGGCAGGCCATCCCACTTCTCAATAAGCTGCGAGCGATAAAAGGAACAACGAAGGTATGGAGGACTTCCCTTCGGGCTTCGCGGAGGGAAGCCGTGGTATTATGTCGCCTTCGGATCGGCCACGGTATCTTGACGCACTCCCATCTACTGAAAGGAGAACCCCCTCCGGTGTGTACCTGCGGCGACCATCTTACCGTGGTACACATCCTTACGGAGTGCGTGGACCTGGTCGATCTGCGCCGTAGTATTAACCTTCCGAGTACTATCTCCCTTATCTTGCGCGATGACGAGCAGTCAGCAGACCTCGTCATCCGCTTTATGAGGGATAGCGGTCTGTTTTATCGTGTGTGATCATGTCCTTTGTCCTAGTGTTGTTTATGTCAGTTGCGCTTTTATCTCATTGACTCCATTTTAGTTTGTGTTGCGCATTTTAATGTGTTATTTTAACGTCTAACGTACATTATGTGTTAATATCTGTATTACTGGGCGATGCCTTATTCCTTCGATTTCCTGTACTTTCTCTTATTTTAATAGAACATAAGGCATTGCGTATTAGATCCACTGACTGTTTTAATCTCACCCTCATTTTTCTTCATTACCATTCTTTTTTAACTCTAGTCAGTGGATACTTTTTAAAATTTTAACTTCATATCTCATGTCCTTCATTTCGTTCCATTAGGGGCCGATGACCTTCGATGTTAGGCCCCTTAAAACAACAAGCATCATCATCATCATCAGTTCATGTAGACTTGGGAAGCAACAAAGAGGAAATACATGTAACGCCTGCTGTTTTCGCACTGCTTCGAAACAAGAACAAAGCCACTTATGTTCGCCTCTTCAAAAAAATTACTTGATTTAATACCTGAACGGTCACCTGAAATAGTAAACATGGATATTGAAGTTGGAGCTATCAAAGCGATAGAAGAAGTATTTCCAAGAGTCCAAGTCCAAAGTTGTTTTTTTCACTTAAGCCAAAGTATTTGGAGAAAAGTGAAAGAAATTGGGCTTTCGGGTATATATAAAACTATCCAGGAAATCAGAAACACCATCCGGCAGTGTGCTCCACTTGCATTCCTCAAACCAGGAAAGTAGAAGACGGTTGGCTACACATTCATATCACGGCCCCGGACAATGAAAAGCTAATCGAGCTTTTTGATTACTCTGACGAGCAATGGCTTGAAATCGTGCATATTCCGATTGAAATGAAGAATTGCCATGGGAAGATGCATAGAACGAATAACTCTGTAGAGGGTTGGAACCATATGCTGAATCTGAAATGCGGGAAACCACATCCCCGTGTAAGAGACTTGGTGTTGTGTTTGAAGAAGGAGTCTCAAAATTCAGACGAAAAACTTATGCGGGCAGAGTTGAAATTGCAAGCCACGAAAAGGAGAAGGAAATATGTTGCAATGGATAACACAATCCAAAGAGCAACTCAACAGTTTGAAGAGACCGGTAATTTAACAGTTTTTTTAAGAAATGTTTCTTTTGCTGTACATATTTATTAGAATATAAAGAGAAAAATAATTCAGTTAAAAGATCAGTTTGACGAAGCTACGTGGTGATTACTAAGTGACTTGCAAATAAGATAATAAACATTTCAAATGCGAAGCGACATGCTGATACTATTTTAAGATCTTTGTAAATATAGTTCAAAACTGATTATTCTGACGAAGGCACATGCTGATACAGATATTGACAAGGCGAAAGCTGCTTATGGGAGCTACTGGTCCATGGCGCCCGCCCTCCTCTGTTAGAGGAACCAATTCATTAAGGAGGGTGCTAACAATGGACCTTATTTGTTTCAGTAATAAACAAATTAATACATAGAGAACTATGGTGAAACCCGCTCAGGTAGTGTTCGGAACTGACGGGACTCGCTCAGGTAGTGTAACTGGCAGATAGCTAAATCCCGAAAGGATTCGGAACTGGCGGGAATCGGAACTCTGATAATCGGAACTCATGGGAGGACACGACCCAAATCAGACCCAAACCAACCACTATATCATAAACTACGACTCGAACAATCTCTCCCTCCCCCCACAGAAAAAAACATCCGCTTAACAAAATCAACATCATTACACTCCGATCAAGTAACCCACAAAGTTCTCACTTCCTACAACTAAAACTTTAGCCTTAAACAAAAACATTGGAACCTTACACGTCGAGAGGGGTCCAACCGCTAAAGTCAAAAACAAATCTGTTTATTCAAAAATACTTATATCTGCACAAAATATATTCATATATAAATTAGCGCCAAATATCGAGCATGGAATATTGCAGCCCTAAGAGCAATATTCGGCCCGGCTAGTTCTAGGACGGGTGACCACCCAAGTCTAACCACATGCTCTATCACATAATAATACCGTGTCAGACATATCACGTGGGAAACAAATTGTTCTGCTCCTCAATGCACCAATAACTAAAAAAGTTGTAAACTTAAAAATACACACAAAAATAAACATTCCTTTTACTAACATACATTAAACGAACGTTACATACACACAGCCATCGCAAACATACCGACAGAGGTGAGCAAGAGCTTACTGGGATCGGTACCTCTCGAACCACCTATCTCTACGGAGTTAGGTGGCATATTCGGATGATGAAAGGGCGGAGAGGTTAGAAGATAAACAAGCAAGACAGACTGTCAGCCCACATAAGTCGCTTCGGAGAGTAGCTCAGGAAACTGGTATTTCACATTCGTCAGTGAGTAATAAACATAATAATTACATTTAGGATGTTACTGGACTAATTCACTGGTGAGTTCAGAGTTATTTATTTATTTATTTATTTATTTATTTATTTATTTATTTATTTATTTATTTATTTATTTATTTATTTATTTATTCTGGGCATGTATACAGCTGATGAGTTTAAATTCGTTCAGTTTCTATACGAGTAAACATGCCGCTTCTTTGAGACGACTAGGTCCGCTCGCCATTGCGGACTCTGTACTCGGTGTCACTGCTTCTTTGCGCTTCTGTATTTCGCTACGAATTCTTAAATTATACTTCAGTAGTTTTTAATATATTTAAGTTAGGTAGGGATTGTTTACGTTCCAGTAAATTTACTCACTGGAGGAGGACGTATTAGAACACTTTCAAACAACTTCAACTGAACGGGGATGGTATTCGCCAGGTTGAGGTCAGACGGTCAGCGCTTTATCGGTTGAGCTACTTACCCCACCCCGGACGAAGCTGTTAGAAGGTTAACTATCGTATAATGCTCCAATTGGTCTTGTTTCACTGTATATGAACTACATTCACCTTGTTAAGAAGCGAGCGACAATGTCATTCAGCTACAATCCTCCACTCACCAAATTCATCACGTGTCGTATCTTCATGCGGACTGCAATAACGAATTCATCTCATCAAGGGAATCTATTAATCTGTGGGATAGCGAGAACCATTGGTCACGTAGATATGTAAATGCAGATGTCACGTCCTGCTTTTTTAACTCCAGTACAACCAAATAACGAATACAGTGACAGCCGTCAGCGACCATTAACGGGAACGACAATGTAGTGCAGATTACTGCGGCACATCCTGACAATGATTATTATATCACACTGAAAAAATTATGTGATTTATTTTCTATCACCAACATCACATTTAGAGCTCATGTATTTTTTTTTATAAATTCTGATAATGGAACGGGGATTACTGTACCTAACAAAAGTTTCAGACCACCAGCGAAAATCTGTTATTGAACTCCTGGTTCTAAATTTATTTTACGAATTGGTCTGAAAAATATTGTGTGGCTTATTCATGTTGATATACATATTTTGGGAAGCAACCGGTGAAGTATAGGAATAAATTTAAGAGTTATAGCCTTTGAAATTACCCCAGATTTTAAAATTTGCTTTACGTCGCACTGACATAGAAAGGTCTTATGGCAATGACGGGAAATGAAAGACCTGGGAGAGGTAAGGAAGCGGCCGTGGCCTTAATTAAGGTGCAGCCTCAGCATTTGCCTGGTTTGAAAACGGGAAACAATGGAAAACCATCTTCTGGGCTGCCGACAGTGGGGTTCGAACCCACTATCTCGCGGATGCAAGCTTACAGCTGCGTGCCCTTAACCGTACTGCCAACTCAAGCGGTACCCTAGTTTTCGGTATAAAGATCATGCTTAACTACTAAACTATAGAAGATATATGGCTACTTTTTTCCTAAATGACAATCCCATACAGTGTATATTTGCATAAAAGCCGAAAGATGAAAGGATCATAGGATCGTTTATTTTTCGTGATGTTCTTTTTTTTTAAAATTGCGCATTTAAATAATAAAAAATAACACCGTATTTGTTCGAAAAATCTTTGGAATGGGCTTTCGTTGCCTAACATATGTCCTCGCGTGGTACAGACTTCGCTCAACCGATCGCAGGGGTTACGTGTTACAGATGGAGAATTATCGCATCTTAACTCTCAGGTTACAATCACTGTCCGAGCTGGGAAGTGAGTGTCGTGAAAATGCAGAATAAACGACACTGTGATAATTTCATTTTCCGTATTTTACAGAAATATGCACTCTATATGATAGGTATTTAGAAATAATTAAATACATAATACCTGCTGAAGTTCAGTGACCGCCATAAAGTAGGGTACTTTTATAGGTTCCCAAATTGTTTCCAAAATTATAACTCATAAACTTCATTCGATATTTCAACAGTAATTTTTCATAACATGTATATCAATACGAATAAGCTAAAACATATTTCCAGTCCAATTTGTATCATAAGTGTCGGACCAGGATTTCAATAACTGATTTTCACTGGTGGTCTTAAATTTTGTTAGGTGCTGTATGTGAAAAATGTTTGCATCCTGGAACTCCAGTATGTAAGCATGAGCAACGGTATTTCAATAGAACTATCACCTCACCTTTCTCTATCTTTGTTGTGAGATGAGTGGCAAACAATGGTTTGGAAAAATATTTTTTTTTTTTGCTAGTTGCTTTACGCCGCACTAACACAGAAAGGTTTTGTGGCAATGACGGGAAATGAAAGACGTGGGAGAGGGAAGGAAGCGGCCGTGGCCTTAATTAAGGTACAGCTCCAGCATTTGCCTGGTGTGAAAATAGGAAACCACGGAAAACCATCTTCAGGGCTGCTGGCAGTGGAATTCGAACTCACTATCTCCCGGATGCAAGCTCACAGTCGCGTGCCCCTGACCGCACGGCCAGCTCGCCCGGTGGTTTGGAGTGAACGGAGTAAAAATTCTGCTTGTAAATTTCAAGAGGATAGGTCCTCTCGGATTTTATTACGGCGTTGATTAATGAAACACTAGTTACAAAAATGATACTCCTTCGCAGCTATGTATTTTCTGTTCTCTATTACGGTGTTGGAACATGGACTTTAAACGAAGTCGCTCAGTAAAATACGAGAGCCCTTTGAGATGTGGCTATACCGAAGGATGCTATGAGTGTCATGGACAGATCTTCTCACAAATGCAAAGATCCTTCGAAGAATGAGAAATGATAAGGAAGTACTGACAACTGTAAAAACGAGAAAGCTACAATATCTCGGTCACATCATGATAAACAGAAGCAGGTACCATCTACTTATACTGCACAGAAAGATACCTGGAGAGAGAGGAGTTGGGAGAAGACGAATTTCCTGGCTAAAAATCCTCAGAGAGTGGACTCTCAAGATGTCTGTAGAGTTACTCCAAGCAGCTCACAACAGAGAAGATACAGCCAAGATAGTTGCTGACATCCGGAAGTGATAGGGACTAGAAGAAGAAGAAGAAGAAGAAGAAGAAGAAGAGATATGTCTTCATCTCTCCATGAGGGTATTTAGGGGTTCCATTAATGATGGAAAGGAGAGGACGTATACGTGATATGAGTAAATAACTGCGGATGATAGAGAGTATTAAACATGTTAAAGATCGTGAGCAACTACACTTCGACAATGTTGTGAGATGGACAGCAGACAATGGTATGATGATAAACGTGGTTAAAAGTCAGGTTGTGGGTTTCACTAACAGGAAAAGTCCTCTCAGGTTTAATTACTGCATTGGTGAGGTGAACGTTCCTTATGTATATCACTGCAAGTACCTAGGAGTTAATATAGGGAGATCTTCATTGGAGTAAGTACAAAAATAGGATTGTAAATAAAGGGTACAGTGTTCAGCACATGGTTATCAAGGTATTTAGAGGTTGTAATAACGATGTTAATGAGAGGGACTCTGGTAAGACCTTAACTAGGGTATGGTTCCAGAGAATGGTTCCTCGCCAGGATTAATTGATTCGAGAAGTGGAAAAATCCAGAGGAATGCAGCTCGATTTGTTCTAGATTCCGACAAAAAAAATCGTTACGAAAAGGTTGCAAGGTTTGGTCTGGAAAGACTTGGGGGAAAGGAGACGAGCTGCTCGACTAAGTAGTATGTTTCGAGCTGTCAGTGAAGAGATGCCTTGGAAAGACATTAGTAGACTAGTAAGTTTAAGTGGTGATTTTAAAATTAGGAAAGATCACAATGTGAACATAAAGTTGGAATTCAAGAGGAGAAATTGGGGCAAATATTCGCTTATAAGAAGTGGAGTTAGGGATTGGAATATTTTACCAAGGGGAGTGTTTGGTACATTTCCAAATTCTTCGGACTTACTGTATTTATGAAAATACTAGGTAAATAACAGACAGATAATCTGCCATGACTGACTGGCCTAAATGCAGATCAGTGGTGATTGATTGTAAGACCCCAATTGGAGTATATTTCTAGTTTATGGGAGACTCACGTAGATTACTTGAATCGGAAACTAGAAAATATCCAGTGGAAAGCAGCTCGATTTCTTCTGGCTGATTTCATTTAAGCGAGTGGGGTCACGAAGACGTTGTAAACTTTGGGCTGGAGAGACTTGGAAGTAAGGAGACGAACAGCTCTACTAAGGAGAATGTTCCGAGCTGTCAGTTGTAATGACATTCGTAGACTAATAACATCGAGTGGAGGATCTAAAGTTGGGAAGACAATAATATGAAGATAAAGTTGGAATATAAGAGGGAAATATTGGGGCAAATACGCATTTATAGGAAGAGGAACTAAGAATTTGAAAATATGTAGCGCGGGAGATATTTGATGTATTTCCAGTTTATTTGAAATCGGTTAAGAAGAGAATACTGTAAGTAAATAATTTGTAGGGAATATGCCACCTGCGTGAGATTGATTGATTGATTGATTGATTGATTGATTGATTGATTGATTGATTGATTGATTGATTGATTGATTGATCGATTGATTGATTGATTGATTGATTGATTGATTGATTGATTGATTGATTGATTGATTGATTGATTGATTGATTGATTGATTGATTGATTGATTGATTGATTGAAGAAATTTATCTTCTTCATTCTGAGGATGTGTGAAAAGTACATACCCTGCGTTACCTGCCAGGTTTACCTGACAGAAGTGGCTGAACCAAACATCGGGATGCCAATCCTACTCGTTATGGTCTTAGTCACTTGTCAATGTCATGATAATCGTCAATAAACCGCGGCAGAGAAGTCGGATGCTCCTACTAAGGCAGCCAAGCCACCGGTAAACATGACTGGGTTATTGTCAGGATAACTGTGTTTGACTCTTCAATCGTGGAATTACCAGCGTTTCGCCCCGGTGTAACAGTTGGCTCATCATTTGGATTGCTTCAGATAAGTTTTATTGGCTTTTATCAGAGCAAAGCATACGAAGGACTGCTGATAACAGTAAGCATAGAAATGCTTCAAGAAAGGTGGAAGTCGTGACAACATTATCCACGGCACCCAGCTGACTGGACTCAGGGATCGTCCTGCTGTGCTGTGGTGGACGGAATTGAAGTTACTGACTCACCGTTCTCTGCCGACAGTTTCTGGAGTGCGCTGCTCTGTGCCGTGGTGGTGTTACTCATGTATTTCTTGAGTACAGGTCTCCATGTATTTGACAACTTAAACTCTTCAACACTGCTAACCCGGCAGCGAGCGCGTGGTGAGGGAATCCATCTTTCCTTGATTTCGTCATATCCCACTGCTCAATGGTTTTGCACACGTGTCCATCATTATTTACCGCATCACTCTGCAACTGTTGCTTGTTGGTGAAGGTTGGTTGTTTTCGTTTGCGGCGCATTGTTTTAATCCTTGCAGTTCGGTGAGATTTTCCCCATCTTCCGCCTTGCTATATTAGTACTTCTGGAATTGTTGAATACTGTAAACATATTTAACTATGGGCGACGAGACAGCGCGGAAAGTGTTGCAGAAACACGACACATAAAACTAGCATATAAATCTCGTGAGATATCTACCAAGTGTCAGAGGACCAGCACGAAATATAAATTTGGCAATGGAAGCATGGCATTCACTTTTCCCTGAAGACACTACAACACAAATTGTGTTCTATACGAGTCTCAAACTTGCAGAGATGCGTAAGAGAGTCATAAGTGAAAGAGATGTTTGTGATACTGACAAGGTAGAATATCCTACATTTTGAACTAAAATATTGTAAAGCTACAATAATTCCTATGAAAAGAAATACCGGAAACTTTACTTAAACAAAACTGTACTACAAAGATGATTTTGTTCACTTATTTTGTGGATGAGGGAAAATTTCACCACGTGTCCGCTTCCATTTCCAGTAACCTTGCACCCTGTGCCTGGTTAGAGTTAGTTGGACACAGCTCTTTCTCTATGGATTCTTTCACAAGTCGAGGAAAAAAGTATTTTACAGGCGCGATGACACTCGCCTGTTCAAGAAGGATTTGATTTTCTGCATTGTAGAAGTATTCTGCTGTAGCGTTTCCTGTGGAAGAAAAAAGAATGACATTATTCACTGATCTGACTGGGTTCTTACCCTGCTGCTAACAAGTCGATGAAGTGGCTTTAATCCGAAATAGTAATATTTATTTAATATGTTTGTGTTTGTTTGTACATAATATGTTTTTCTTTTCGAGCGAAAATACATTTGCAAACTTTTATTCGGCACAGTCTCATTTGACTACTCATCATGATGCATTTGCAGCAGGCAGCATCACCATGGTGCTTGAACACTGGAATGGCAGTAAGAATACAGTGTTAAACAGAGAGTACCGTGAAAAGTAGTCAAAATAATGATAATACTGTCTCGAGTAAATGTAAGCAAATGTAGTTCAGTTTTTTAAAAAATGAAGTAAGTGCAAGTACTCAGTAATGATTCGTGAGTTACCTTGGGTTCCCGAAATCAAAATGCCCAACCAATATCCCTGAACAGGTATGTTAGTAAAGTTCACGTCCATGCTCTATCCGTACTACCAAATGAGGTCATGGGAAATGTATTCACGCCATGAATAGGTGTATCCTTAATCGACATCATCGCATATACTTTTGCTAATGGACTACGCTATTTATGCCATTCCACTGCAGCCTTTCTTTGGATACAATGAAACAAACAGCAATAAATCAACAGAGAACGCACTTCCCTGATATTAATTCCCTAAATTGTGCCGCCTCTCCTGCTGACCGAGATGTTGAACGGGAGGCTCGCACGCCACAGGTTCAAAACAACTTTTCCCACTCGCAATATTAAACACGTCACGAGCAATCCCAGTAATGGATGAGGAAACTAAACAAAACGATATATAAACGGACAGTCCAATTTGGGAGGACATTTATTTCAACTGTTGCCAAAAAAGAAGGCACTGATACGTTTGCAGGACGAATTTTCAACGTGCAATTGAACTCATTAGATTATTATTACTATTATTATTATTATTATTATTATTATTATTATTATTATTATTATTATTATTATTATTATTATTATTATTTTCTTTATGTCCTGATAGAGACCACGTAACAATTTCAGTCCCTCAGCCTTTGATGTTTCCAAGCCTTATCGCCACATCGAAGGAGTTTGTTTGTGAGACAGAGTGAACATTTTCATGAGTATAGCACACCTTCATTCTCTGATAATGGTTGAACTTAAAAGTTGTTCATCATTTTCTGAACTCTAACGATCCACTTGGTGAAATATAACTCATATTTCCTGTGCACCATCTTCATATTCTTACGCATTACTGTACTTTCGCCCGGCATAATGATTGGCTTTACACCGTTTTAATGTGGGAAAGTCTTTCCATTATCAGTTTATATTGTGCATGTGAAGTAGACAGGATATCAACAACGTCGACCTGGAAGTGTCATAGGTTCCTCGTTAGAATTTCAAATCCATAGGAAAGTCCCTATGGCTCAAAACTGCCCCTTCTGCGGGATAGCAACAAGGGCAGCACTTCACTCACTTTATCCGTGCCACGAACCTGCTACGCAGGCGTAGCAGGGGGAGAGGTGATACTCCCACGTGGCGCGTCCCAGGTGGCGGATAGGGGGGTCCTAACCGGCTTGCCGGCGGACTTGAGGGAAATAAAATACCTCTCGCGGACCAAACACACACCCCCTGTGGGTGGGGGAGGCTGACGAATAATACACCCACGGTATCCCCTGCCTGTCGTGCGAGGCGACTAAAAGGGGCGACCAAGGGTTGAATGAATTAGAACCATGAAACTACTCTTGATTCGTACCATCATGCGGGGAACACCATGGGTTGCATGTACTTGCGAGTAGTATCACCAACATGGTACGAAGTATGTTTGTGATTCGTTGCAGTAAAAAGCCTCACCTGGTGGATTCCAGTACCCGTGCGTTGTACCCATGTGGGCAACACCGCGGGTCTGGGCGTAGCCTGTGAGTTGTGCCACTATATGAGCGACATCGTGAGTCTGCGTTGCCTGTGATTAGTACTCACTATATGCGGAACACCACGGGGCCCTTGGGACCGGCACCCGTGACTAGTACCCTAGGTGAGGAAACTCATCGGTTTGCGTTGGCTGTGGGTGGCGCCATTGTGTGCGAAACACCATAGGTCTGCGTTACCTGTACGAAGTACAATACTTGTGAGTAGTACCATCTTTTGTGGAACACCGTGAGTCCTCGCTACTTCTGATTAATACCCCAACGTGACACATACCATTGTTCTATTTTACTCGCGACATGTACCATTCTGTGGGGCCTTAGACGTGGATTTTGCACCCCCTTTAGACACCAAGCATCGTTGTGCTTTATGAGTGGTTCCTTGGTCGGTAATAATGTTATTTTCGTTCTCTGTTGAATCCGATCCACTGGTTTTTGTTTTTGTTTGTTTGTTTTGTGTTTTGTTGGGTTCATGTCCATCCATTCATTCTTCATGACATTTTTTATTTTTATTTTGGTCAGTGGATGCCTTTGTAATTTTTGTTCTTTCATTTCGTACCATTAGGGACCGATGACCTTCGTAGTTAGGCCCCTTAAAACAACAAGCATCATCATCATCATCACTTTATCCGTGCATGATACGAGTTAAAAATTAAAATTAAGAAAACAATAATTAAGAAAATTAGTAATTGAGAATTAAGAAAATAAGCTCGTACCTTACGACAGAAGTTGTAAATATTTTCCTCCTGTATTCACACATTTCTGGCGTCGTCTTTGGAAACTCCTAAGCACACGCATGAGTTCGTCTTTCGTAATTCAGGTATTTCTCTCCAGATAAGTTCTTTCAGTTCGTCCAATGTTTCTTGCATACAATTTATTATTTAATTTGTTCAACTTTAACATTTTCGTAACCCTCTTCGAAACACCGGATTCTTGTCCAAGCCTTTTTAGGGATTTTGTAGGCGTATGTTTTAATATTTCTGTGATTTCATATACTTTTTCCTCGATAACTACACGTTTGTCAACATTTCGCTTCTTATCGAGTAAAGAACCAGTTCATCTTAATTTGTTAACGAGTTTCCGCACGGTCTCTCAATGTGGAGGGAGTGTACATGGAAATTGTGTTACAAATCAGCTAACGACTTCTGTGCAAGACTCTGTTTTTACATAATTATCGTACATAAATACCCTTTCATCTACCGTGTACACTTGAGGAGGCATTATGACAATCATACCCCGAAGTAACACTTCACAACTCTAGAAGAGTTGGAGTGGCAGATCAACACTTAATACACGTTTTAAGCACGAACCTGAACTACGAAGTGCGGGCATTCCCATGCTGTCGCTGCGCAGTGTAACGGGAAGTGATGAGTCAACGGGGGCAGATAAGCTGGGCACGCCTGCCGGCCAACCGATGAGAGAAATTCACTGTATTATATTTCGGGATAATATTTAATTATGTTACGGAGTAATCGATTTAACTGAATTAAACAAAAGACCCATTCAGGACCATTTTTATAATGTTGATGATGATTTTTGTTTAAGAGGAATACATGAAAAATAAACAATCGTATGTCCGATTTCTTAGGTTATTTATAAATATACGACTCAAAATTAGTTTCGGCAGAAAGAAAAATCTAACAGTTGTTAATTAACTGAGTCGAAACCAAAAGGAGGTGACACCGCATATCGCAAATTAAGAGGACAAAGAACACCAAAATTAATGAAAATTTTAGTTTTATTATGTTTTGAATTTTCAATCAAAGTTCCCCCATTAAATGGAGCATAACTTACATTAATAGCTCAACTGCATGTATTTTCATTATTTTGGTAAAACAATAAATAAATATGATCTATGAACTAACTGACATTAATAGACATTTGCCGTATTTTTTTCATAATTAAGGAACATTTCTTCACGCTTTTTTTAAATGGACAGGTTTGAAACCACTTTTATTTTTGCTTCATCGTATGGACACATGCCTTTGGAGTCCAAAAAAGCTAAGATAATTGCGATTTTAAAACCTGGCAAACCCAACAGCAAGCCAGAAAATTATCGCCTCATAGCCCTCCTTAGCTGTTGCTACAAACTGTTTGAAAAACTCATATTTAACAGAATAAACAGCACCATTTTACAGCACATTCCCATGGATCAGGCAGGCTTCAGACCAGGTCGCAGCTGTTGTGATCAAGTTTTGGCACTTACAACATTCATAGAAATGGGGTTCCAAAGAAAATTGAAAACATCTGTTGCTTTTGTTGATCTCACTGCTGCATTTGATACCGTGTGGAGGGAAGGTATGGTCTATAAACTTCTCCGGGTCATACCATGCATGAAGATAGCAAGACTTATTAACAATATGTTGAGTGATAGGAGGCTTCAGGTTATCATCGGGAACAATGTGAGCAAGGAGAGGAAGCTTAAAAATGGTTTGCCACAAGGTTCAGTCCTATCGCCACTCCTGTTCAGCTTATATATATCTGATCTTCCTGAAGTTACATCACGGAAATTCTGCTATGCTGATGATATAGCATTAGCTGTGCAACACAAAGAACTGGAGAGAACTGAAGAGATTTTAACAAGGGATTTGTCCATTTTGGAAACTTACTTCAGGAACTGGGGACTTAAGCCCAGCACCAATAAAACGGAGGTGTCTTGTTTCCATTTAAACAATCACTTAGCAAATACTAAATTGAATGTAAGTTTCTGTGGCAGGATACTTCACCACAACTGGAACCCAAAATATCTTGGAGTAATCTTGGATCGAACACTATCCTACAAGCAACATCTGCTGGGCTCTGCACAGAAACTGAAAACACGTAACAACATCATTCATAAGCTTTGTGGAACTACCTGGGGTTCTTCGGCAAGCGCTTTACGGTCTTCAGCTTTAGGCTTGGTATATTCAAGTGCTGAGTACTGTGCTCCAGTATGGATGAACAGTCATCACACAAAACTCATTGATACTGAATTGAATTCTACTATGCGCATAATAACTGGCACAATTCGATCTACACCAACTCATTGGCTCCCGCTTCTATGTGGAATAATGCCATCTGATTTACGCAGATCCACCGCTCTTATCAAGGAATTCAATAAAATCTTAAGGAACCCTGATCTACCTGTACACGAAGATCTACGAACTATCAACCAAAACAGATTATGTTCACGCCATCCAACTTTACGTAACGCCTCAGACATGGTTGCTAGAAGCTACAACCCAACTACAGAGTGGAAAAGACGGTGGGAAGCAGCAACGGAGACGCACCTGCACAGTATGTTCTCGAACGCCAAACTTCCAAGTGGATTCCAACTACCACGTAAAACATGGTCTGCTCTGAACAGAATAAGAAGAGGCCATGGCAGATGCAGAGACATGCTGTTTAAATGGAACAAGTTGCCGACACACGCGTGTGACTGTGGAGCTGCACGACAAACCATACATCATATTGTCAGAGAGTGTGAAACGCGGGCATACACAGGCAGCAAAGTGGATTTCCTGATGGCAACTCCAGAAGCAATACAGTGGATCAGTGATCTTGACATTCAGTTGTAGGGAGCCTTTTCTTGTTCATAGTTTTCTTGTTATGTAAATATGTATATAATTTATATTCAAACTCAACTTGATTGTATGGGCCATACGCTAAATAAATAAATAAATAGTGCCTGGCGTATTCGGAGACGTGTTCCGCTTGTCTGCTGCAGGTCTTTCTATTTGAAGCCCATGGGAGACCTGCACATGTGGATCTGGGATGATGTCGACGATGATGATACTGAGGTACGAAGAAGGTGAAATCCAGTGTCAGCATTCAGTTTACTTCTGTCGAACACAAAAGGGGACTTCTCAAGGCTTACGTCACCATCCGACGGACGAGTCGCCATCAACATTACTTCAATGCATATGAGGAATGAGGAGAGTTTTGGAATATGGCGAAATTGTTTTCCAACAACGGGTATCGAACCGGCTATCCACGAGGTCACACCATAGAGACTTGATGCCTTAATGATTATGGCCAAGAGGCGTGTAATTTGAATGTAGAACATGCAATTGAAATGGATGACGTATGCCGTCCGCTCAATCACTCTCGTTAGAGTTTAGCATACGACCACTCGAGTGTTAAGAGTGTCTGATTCCATATTATACACATATGTAAGATGTCCTTAAAAAAGTTTCCCATATTTACAGAGAACGCTGCACGCTACAAACGAAGGAAAAAGAACGTCCTATAAACGTTGATCGCAAACCCAGTATCTTGGGAGTCCTGGGCCGCTAGCGCTACTGTCAATGATCGTGATGTTCCAATAATTTATGGAGGGTAGTGTGCGACAATAGACGCAAATACGTTCCTACCTAACATTGGTCGTAAACCTGCTAGCGATTTGTGTTGCAGTCTTATTGTGTTGGGGCATTGGCCCATTTTCATCGTAGGGTTAGGTGACGCAAAACACGGGTCTTCCATAAGCGGTGCATTGATCGGTGAGGACCAATACGCAGGCCTGCACGATCGCTGATAGGATAAGTAAACAGTGTCACTGATAGCATAGAAAGTGACCTGGCAGGTGTGGGTGGTGGTGGTGATTACTGTTTTAAGGGGAAATAAAACTTGGCACACATTCTCTTTTAACGCTAATCGGAAAGAAACAAAAAGGTCCGACACTTAGAAGAAATGAATGTATCGGCCACGAATGGCAGGAAAATTAAAGATTCCCTGAACTCGTAAACCTAATACCATCGGTAACGGAAGAGAACAAGACCTGGCCAAGGAAGGTCGGATAGGGAAGCTTAAATTTAGGAGCCTGACGCAAGTAAGTGGAATCAACGTGAGACTCGGCTAGGAGAAGCGTGATCCAAATTTGAGAAAGCCAAGTCCCCTCTTCACTGGCCACTTACGAGATGATGGGAGCGGTAGAATAACACCCACGGTATCACCTGCCTGTCGCAAGAGGCGACAAAAAGGACGTCAGGGGCTCTTAACTCGGGGGAGTGTGGGTTGGCAACCACGGGTCCCTTAGCTGAGTCCTAGCATTGCTTCCTCTTACTTTTACCAGGCTCCTCATTCTCATCTACCCTATCCGAACTGCCTTGGCCAGCTCTTGCTCCTTTCATATCACGACTGTATTAGGCTTGCGACCGCTTCAATTTTTGTTGCTTTAAGTTGCAACGCAATTGATAGGTCTTATGGCGACGATCGGATAAGAAAGGGCTAGGAGTGGAAAGGAAGGGACCGTACCCTTAATTAAGGTACAGTCATAGTTGCTTGGTGTGAAAATGGGAAAGCACGGAAAATCATCTTCAAAACTTCCAACAGTGGGGTTACAACCCACTTTCTCCCAAATGCTAGGCACAATTATTCGCCCCATCCTTATGGCCAACTCGCCTAGTTATACTTTCTCTTAAAACAATAATCACCACCCTTACGACATGCAGTGAATATGGAGGATGTATTCTACCACTCCCACCCTCAGGGGCATGAGCAGCCTCTTCTCTGAGAAATAATCCTCACATTTTTACAACGCTACTATGTTGCCACATTTAAGAGTGGTAGGCATTCCTTGAGCAGATGGTTCTGGTATTTGAGCCAAATTTGAAGCCCCAAGCTGGGGATCACTCACTTTATCAACACTGTTCAATGGCTGAAGGGGAGTCGTAAAGCCCTATATTGCCAATGTTAAAATGACAACATAAATGCACCATTTTCCCAAAATCTATTATATATATTAAGTATTTTTACAGACTGTTTATTGGCTCTTCCTCAGTGTACTGATCCTAATTCATGTGGAAAACTTGAATAGATTTTTAAAACATTTTTTCATTTAATTTTTCATTAAATATTTGGATATTTTTTAAACTATCTACTTGAGCAAATTAACTCATCGAGGATCCACAGTATCAGTGTGCTATAGACATTATATGGCAAAATAATTATGGAGATACTACCAGTATTTCCTGAGAAAAAGGTGCTCTCATTTTGAAAAATGTCATTTTGATGAAATTGATGTTAAAGTAAGAGTTCCATATAATCTAGCTAAACCAAAAATTATTTATTTCAAAATCCTCCTAGTTCTGTAATCATCATCATCTCCATCTTTATCACCAACTGTATCTCTCCTTCTTTTGGATCTGGCCTGTTTGGCCATGTTTGTGTCAGGAATTTCCACCTTCACAATTATCCCTCTGTCCAACGCCCTTATATTGTCAGCATTTTCCGGGCTTGTAGGCCGTGGTCCAGGAGCGAGTGAATGTCCCGACGTTTCACCGAAGACTGCGTTCGGCATTGTCAAGGATTCCGACTGACTTCGATAGCAGCGAAGGTCACAGTGGAATGAAGTGCTTCTTTTTCGGGGGGTGGGGGCGAAGCCCGCTCCCCCCGCGTGACCATCGACTCAATCTACATGGCCTCCGACATGCTATTATTTCTAAGAAGAAGAAAGAGATAGCAGGGAGGAGTGGGAAGAGATACAAGGAGTATCTGCCGGTTTCCATGTCAGACACTCTACCACGGCAAGAGTTTGTGTTAAGTAAGGTGGTGTTGAAGTATGGTATTGAAGGGTCAGGGAAAAACCACATAGGCAGAAAGAAGGAAGAGCCTACATGTAAAACCTGACATCTTTTGATAGCACATGCAAGGATGTGGGCTGGGAAAAGACCAGAGGTTGTGTTAGTTAGGAACAGGTAACATGCACAAGTCATAAACCCATTCCTCGCCATTCCGTCTGCCAGGGGATCAGTCCATCTGGGCACTGCTGTGACTAGCGCGGTCCTTGCCGGCTGCGGAGCCATGCGTCGAGTACCACTAGGGCTTGCCGCACGGCTCCACCTCCTTGGGGTACCTCGTACCCAGTCTCCGATCCCGGAGAACAAGGCCAAGCCAGCCGAGGCGGGGGCCTCCTGGAAGGGGGTGGGTCATGGCGCCGGGCCTCCTTCCTCTCTGCGCGCGCCATGGCCCGTGAGACAGGGCAACTGCGATGGGAGGCCGGGTGGCCCCCAGAGCATTTGGCGCACACCGGCGCCTCCCTAAGTGCTGCGCAGGCCGTGTAGTGGTGATCACCACCACAGCGGTTGCACCTCACTTCGAGCCCACAGCTGACCTGACGGTGGCCCCACCTCAGACAGCGGAAACACTGCAAGAGCTGCTGAGGGGGACGTTTTACTCTCACCTGACTGCCGCTACCCGCTGAGGTCCTCTCATGATTGGCTCCTCGGTTGACTGCTGTCT
The DNA here is from genome assembly GCF_040414725.1 of Anabrus simplex. Taxonomy (NCBI): domain Eukaryota; kingdom Metazoa; phylum Arthropoda; class Insecta; order Orthoptera; family Tettigoniidae; genus Anabrus; species Anabrus simplex. Next base: position 210,767,869 of record NC_090268.1, on the reverse strand, counting down.
TGGGAGCAGTCTTGGGTTGCGGCCGGGCGGCCCTCTCCTGATGGACCGCCGGCGCCTTCTGGTTCCTGGTCCGGCGTCGTCTTCTTCCCGGGGGTTTCTTCTCGGCAGGGGAAGAGGCCTCGTCCTGGTGGCCCTCCTCCCGGCCTGGTGACCCCGGGGTAGCTGGTGGCTCCGCTGCGTCGCCGTCTTCTTCCTTCTCCTGGCTGGCGGCGGCGGCGTCGGTCGGTGCTAGCTCTCGACTGCTTTTCCGGTCCTGTGGGGCGCACATCGAGGTCTGCAGCTCGACAGACATGCTGGCAGGTTGGGCCTGGACAGCAGCCTCGGAACGCCAGGGGGCGTCCTGCTCCACTGTTGTGCTGCAGTCCATCTTCGCGGGCGCTTTCCTGGATTGCGCCCGGGTAACAGGCCCTTCCTGGTAGGCCTGCGTCTGCGAACACTTCGTGAAGGTGGTCCTCGGGGGAGCGGTCTGCGTCCACTTCGCAGTTCCGAGCTGCTCGGCCTGGGTCGCACAGTCGCGGTGCCAGGGGCCAGCATGTTCCACCTCCGTGGTGGCGTCACTGGTCTCCGGCGTGGACGGGAGGACTAAGTCGGTATTAACCGCCTTATTCCTCGTCCATCGATCCCTCCTGTTAGTCTGGATGGCGGCCGTGCTGGTAAAGCGCCTCCATAAATAGGCGTCGAATATCACTGGAGCGCCGTCTCTGCCTGGCAGCCGGATGACCTGGTATATCTGAGAGAGATCCCTCGCGATATTATCCGGGCGCTCCTGCCTCTGGTCCCTGATGATTAAGCCTCCAGGGAGGAAGCTCTCGACGTGCTGCGTAGGGGAGATCCTGGCCCCCTTGGACACATGGCGCATCATGTGCAGGACCATGTCCCGCTCAGTGGCTGCGTCCTTCCCCGGCCTGTAATACACGAGGAGAGCCGGGTCCACTGGGATGGCGGAGCTCTCTCGGAACACGAAGCCGTTAGGGGGGTCGCACCCGTCTCTGAAGGCGTCTCAGTCCGTCTCGTTGTCCGCCGTAGTCATCCTGGTCCTCCTGTAATAAATTCTGAAAGAGAAAGAACGAGCACTGAGAAGTGCTCAGCTCAGACAAATGCTCTTCCGAAGTCGTACTAATAAGTACAGCTGCCTGGTTAGCACTTGAGAAGTAATGAGTGCCTGGCAAGGAGAGAGAAAGCGGAGCGAGAGGCACGTACGTCCTTCCGCTACGACTGTCAGCTCGTCCTGTTGTCGAAAACATGAAGTGCTGTTGTAATCCCACCTATTTATATAGTGCAGGATGTTACCTGCGTAACAATTTTTCCCTCTCGGTAAATATTCTTGAACTAGCCACATGGCTGTAGAAAAACTGTGTTCTTAATAGTGGTTCGCCGCTTCGTTATTCCTTCTTTTCAAAACTTATAAGCTGGAAACTTCTCCGCTGAAAAGATTATTTGTTGTCCAGCTAACTGTGCGCACGTCGTGTCTGTGCCTTACTGTATTCTCCTGCACTCTAGTGGCGTAGGTATGAACTACCTCGCGAACTACCTCACCACTCGGTGGCTCTCCCTCTGTGTACATGTGATCGCTGTGGCAGTGGACTGTGGAATCTCTGGAGGAAAACGCCATTGCTGTTTTGTGAGAAGAAGGAGATGGATGTGTGGGGGTTCTCTGTCCCTAGCGAGATAATTTCTCCAAAAATGTTCGAGCCTGGTTAATGTTACATTGGTAGGGCTTTGCCCTGGTGAAAACTGCAAGTTATTTTTGTTTTATATTCCTCGCCTGGAAATTGTATTGTATGCATTTCTTCAACATACGTAAGTAGAATGTAAAGCTGAAGCGTCCTCTCAGCTACAACTGGATGAAACTATAAGTGTTGATCCAACTAAACTTTTAATGATTTGTTCTGAAAGACCTGAAAATTTCCCTATGTGAAGAAAGTGTGTCCGACACGATGTAATTTGGCGTCATCTAAAGACTAAGTCTTGCCTTGTGGAATTTCAATTTTTTTTGGGCTTGTTAAATGGAACTTACAGCATGTGTAATTTACGTCAGTTAACTAGGGACTTGCGTGCTATGTGAACGAATTTTTTGAATTCTTCGAAATCGTAATTTGAAATCTTGATGTTTATTAATGGCTTTCTAGGCCTAAAAGTTTTGTGGTAAAAGCTAGTATTAACTGGAATTATTAACCAAGCGAGTCGCTTCAGAGATGTGGGGGTTACGTGTATATTCTGTTCCGGTTCTTTCTTATTTTCTTGCTGTTCTGTTTAATTTTAATTTTTAAATTAAATTTTTATTTTCTTGGTATTTGGGTGGTTTTCTGCGCCCAGTTTTCTCTTGTCCTTTGTAAGTATTAGCCTATTGTTGTTTTGTGGCCTGTGATTTGCCCCTTCCTTCCCTTGACCTATTGTTGGTCGTTGCGATGGAAATGCTAAGCTTGTTGATGTTGTGTTGGGATTGATGATTTGTATTTACGTGCCTGTTATGAATTCTGCCTTGTGGGCGGTTTACCTTGGTCCCTTTTATTTTTCTTTGGCATTTTAATTCTTCCTTCTGCTCATTTTTCCTCCCGGTGTCGCGCACCTTATTATTATTATTATTATTATTATTATTATTATTATTATTATTATTATTTGGGAATTTGTACGTAATACCTACCCATCCTTGTAGGGGCTCCTTTGGATACATCCTAAACAAGGTTTTCAGTATCAAAAAGAACTGTTTCTGTCAAGGTTGTTTTTCAAGGTTGAAAAGATGTTTCAAAAACTTAGGTACTGGTCAAGAAAACCTTTTGGTTTGTAAGAAACTTTATGAGTTGATGAGGTGTTTCATTAATCTACGTAGTCTTACTAAGTCCTTTAAAAAAATGAAATAATTACTTTCTTTATTAACGGTCGACCTTAGGGTTTTAGTTTGAGTTTTAAGTTATTATATTTTATTTTATTTTTCCAGCGAGGATATTCCTTTCAATTTGTTAATTACTTTATTTTGGTGATTAAATATCTCTTGGTTCCCCAAAGGTGTTGGTGTTTTCCTTTAAAGGGGTGGTAATTTGATATGACCAGGTGCACTTTTATCCGCTCCTCTGGGGGCTCTGTTTTTTTTCTTATGGTAAGTGCCTTTCTTCCTTTTTAAAGTGTTAGTCTAGCACGTTTCCATGTATCTGAACCGTGCTTTGGTTGCATGGTCAGACCTTTGGTGCTGTCTCTTGGGGTAATTGTGGCTTTAATTGCTCTAAGTGCTACAAGGATACGGTACGCTGCTCGCCTATTGGCCGCTATGGTGGGGGGCGGTCGCTGATTGGCTGTTCTTCGGCCAATGGTAGAAGCGTTAGGAAGCCCGGTGTACACTGACCTGCCTTGGCGGAGACAGGCAGCTGATCACCCGTTGCTTTCTTCTGGTCTGCCGCTGCTATCGTGTCCTTCAGGTTTAGAGCTTTCAAGACTGGAAACCAGGTTCTGTTTACCCGTTCAGATTCCTCCTTACCGTTTAAGCTGTTGGTGTGCTTTAGGATTTCCATGGCTTCCCTCTGTAGCCGGGCGTGATAAGACACAGTAGTTGACAGTACTTCGGTGTTGCTGTACTGTATGTCATGGCCTGCTAGCAGCGAGTGTTCAGCGACTGATGATCTATCTGTCGGTCCCAGACGGCTATGTCTGTTATGCTCCTTCAGTCGTGTCGCGATGCTGCGTTTGGTAGTGCCTATGTATACCTGGCCGCAGCTGCACAGGATCTTGTAGACACCTGCTGTGGAGAGAGGATGGCGCTTGTCTTTGGCAGACCTAAGCAGTTCCTGGATTTTCTTCGTCGGCCTGTAAATGGTTTCAACCCCATGGGACTCCAGTAGCCTCCCTATTCTGTCAGTTACTTTCTCGATATACGGCAGAAAGGCTTTAGCTGTCTTCCGCTCCTCTTCTTTTTTCTTGGTTGTTGGACGTCTGGGATGGAGTGCTCACTGAATATATTTAGGACTGTACCCGTTAGTGAGTAGGGCCCCGTTGAGGTGGCTGAGTTCTTCGTTTAAGTGCTGAGGTTGACAAATTCTCTTAGCTTGGTCGGCTAGCGTCTTAATCACTCCGTATTTTTGTCGTGGGTGATGGTTGGATGTCTTCTGAAGATAGCGGTCTGTGAGGGTCGGCTTGCGGTATACTGTGTGCCCCAAATTTAAATCGGCAGTCTTCATTACCAGAATATCGAGGAAAGGGAGCTTTCCCTCGTTTTCTGTCTCCATAGTGAAATGAATACTGGTGTTAATACTATTCAGATGCTGTAGAAACAGCTGTAGTTGTTCCTTTCCGTGGCTCCAGATCACAAAGGTGTCATCTACGAAGCGCGGCCACACCTTAGGTTTCAGTGGTGCCTACAAACGCGGAAAACGCTGACATGATTTGTAACTCCGGCCGTGAAAGCCTCAATTGCTACATGCCCTGACATTGTTTACAGTATGGACACCCGCTGGGAAACCAAGATTTTCCAATACTTGTAGACTTGCAGTATATCCATCATCAAATGTAAGAAGTGCGTCATATACACCCAACTGTAGTGTTGCAATATCGACAAATACATTTTTTGGGATTCTAGACCATACAACGTTATTCATTTGTGTTTTGAGGTTTTCCTTTCAAAAGGGCCCCATACACGCGCAGACTTCTGGAATACTTACCTGCACAGACTTGCCTCTGGGAGGTAAGTCGGAAGTATGCAGTTGCCCACACACGCTCAGACTAAATGATTATTTACCGAGGAGGTTGAATACGACGCGCTCACCTGTTTTCTGTTTTATGCACTTCGGATGGTTGAAAAATATATACGGATTGAAATTAATTAGATAGTCGGTATAGAAGATGAGTTGTTTTTTGGACATAATATAGCCCTCTGCACGAAGAAGACGCGCAAAAAATGATTTAAGTTTTCATATTTGTAGGTTACCACGTTAACATTTATTGCCGCAACTCTATAGCGCTTTTGTCGCAAAGTCTCCGGCTGAATTCAAGCAGCGCCAGAATGTCAGAGACTTGTCTGCAGACTTTTTGTCGGCAGACTTATCGGCCACACACACAGAGACATGTCTGAAGAGACTGGTTTGCGCAGACTTGCCTCCGACTAAGTCTGCGCGTGTATGGGGCCCTAAACACTTCTTTAGTAAGTCTGGAGGGGGGGGGGGGGGCTAGGGGCTAGTTCCTTAAACACAGGCTTGATGGCCAGCATAACAGCTTTTGCTATTGCATTTTTCTGTGTAAATGTAAACATTGTACCAACTTCTTTGGCCTTCAGGTATTTACACCAGTTCTGAGAACAAAAGTTTGAACATTTTCACTAGGATTGTTCAACATAACATTTTCTCCTTGTTCTGTAGCTACATCACGCCGTACTCATGGATATGTTCTATAATGCTGATTGCCTTTGTTATTTCCTTTTTTAAACACACCTTTAGGCTTTGTCATTGCGAAAACATCGCAAAATGAGAACACAATATACAAACATAGAAATAAATAAAAAATATTACCACTTGTTTACGTTCAAACACATGAAAACTGCTCAAAGCCGACGCCATATTGAATTGACAGAATAGCCAGCTGATGTATCAGAATTTCTTTTGAAATATTAGCCAAACCACAGCCTTCTAGACCAAAGAGTTCGTAATATACGCTGTTTGTAAAACGTTCCAAGGTTTTAAAGAAAATTAGGATTACAGTAATATGTATAAAAAGAAATTAAAAATAGTATATATTGGACTATTATAATAAAACACATACCAAATTAATGAGAGTTAATTATATATTATTAATGTGTAAAAAAAGTAAAAATGTCAAAATTATCCGATTTGGACCTTTACGACTTCCCTGAAAACACTATTATAACAACTGCTGCTCAACAAGCGGAAATGTTAAATAATACCGGTTACATCGTGTTGCAGTGAACCCTGTCACAAGCACTACCCTGTCGAATACACTAACTGTGTATGTCATAGCGACCTCGTCTGTCAGCTTCAGGCAACGTTGCCACCAATATTTGTTAGGTAATGGTTAATGTTCCGGCTTATTATTTAATCCACTCTCTTATTTGATGTTAACTATAGACTGGATTTTATTCCATCCATGGATATATCCAAATTGTTTCAACTAAGCACCATATACATTTTTTATTCCTTTAGTCAGTTTACAGCCCACGTTTGGTTTCTTAGCCGGACTCAGTGAGCGATCCCACTTGTACGTTCTCAAGGGCAGTGTCCTGGAGCGGGGACAGAACTGGCGAGGAGCACAAGTACCTTTCCCTGGCGGCCTCACCTGATATGCTGAACAGGGGCCTTGTGGGGGATGGGACGACTGGAAGGGATGGGTAAGGCAGAGGGAAGGAAGCGGCCGTGGCCTTACGTGGAGAAAAACTGGGAGACCACGGAAATCACTTCGATGATGGCCGAGGTGGGAATCGAACACCCTCCACTTAATTGACCTCTCGAGGCTGAGTGAACCCCGTTCCGGTCCTCGTATCACTTTTCAAATTTCGTGGCAGAGCCGGGAATGGACACGGACCTCCGGGGGCGGCAGCTAATCACGCTAACCACATCGGATTAGAGTTAATTAAATTTAATATTTTATAAAAATGTTACTCTCATGTTATCAAAATGGTGTCCATCATCACTCTTATTACCACCTTTATTATTATTATTAAAACGTCCGCCTCCGCACCGCAACGGTCAGCATTATTGGCTGCCTTCCTTGCATGCCCAGCTTCGGTTCCCAATACTGCTGTAAATTTAAGAATGGCACAAGTGCTGGTTGTTGTTTAAAATTGTACATGCAGCTCACCTCCATTGGGGGAGTGTGTGAGAAGAGCTGCATGGCGACACGAGTTTACTTTACTATCAATAAAACTATTATGTAAAAATGATCATTAACATTGATAATGTTGTATAGTTCAGTATCTGTAAAAAATTTAATTTATATTTCTGTAAATGCATTATTTTTTAACTTGCCGGACATTAAAGAATTTCAGTGTATGAAAGCCTTCATGTAGTCTCCTGAGTAGTCACTTTGCACCCCTAATACAAGCTGGGTGAATGTGTCTTCCAGCTTGAAGCCAGGTGGTTTTTTCTAAATGCTATTTGTTCGGGTTGTCGACTTATAGAGATCGTTTGCCAGTACTTGCACCATATGATATGAACCTGCGTGTAATTGGAATTGCGGAAGTGTAGAGTGTTGAATGTGAGGAAAGGAACGTTAAGGACGACACAAACACCCAGTACCCAGGCCAGGATTATTAATCATTTAAAATTAAAAACCCCTGACCCGGCAGAAAATCGAACCCGGGGCCGCCAGGTGACAGGCGGACGCGTTGCCCCCTACACCGCGAGGTTGGACTAGGCAGGTGCTTAAGCAAAGCTCCAGTGGCTAGAAATCTAGGTTAAGGTTTAAAAGAATAACTTTTCCAGAGAAAACTTGTCACTTTTTTGGTCATTTTGAGTTAAGTGTGAAGTTATCTTCTGTACAGAGTGTTTAAAAACAGAGGGCATAATTTGAATTATGTATTCCCCATATGCAGACAATAAAAACGTCCATTAGAATGTGTGTCTTGTAATTCCTTGGCTTCCGAGTTATGGCTTCGGAACAGCGACTGTACGACAAATAAAATATTCATCTTACTGATGTACGACCAATATAATTGCAGTTGTAGAACTTGTATTTTATTCATAGGTTCCAGTATCCCCATTTACCTTTCCACAATAATATGAAAATTATTCATTTTTTAAGAGCATTCTCAATTATTTTTAGGCAAAAATTTTCACAGTTTCTCCGCAATTCTGTTATATGTAACCTGTTTAAATATAAATGAACATATTGTTGCCTTTATTTTTACGTAAAAGCGTTCATTTATAAGTTTCCCTAGGTTTCACAGGAAAGTCTCTCTCTGCCAACAATGCTGTACACTGACAGAGAGCAAAGTACGTCACCAGCAGCCGCTTGTCATGACTGTGATGCTTACTGTAACCCTCTCGGAGTGTATTTGACTGGCCTGCCTTAGGCAGTTTCCACTTTCATCGAAGATCTGACAAGTCAAAACACTCCCAGGCGATGTGCTCTACAATAAGTTGTAGGCCGCAAGTACACATCGGGAACTTGAATTGTGAAGAGCTATCCATTACCGTAGTAAGTACGACACAGAATGTTCGGCTAACCACATACGTGGAAGTGATTTATTAGTGCACGATGAGCGTTTCAAGGAATTGTTCACTGGCTGTGAAATCCTTGAATTATGGGTAAAACACCTTTCATTATTAATATATGGCCTATTATTCACATACGTCCCGGTGAGCATTAAATGGAACCTAATTCACCACGAAATGCTGGAAATACAAGGATATGAAGGTGCGCCAAATATGGGTACGACAGTAAATCAAATATAAAGATAAACCACTTTTCTCTTTGTGAAAATGAAATGATTATAAATTTGTCTCTCTGTCATGGCCACCCATCAACGGCTGGTAATTTCAAATGGCAACCAGCCATAAGATATAGCCTGCACGGTTACTAGGTAACATTGTCTGGCCATCACTGCCTGAACGATTGCTAGGATTACATTTCCATCATACATTTTGTCGCGTTACATAACACAAATCTTCCGATTTCCCCCAGCCATAAGACATATTTATGTCAAAAAATTTAAAACGTGGTACTATTTTAGAAGTGCACGGAAACTGGAACTAAAGTAACTTACGCTGCAAATGTTAATGACAACTTATTTTCCTTGCGTATTTGAAGAATAAAACTGGCCATGCTGAGCCTGATCCAAGGCCGAAACTTTGAGCAACCCGTTAAATATCTGAAATATAATATGAAGAAAGCAGGCTCACCCATCTCACTATTTCTGATATATGTAAAATAGAAACATAACTGTAAGAAAAAAGGGACTGAAATTAAACTTCTAAGTTCTCTTATTCAAATATGTGGATGTTATGTAAATGATTACACTTGAAAGAAACACATTAACCTTGTTTAAAATGTTCTCCTGATGGTCTTTCTCGAATCAGCTGGGGTAGGTTTGCATGGATCTGGGCGAATTTTACAGATAGATGCTCTTCCTGACTCCAGCCGTGTATCGAAGTATATAATCACTACTGAATAGATTTGTGGAGAGTTGTAATGTTCTGTGTTTTATATAAATGAGCCAGGTCCTTTTGAAAACTATTATCTTGCTGATGTATTCCAATTATATGAGCTTAATTTAAATTTTATAATTTGTAAAATGTAACCTTTTTCCTTATTCATTATCACTAAGACGGTAAGCCAGAAATAAAAACAAGTAAATTGATTTTATTTTTTATTTACAATTTCCTTTGCGGCACACCGACATAGAGAGGTCTTATAGTGACAATGGGACAGTGAGAAAGAAGTGGCCGAGGCCTTTAAACATTGAGAAAACAGGGGAAAATGTCTTCAGGGATGCCGAGAGTGGGGTTCGAATCCACCATCTTCGGAATGCGAACTAATAGCTATGTGACCCAAACCGCGCAGCCTGTCTCCCGAGTAATACTGTACTTACTTTCATTTTGGTGTAAAGTTATTTTTCCCTGATAGATTGTACATCTGTCCTCAGCGCACCTGCTCGGTTATACTCGATGAAAACGGTTCAAAGGGGTTTATTAGGATCTATGGGAATCTTTTGAATTCTTTGAAACACAGTATAGGCACGACTTCTTCTTTAGGTAATAAAGGATGCTCGACCGCTAAATTCAAAAAGAAGACTTTCATGAATTTCCACCAGGCAAAATATTTTAAAATGTAAGGACTTCATGATTTCCTTGCAATGTACTGATACATGTTTCCCTCGGCACTCTCTGGTGCACCGTATCCAGGACCTGCTTGTGACTCCCAAATCACATGGGTGTAGAGGGAATCGAGTTAGCTGATATGGCTGCGAAGGAGGCCGTCACATTGCCCCCGTGCCTTACAAGGTTCCAGCCAGTGACATTTGTTCTCATCTTTGATATTTGTTTATACCCCATTGCGAGATGGAGTGGCAGGCCAACCCTCTCCCAAATAAGCTGAGAGCGATAAAAGAAACTACGAAGGTAAGGAGGACTGAGGTATTATGTCGTCTTCGGATCGGCCACGTTATAGCAACGCACTCCTACTTACTGAAAGGTGAAGGTCCCCCGGTGTGTACTTGGGGCGGTCATCTTACCGTGTGTGTGGAACTGGCTGATCTGCACCGTAGTATAACTCCCTCATCCTACGAGATGACGAGCAGTCAGCAGACCTCGTCATCGTTTCATAGTGGCCTGTTTTATCGTGTATAAATTTGTATCTTATTTTCTTTCTAACTACGTTATATTCTATTGACTGTGTTTCATCTATCTTTGCGTATTTGAATGTTTTTAATATTTTAATTAAATATATGGTTTTTCTTTATAGACTATGCCTTACTCGTTTTGTTCATGTTTTTAATTTATTGTATTGGAAAATATGTCATTGCGAATTGGATCCATTGATTATCTTAAGTTTATTATCATTTTCTTCATGATCATTTTTTAAAATGCTTGTCGGTCGGTAAATTTTAAATTTAAGTTATTGATCATTTCGTTTCTTATCATAGTTTTCGGGACCGATCACTTAGATATTAGTCTCCTTTAAGAAAAGCATAATCATCATCATCATCATCATCATCATTATTATTATCAGAAACTCTCTCAGTGGAGTTGGTCAATCCCTAAATCGGTTACAATTGTCACAAGGAATGGTATACATTATTTAGGTTGAGAAGCGAATTCTCTCGGAAATAACTTTTATGACGCGAACGGATGTAGACATGTACGTCTCCAGATCTGATTACATTTTAAATCCTTTCCCTAGCGAAAGCTCTAATTCTCCGGCCTGTGTTCTGTTCAGCATTCCGCACTGAAAACCGTTTAAAGCAGTCCCTTCTAATTACACTGCAGAGGAAATATCTAAGATTATAACTCCTGTATTATATTCCAGCTGGCTTCCCAAGAATTCGTTATAACTTTTAATTTAATACAAGATTCAGTTGAGGAAGATGTGTCGTAGAGAAGTGAGACAGGTCTAAATGTAATTGTGAATAGAAAGAAAACAATTAAGGGCAAGTTAAAGTGAGTCCTGCGTGCTTTAAAGCGGATTCTGTAGAACACGCAATGTGTACAAGAAATCAGAATCAGGATAGAGAAGCTGAAGAGACTGCTTGGCTGTAGCGTCAATCAAGAACTAATCAATCAATCAATCAATCAATCAATCAATCAATCAATCAATCAATCAATCAATCAATCAATCAATCAATCAATCAATCAATCAATCAATCAATCAATCAATCAATCAATCAATCAATCAATCAATCAATCAATCAATCAATCAATCAATCAATCAATCAATCACCTTCGATTCCTATTTCGGCTATCGCCTGGGTGGTAGACTTTCTTTAGAAAGTTACCTAGAAGTTAACACCTTCTCTCTAGCCAGGAGATTCAGGCGGGTTAAAGCTGAAGTGAGGGATTTAGGAGTTGGGTAAGGGGTGTGTTGAAATTAGGAAATGAGAGGGGTATGACCTATTACCTAATCGTATTTTTTCTGTTTTTAAACGGCGGACTTCGCTGTATTCTTGGCATTGTCTGGCGGCAGTAAAGCTTGTGTTATGCGACTGAGAGGAGAGTCTAACTGAAGAGGGAATTACGGAAAGAGGAGTATGGCTGGCGTGGGAAAAGCAGTTATAGTGTAGGCAGAATACCTACTACGTGATTGATCTGCTCGTGTACTTACGGAAGGCTTCTATGTCCCCTTTTAGGATATAATTTTCATTTTCTGTTCACTTTTAAATATTAATGTAGGGTTTTTCTCTGCCAAAATTTAAATTCATGTGGGCCTCCGTTTTCCGTCTTCGGACTTTGAATTTCTCCGTGATGGAATTTTGTAAAACGTAAGGAAGTACGAGTGGTGTACCCTCGTTAAAATTCTTCTGAACTTAATTTTGGTGACTAAGTTTATTCCAACCGTTAAATTTAATTTCTTCATTTCGCCTTTTAACAGTTTTCCATAACATAAGTTATACGTGAATTTTCTCAGGAGTGCTTTGTTTTTGCATCCATTCACTTTAGTTTTCGGCTCTTTCATTATATTTAACCTTTCTAGTTCTTTCTTCTCTCCTTTTGTGGCAGTGTAGCATGGGCCTTCTGCTCCTCTTTACTATGGATCATCAGATCCTATTCCTTGTGCATTTTCCCTGTCTTTTAAATAACGAGTGTACCTACATTTTTCGAGCATCCTTTCAAATTATAATGCAAATTTCTAGCCCATTGTAAACCTTGTTAGATGGACTCCTGCGTTTACGACCCTTGTAACATTTAGTAAATGTAACTTCTGTGTCTGAGCCCCATACTTGTAAATTGTAAATTTGTAAATTGTATCAGAGGCCAGGGCTTCCTTTTCGAATTGTATTAAATTGACCTTTCCCAAACTGTACAAGTTAGTCTAACCCCTTATATTACCGCCTGTAAAGTCAAAACTTTGATGAGTAAATCTGTAAGGTAGCGTCTGTGCCCATGGACGTAAATCTCTCTGAACTCTTTAGATGTTTCTTGTAAGTGATCTCTGAGCATTAGAGCTCTCCGTTTTAAAGAGCTCACGAACTCTCGTTTGGGGGTTAATTTTCAAAATTTTTAAATATTTTCGACCCTAAGGATCTACTTCTTGTAGTCTGAATTTTTGTTCTTTTCTGATTGTCAAATTGTTATTTTGGTGTGAAAAGAAATAAAATAAGAATTTCTGAAATTTTAATGCATTTTCCTGAAATTTAAATTTTGCTTTGTCCACTCATTCAACCCTCACGTTTCTTCCCCTCTCTGCTCCGCGGAAATCACTGTAATAATAATAATAATAATAATAATAATTATTATAATAATAATAATAATGTTGGAGTACGCTGTATTGTACGTATTGCCTTGTAATTGCTTAATAGAATTCACTGCTCTACTGATTACCAGAGCGTAGCCGTCAAAGGAGCTGGACTGACCTGATTAACGCAAGGGGAGCTACAATATGCATTATAGTACCCAGCATTGTACGGTGGACTATTACTGTGTCCCACTTAGGTAGAGTCCACTGCTTCACTAACATACTGATGGTTTACCAGCTTCTCATAATGATTTCTTGAGTCCAACTCCACGTGCAGGAACCTTAGTGCACGTAAAACCTGAACATTTAACTATCTCCTCCTCTACTGTACACGTAGTCCCAATTAGTGAGAAGAATATTGCAGAGTTGCTGCGGTGGGATATATTATTATTATTATTATTATTATTATTATTATTATTATTATTATTATTATTATTATTATTATTATTATTATTACCGTGTTTTAGTGGTAGGTAGAGGTGATTGCAGAACAGTTTTTCGGGTTAGACGATACTTATTACTTGTTTACGTAAGTTTGCATTCTACCCCATGGGTGTTTAAAGATTCGAGCTCTGGTCATAAGACAACAGTTTGGATCCCATTACCTTTCTACAGACGTATATAACCTACTTCTCATTGATGAATCTATTCTGCCAGTTTCACAGTTTGCTCTCCTTATTTGCTGGGTATCACTACTCTAAGCTGGGTAAATTCATCTATTTTGAAATTAGTGGTTTCAAACGGATTGAACATTCTGGCATTCCCTTTTACCAGTTATCATGAAATGTGTCTTTGCAACATTAACATCCAGGCCCATTTACTCTATTTTTAATTTAGTTTATAATATCTTCAGCCCATTTTCCTTTGCAGCAATGACTGTTACGTTGTCAGCTAAAGTAATGACATTAATTAGTTCCTGTCTTCATCACATTACGCTACGCTGTTCGGGTCGCATAGCTGTGAGTTTGTATTCGGCGAATGATAGGGTCGAACCTAGTTACCGGGAGCCCTAAATTTGTGCTTCCATGGTTTAACATTTTCACGCCAATAAAATGTGGGGGATGTATATTAATTAAGGCCAATGTTATTTCCTTTCCACGCCTAGCTCTTTCCTCTCCCATCGTTGCCATAAAACCTGCCTGTATTCGTGCGACGTAAGCCAAATATCTTCGTCCTAATATTCGAATATCTGATATGCTGCAATTATTCCCCCACTGGCTGTTAAAACTCTTTCTTCGTGGTTCTTTTTCACAATTTATTTATTTATTTATTTATTTATTTATTTATTTATTTATTTATTTATTTATTTATTTATTTATTTATTTATTTATTTATTTATTTATTTTATTCACAAAGTACAAGAATACAGTTGCACTGAACATATTTAACTTTTCCTGTCAACAGACAAATTAATAAACTATTCTTAATAAAACATATAAAACATAATCGATGAGCAATGAAATCAGGCACACAGCCTGCTAATAACATCTGTCTAAAACGAAAACCATGAGAATGTCCATGAACACAGCCAAGTCATCGTAGGTCAAGAAGAAGGTATAACCACTTCAGATCAACTTATTCTTAAGATATTATTTACACTTCTGGAATAAGCTCTGGTCTTGTTAAAAAAGTAAACTCGTGTCCTCATACCGAGTGGTGCAGCTCTTTTCAGGCACACCTCCAACGGGGGTGAACTGCAAGTACCATTTGAACCACATACCAGGCCTCCTGCCATTTTTAAATTTATGGCAGTGCCGCGAATCGAACCCGGGCCCCCGAGGACGGCAGATAATAACACTAACCGTTACTCTACGGAGGCGGACTGTGTCTTGTTAATATTATTAAAGAGAATCTGGAGACGGTTTGGAAAGGATCATTGGATAATTGTGTGCTGAGTGTGGGGAATGTGGAAAAGATGTCTGATTCTCATGGAGCTGGAAGGAATGCGGACAGGGAAAATTGAGACAGGATACCCTGAGCGGTAATACCCATTTATGATTCCGTGGATAAAACCCAATCAGCTAATGTGCAGCGTTGACACTTTTATCGCCTTTAACACCTACTGCGTAGACCGATTTCTAAGCTTGGGATTTCTGTTCCTTCCAGTTGCTACGAAGAAGGACAATGCTCATCATACTGTTGTCCAAATCAGAGAGCATTAATTCATGAGAGATTTAATGCTCGTGAGGAATAAGTGGCGAAAATCAGTTTCAATAAAGATTTCTATGAAACGGTAGAGAATGCCTAATAATTTCATACTCTTGGCTGTATATGTATATTTGTGGTTCTTGATTATAATTGATCGAATATTACACGTAAGTCACATTGTTTCACAACTACCGTGATGGGCTTGCCGAGTAGGTAATACGACGTCAGTAGAGGAGGTTTACGTAAGGTTATGATCAAATGGCTGTATTTCTCTGGACTGGGGATAAGTTTCTAAGTACGGCGCCAATTCTAGAAAACTTAGATTTATCACTTTATAAGAGCAGCATATGCTTAATTCCTGGTCATCCTAAATATTTTTCAGTCGTCAGAAAAAGTAGGATATTTGCTGTTTCCTCGAGTTGGTACGGCAGGTCGTCCATACACAAGGTAAACAAGAAAGGACCAAGAGCGCTGCCTTGTGGGGTACCAGAGGTGACTGGTAACCATATTACTATTATCTGCTAACGGTTATGTAGGAAGTCAGCCGGAAGATTCAGAATATTTTCATGTATATTGGATGTGGATTTTTCCCAGTTTTACGCGGGATTTCCTTCTTGACTCAACCCTATATTGCGGGTGTGTTCATCCTAGTATTGTGTATAGGCGAAGATGGGTGTACTAAGACGAGCCAGTTAAAATGTGAAACCAATCAGGAATAGAGAAGGAAGCCCTCTAAATCGAATGCCAGAACGCCCACAAACCGTCCAAACAGATGGAATTGTGCCATGTTAAATTATTTCGCACACGCTGCTTTGTGAGGAACTCAAAACCAATATTCTACTTGGTTCGGTAGCAGAATCTAGAATGTTTAACTTCTAGTGTATCGGTAACAACTTTAAAGTCTTCTTTGATTCCCAACTTCAGGAAACGATTTTTGTTTGAATGTGAAGTAGGGTGAAGGAATTGAAAATATATGGAACCTATTTCCTTTTAGATGAAGAGAAATACTCGATGTAACAAGGCACTATAAAACTTACTGTTGCAGAAAGACGTAAAAGATGTACGAAAAATATATCGATTGCAATAAACTGGACGGAATTTGCATCAGTGTGTTCTCTTTTAACATAATGGATCCGTACAGGGAGCAGACAGTCTCAAAATATCTCCTGCACTCTTGAAGCACACTTTGCGGTTTCTTGTCCCGGTCCTCTCTTTGTGTCTTCTTCCATATCGGTTAGCTTTTTGGTCATACTTGTTCTCTCCTTATTTGGACTGTATCAAGGAATTCGAGTCCTAGAGTATTTTTTTTAATTTACGCTACTTTATGATCCACAGCGCATACTTAGAATTCATTTTAGACCCTATCATTCTTTAACTTAACTCGGAGATGTAAGTAAAATCGCATTTCATTCTCTTTAACAGAGAATGGAAAATGCAGAGAGCAAATTTTCATTTCTATCGCAAAGGAGTTCATTAAAGTACGGAAGCACAATAGTATGATTGTTTGGTTTATTTTGCAATTATTCAGATTTCTTCTTTTAATATTGTTTGGATTTTTAATTTTAATTATTTACAAAAACAGAGAGTAATCAAGTAACTCGACATTGTATTTTGGGGTGAGTATTTGCTGTCCTTATTAGAAGATTGTTATTTTTATCGTTGCACTATGCATAAGTGAAGCATGAATTAAAATAAATAAATAAATAAATAAATAAATAAATAAATAAATAAATAAATAAATAAATAAATAAATAAATAAATAAATAAATAAATAAATAAATAAATAAATAAAATCCCCTGGCGCTAACACACATTAAGAGATTTGCCCTACCAAGCGACGGCTCCTAGGCTCAAAGGTCTGCAGATTACGAGGAATAGTAAGGTCGACCGATATTCTTAGATTTCTAGACCGGGGCCGCTATCCACCGTCAGATAACTCCTCAATTGAAATCACGTAAACTGAGTGGACCTCGAATCAGCCCTTAGATTCAGTTAAAAAATTCCTGACCTTGCCGGAAATCGAACCAATGGCCACCGAGTGAAATGCAGGCACGCTACTAGTACACGATGGGGCTAGAGGAGATAATACTACTACTGTAAATAATAATAATAATAATAATAATAATAATAATAATAATAATAATAATAATAATAATAATAACCGCCTCTGCGGTGTAGTGGTTAGTGTGATTAGCTGCCACCCCCGGAGGCCCGGGGTCGATTCCCGCCTCTGCCACGAAATTTGAAAAGTGGTACGAGGGCTAGAACGGGGTCCACTCAGCCTCGGGAGGTCAACTGAGTAGAGGTGGGTTCGATTCCCATCTCAACCATCCTGGAAGTGGTTTTCCGTGGTTTCCCACTTCTCCAGGCATATGCCGGGATGGTACCTAACTTAAGGCCACGGGCGCTTCCTTCCCTCTTTCTTGTCTACCCCTTCCAATCTTCCCATCCCCCTGCTAGGCCCCTGTTTAACATAGCAGGTGAGGCCGCATGGGCGAGGTACTGAACATCCACCCTAGTTATATCTCCCGACCCAGAGTCTATAGCTCCAGGACACTGCCCTTGAGGCGTTATAGGTGTGACCCGTCGGTGAGTCCGAGGGAAAAACCGACCCTGGAGGGTAAGCAGATTAATAATAATAATAATAATAATAATAATAATAATAATAATAATAATAATAATAATAATAATAATGTCCGCCTCTGTGGTGTAGTGGTTAGCGTGATTAGCTGCCACCCCCGGAGGCCCGGGTTCGATTCCCGGCTCTGCCACGAAATTTGAAAAGTGGTACGAGGGCTGGAACGGGGTCCACTCAGCCTCGGGAGGTCAACTGAGTAGAGGTGGGTTCGATTCCCACCTCAGCCATCCTGGAAGTGGTTTTCCGTGGTTTCCCACTTCTCCTCCAGGCGAATGCCGGGATGGTACCTAACTTAAGGCCACGGCCGCTTCCTTCCCTCCTCCTTGCCTATCCCTTCCAATATTCCCATCCCTTCACAAGGCCCCTGTTCAGCATAGCAGGTGAGGCCGCCTGGGCGAGGTACTGGTCATACTCCCCAGTTGTATCCCCCGACCAAGAGTCTGAAGCTCCAGGACACTGCCCTTGAGGCGGTAGAGGTGGGATCCCTCGCTAAGTCCGAGGGAAAAACCAAACCTGGAGGGTAAACAGATGATGATGACTAATAATAATAATAATAATAATAATAATAATAATAATAATAATAATAATAATAATAATAATAATAATAGTGAAAATTGTAACACAATTACGGCCTTTCCTAGTTTGAAGTCACACTTTGAACATCTGAGTAAGATGAAGTCTTATGGAGGCCAGCTATTTAAGTTTAAAAACACAACGTAATTTTGAAGCCTGTAAACAGATGTTACTACTTTGGTTTGGGGTGCCACCTAGTGAACTGGAATGGAATCTTTTCAGTGGATAAATAGAATGTTTAAGATTTGGCAGTCCCTGGTTTATTTCTTCAGTTCTTGAGTTGCCCGTAATGAACTCTCAAATTCTTTTCAACCAATCATTGAGCAGGTAGCTATTGTGAATAAGACGGATCTTGGCCTCCCTGTGTCCATGCTGATTGGTGCACCGATGCGTGAGGGTTTTCCCCACTGAAGGCAGCAGGCGAGCTGGGGCATTGTAGGTGGTGGCTTTCTTGATCCTGATCATGTCAACCTGCTTGCGTGCGGCGACGGAGAGATACCAACGTTCCCCTTTAGCATGTAACTATTCGGGTTGTGCTGCGGTTATGTGACTTTTATGTAGGATTACCTACATTAATTTAATTTTGTAAATAGTAGGTTTTGAAAGTTTTCAAGCCGCAAAGGTGGGTGTAATCTAATGAGTTGAGTGGATTCAGCATCCAGCTTTTCTTGTGCTTGGCCTATTTATTTAATTTACTTCTGCTTCTGTTCCTGCATCTTCTGGATCTTTCAGATCCAAGTTTTGATCTTGTTGCTTCCTTGTGAAATAAATATTATAAGCAGGGGGGGGGGGGGGGGTATTAAGAACGTGCGATAAATTTTCTTAAGGTCTGGAAGGATGGGAGTTCGATCTCCCTGTGTTGTATTAATTATTCTTTGTCTGTAAAATTGGAAGCTCACTCCTCCTAGTTGTGCTATATACCAAAGATTTGTCCTAATTTTGGACTTGGGAACTTAATCTCCCTAGTTGTTGAAAAGCGCCGAAAGCTATTTTATACAAATTATAGCTGTTTATTGTTGTTGAAAACTTTTCCTTGTCTAAACAGTTATTCTTCTCGTTGCGCATGACATGCTTGCAACCTAATTTTATAGCTGTTACATCTGCATGAGTTTTACCAGCGCTCTATCGTGGCAGTTCCACTTCAGGACAGCGATGTTTGTCATGTGGTTCATCGCAAGACGTTCTGAGCAATCTTCTATAGATATACATTTCGAACGTTTTTGTTCTCCTCCCAGGTGCTTCTGTTAGTGTCCACGCCTTGATTTGGAACGATTACGAACCAGAACTTAGTAGACTTGAAAATGCACAGTTCGATCAATAGGCTCAGATCCCTCTCAGAAATTACTGATAATGAAAAGAGAATATACAGATAACTATAAAAGACACAGTGAGAGATAGAAATAGATATATCAATTTATTTTGAAAGCTTGTCAAGGAGATATATTCTTGGAAACATGACGCTAATTTGGGATATCTCTCTTAGTCATTAATTTCCTCACTTGGTGGATATTGCTTGCGGAATGTTCGTTCCATTGATACGACAAGGGAGGCAATTTCCCAGCAATAAACACAACATGCACAGCAGAGTATTGGATGCCTCTAGTTGTACCGTGGTCAAAGCAGACTTATGACTTGGCAATAAATCGCTTGGACGGTCAATTATTGGGATCCAGAGCTTCAGTGTGCTTGTGAGAGTGGCCCTTGGCTGCAGCATATTTGAATGTACAAGGGAATATATTCTCATTCGCGATATTCGTTTCTCGGCCACTAGACCCCGAGAGCATTACACATGAGATTTTCCAATCAACTTTCAATTAATGGAAATTTGATAATACTTAGCGTCTTCAAAAATTATAAAGATTTTAGTGGAAAGTGAGTTCCCGTTTTATGGACTGGCACGATTGATAGCTAGTTTGAGTCTCTCTGGTGGAAGAAACTTTTCACCATCAGAATGTTGGCCGACAGGGTAGGAGAGATGGTGATATGCAATTTCTAATTACTAGATTGTGTGCAAAAATCCCGGATTAATTTCGAAACCTCTCTTCAGTATTCATATGGGGTGAAAGAATATGACGCCGTTGATGACGATTCGTCCGTAGACGTTAATCCTCGAGCAGACACCTCGGTGTTACCCGGCAGTAGAAGTCTATGTTCCACCACCTCCCTCCCTAATTACTACCACCTCACATCTAGATGCGCAGGTCGACCGAGGCCGTCAGATAGAAAGGATCTGTTCCAAGCGAGCCAAATATCTCCTTGAACACTCCAGGAACTAAAAACCATACGATAAATTTATATGATTGGAATGTTGTGTTCTAACTAGCAAAACTTACCCGGCAATGACGGAATTGTATTTGTATATCTGCAGCAGTAATGGTAGTGGAAAAAAACAGAGTACATTTACGGCGAATGCCAGTGCTCTGGTATGCGCCCTTTAACCCATAAAAGCATTATTCCATGGAAAACAATTATAGTTCCAAATAAAATTAATACGACTTTCATGTAAATAAAACTTCATTTTAAGTGCTCATCCTGGTCTTAGCTTTGTTGTAGAGCTATGTATTTTCCCACTATTTTTATATTTTTACCGGATAATTTATGTGCAAGTTATGTAAATAACTAGTTATTAACGGCCACCGTTTTAAAATAATTAACTATTGGAAACTCAGAATATGCCTTTGTTTAAACTTGAGTACCTGAGATATATTCAAACCGAATTGCAGTTCTGATGGCCTTCTAGTTTCTGTACGATTAAGTGGGGATGAACACACACAACTCATCTTTCTTCTAAGTAATTTCGCTAAAATTGATATATATATATATATATATATATATATATATATATATATATATATATATTCCGCATATCTAACATATCTGGAACATCAGTACCAAGTCCACAGCAGATTTGGTCTTCGCCACAACATCAAGAAGACAGTATTTCTTAGTCCCGTTTCCTGATACGGCGTCGGGAATAAGATGAGATGAAGTTACATATTGCATGTTTTTACGGTCGGATGCTCTTTCTGACGCCAACCTCACACTAGGAGCTAATGAAAACGAAATGAATGGCAGTAGGTGAAATTTGGTAAGAAGGTGGAAATGATCGGCTGTGGTCAATTAGTAGGAGCTATCCCAGCATTGCCCTGGAAGATAAAATGGGAATCCAGAGAAAACAATTCTCAGGACAGCTCAAACCCACTTGTCTCAGACGCAGAGCTTGGCTCCATAGACATAGTGCGTTAGCACGCGAGGTCACTCCACTCTGTAAAATCAAGAAGACAGAATACCTAACAAACCAGCTTGACTGTGATATTTAATTCAGTGGTAGATACCTACACTAAGATCTTAAGATCTCATTTGTGTATTAACACCAACATCAACGTGAAGTGTGAGCATGTATAAATGATGGCAGAAGGTAACAGGAGTACTCTCTGACAACAGAAAGTACACCGCAGTGTTGTTCACCCAGTCGCTATCTATGGAGGTGAATGCTGGTCAGTTACGAGACCAGTAAAGCAATACTGTGGAGGTAAGTTTGTTGCGTTAGGCGGTGAGAATCTCTCGCATTGACCACACTGCAAATGATGCTATTGATATCACCCCAATTAATGAGAAGATGAGTGAGATACGTCCACAATGGTGTGGCCACGTCATGCGCACAGCATCGGTACCTACCACGTCGAACTCAATGGAACTCGACCCATTGCAGACCAAAACAATGATGGCAGAAAAAGGGCACTTTCCACCTACAGCGCAATATTTTCCATTGTAGGACACGACCTTCATTGATCCGTCAAGCTGTCTCCACAAAAGTAGGATACACGCTCAGATGATGATGAAGAGGATGAATTTTCAGGTCAATATTTTGAAAAAATGGTGAAATATTCCGTATGGAAAAATCAAATGATAATAAATGTCTTATATATCTGTCAGTCGGTCATGGCCATCCATCAACCATTACTAATTTTAGATAATCACCAGGCATAAGACATATCATGTACGGTTGCTCGGTAACATTGTCTGACCATCTACCCATACCCTACATCACGGCCTGCACTGTTGCTAGGTCACAGTTCCCTCACACACATTATTAAATACCGATATAGTACTTCCGTTAAACAAATTTTCGGATAACTCCAAGTTTTAAGACGTAGTCATGTCAGAACATAAGTTATTCAGGTGATTGTTCCATCTAAGAAAGACTGTACATAAAGTTTGTACAGGACTGCAAGTAATTCCGCACAACAGTTCAGGCAAGACGTCATTTCTGAAGACAGAACTCATTTCATTTTTATTTATAGAGATTAGTTAGTCAATACAGTTTAGATTCAACTTCTTTTTCATCCAGCCCACCTTGTAGCTCTTCATACGACTATGTATAACAGCCTGCAAGGAAACAGTTTTCCAGTATTTCATCTTTACTTTCATTTCGCATTGGGACGTACAACAACACAGAGGTCTCTAATTTGTTCCATTACCATGTCCGCTGCAACACTCAGCACCCGAGGAGTGTCACGGACTCTGTAATGTATTTAAATATGTGCTTCCCTCTGCTCGTTTGAGCTGATTTATAACGTGAGCTCCGGACAGCACTGCAGGCGAGATACACTGTTCTCTGAGTCGGTATCCTAGTTTACTTCACTTGTGTAATGCAATCTGTGATACATAAATATGGTGAATGATTGATTTCGTGAATTATTTGTACATGTATGCAGGAATACGTCCTACAGTCCTACAAAATAATCCCCTCCCATGATTATGCACATCAGAAAAAGCGTGTAGAAGTCTCGCATACTTCATGTGAAGGCAGCCTGTCGGATGTGGTTAAGTTCAGCGTTCACATTGCGTTGAATGTTGGCATTGTCCGAAAGCCGTTGTCCTCTCCAGTGCTCCTTCAAGCGAGGCAAAACGGAAATAATCGGCTGGAACCAGATGTGGAGTGACGGAGCACAACGCCCTCCTTACATGCCAGGCACAATTGCAGGGTTATGGCAGTATAGGGGCGTGCATTATCTTGCAGCAGCCACCGGGATCCATTTGCGGTATACTGGGGGCGCACACGTCTGATCCTCTTCTGGAGAAGATCTAAGATGTTCACATAGGTGGTCGCATTCATTTCGTACCTTCTGGTAGGCATTCCCTGTGAATGATCCTTCCGGTATCATAAAAGTTAATGAGCATTGTATTGATGCGCAATGTTTTTCACCTAATGTTTCCGTGACTCTGGGCCGAAACACTCCATCCTTTGCCTCTTAGATTCAAGGTCGTATTTTAGGCACGACGACTCATCGCCTGTAAGGATACGTTCAGTAAACCTCAAGTCCATAAAGCCTCCACAAGCCTTCATCCTGTAATTTGTTATAAAGCACTATTTTCACGCACGTGGGGCAGCATATCGTCACATTCCCTTAGCGTTTTCCCAAGTTTGGAGCAGAATTTCAGGTTGAAGTTGTGTGATATTCTTCTTATGTTACGTTAATATTCTATATCAGCCATTCTTCGAGCTCTGTACTGGACACAAACAGTCTGTATTATTCAAGATTGTAGAAATTGGCTAAGTTAATATGCGAGTACCATTGCCATGCTATAATAGTGTACATCATCCTCATTATCATCCTATTTTATTATTATTTATATTAATAGATTATTATTAGTAGTAGTATTAATACTGTATTCTTTAGGAACAGTACTCTATTCAATTTCTAGTCTGCTTCTTTTAATTCTGTACATATAAATATGGTATTTATTTTGTTAGGTGAAAGAGAGTGCCTAACGGCCTTTGTATTACCAGGCAAAGGAAATCTATTCTAATCTGTTTTGTTGGACAATATGCACTATGCCCAAGCGACAGGATGCTGATTACTAGTTCGAGAGAGTCTATAATATACGGGTTGTTCAACTCAAATAGAGAGGTGTCTAGGAACTGAGCTTGGGAGGATAAACCAGAGGGGAAGTGAAGGTGTTATCGAGAGTACGGTAAAAACATTCAACGGGCATGTTTACAATAACACAAGAACATAACCTTACAAAGACCAAACGTAGTGACGAAACTAATTAAACTACTGACGGCGATGAGCAGGGTATTTTTCCCGGACTTTTGAAGGCGACTCATACTGAGATATGGAGAACCCGCTGAACACCGTACCATCAATTGTTTCTTGGTATGCGAATTGAATGGTAGCGGCAGCTATCACCGCCCGTTATGATGTTTCTCGGAAAAGATTGATCTCGGTCTCAAATGTCCAGTAAATTCCATCCGTGATGCTTTATGCACGTTCGTGTCAGAAATACTGAACAGATCCTCAGTTTTCACATTAGGCAAATGCCGGAGATGTGGATTAAGTAAGACCACAGCTGCTTCCTTCCCACTTCTAGACCTCTCCTATTCCATCCTCGCCATAAAACCTATCCGTGTCGGCGCTACGTAAAGAAAATTGTAAGAAAAGGGAAGGAAAAACCGCATCCTCAGCTTGCCCAAATTGTTGTGAATGATGTTTATACTGTAATCCCTAATGTCCTTCTCAGAGGCAGTCGACGATATTCTGTCAGCATCTGTCGCACCTGCTCAATGTTTTCTGCAATTGTGTTTGTTGACGGTCGACCAGAATGTGGCGCATTTTCAAGAGTTTTATTTCCACGAATAAAAATCATTTAAACCATTCGTGAACATATTTCCTGCTTACAAATTCTGTTCCGTACATTCGCACCAACATCTCATGTGTCTCCTTCATTTTTTTTCCTAAATTGGAACAAAGCTTGATGTTTATGCGTTGCTCTATTGCTTTATGACAGTACGTTCAAGTGGTCGGTGCAAACTAACTAAGATTCAGGTCCGTGTGTTCAATGTTACGCGGCGCTTCTCAAGATGTCTCCCTCTTCACCTGCTCATGCACATTGTCATTGCCATATCGGTCCATTCACTGTATTCTTAGACATAGCTTGTGTTAACCCTACCGAGTTCGATAGCTGCAACCGCTTATGTGTGGCCAGTATTCAGTATTCGGGTGATAGTGGGTTCGAACCCGACTGTCGGCAACCCTAGGTATGGTGTTCCATGGATTCCAATTTTCATATGAGGATACTGCTGGACTGTACCTTTATTAAGGACACAGATGCTACCTTTCCAATCTTATACCTTTCCCATTCTTCTTTCGCCGAGATCCTTCTATGAGTCAGTGCTATCCAAGAAGTAGCAAAAATAAACAAATAAATAAATTACGGATACTGTTCAAAAGTGAAATTTCTATTTGTTTTTAAGATTTATTTTATTGAAAACTCAGTTGTAACTCTTTTGGCTATGCCTCGTTTTTAATACATACAGTATTCCAATATGTTTTAAGATTTTAAGCAGAAAAATATCAATTGTTTTACTTTAAAGATATTCATCTTTTAGTACATTTTAAACATATTTTCAAATCATAAGCATTCCGAACTTGATCCACTCACTTTAAATTCATAATTATTTCCATAATCATCATCTTTTTAATCCTTGTTGGTGAGTAATTTTAAATGTTAATTATTATTGCATTTCGTTTCATTTCGTACCATTAGGGGTCGATGACCTACATCTTTGGTCCGCTGTAAATACCAATTATTATTCCTGGCACGTTTTCAGTTACCTGGGATCCGCACTTTGTACGAATTTTTGTCCAATTTTACGACCGGATGTCCTTACTGACAGTAACCTCACATGGAGGGTTGTATCCACTATTGCGAGTTCCTAGGTGGGGTGTAGTGTGAGTGCTGTTCTTAGATGAATATGAGTATTTAGAAAAAATGCCTAGTCCCCGAGCGAGACGAGTTAACTGTACACTGTGAACCCGGAAACTGCCGTGAATGGAATCTGGGACCCTCTGGACAGAGACGAGTATGATCACCATTGAGCCACTATTTTCATAACATTGTGCCAATTAAGGAACGCGATTGAACTTATTTAGCTGATAAATATGCTTTTTTTTCTTTCTAGAATCTCTGCATTCTCTCGCTGTGTTTTCATCCGTGCATGGAGTGGTGGTTCTCATTTTGGATTTTTCAGAGAAATGAACCAACCAACGCACGATCTCGCGGACGCTAGCTCACATCTGCGCGTCTCTAACCGCACGGCCAGCTCACCCGGTGAGGAATGCTTAAATACCTTGTTAGTCTTTCAATGTATATGTGTGGAATATGGAGAAAATATTTCAGTCGACGTTTTCTAATAATGTCCGAAATTTTCTCAGAAGTCTGGTATAACTCAGGACACCTTTTCATCCGCACTCCTTCCATGCATACTGGGCCGGATATCCTTTTTCATGCTTTTCTCAATTTTAAGTTAGTGTTCTGCCTCCAAATGTCAAGGTTTCTGAATCATATAATGCTAAATTACCGTGTTATTGTGTTTAATTAATAATTAATGTTATTTGATTTACGTCCCACTAACTACTCCTACGGTTTTCGGAGAGGCTGAGGTGCCAGAATTTAGTCCCGCAGGAGTTCTTTTATGTGCCAGTAAATTTACCGACACGAGGCTAACGTGTTTGAGCACCTTCAAATACCACCGGACTGAGCCAGGATCGAACCTGCCACGTTAGAGTCAGAAATCAAGAGCCTCAACCGTCTGAGCCACTCAGCCCGGCGTTAGAGTATTTTTGATTAGCGTTCCGAGATATTGAATTCTTGTTGTACCGGTTCCAGGTGATTATATAGGCTTTTTGTATTTTAGAGATTCTTTCCCTGCTTGCTTCACGATTTAATCAGGATGGTTGGATGATTTATTTGTAATTATTTACCTGAGGGATTTTGCCAAACTGATTTACTAGAGGTTGTTTGTCTAAGTATCGAGGAAATCCTTCCATATATAGCGTTTTCTCACATGAGGTTTGGAGTCCGTTTTTAGATGCATTTGCATGAAGTTCTGTTTGTTCTTTTAAATTTTCAATTTCACTTCCGCTAATGCATTTTCACTCAGTTTATTGAGCACCCACATTAAATGAGGCCAACGAGTGCCATGAGAACATCGAACTGTCTCATCATTGCAAAGAAATCCTTCTTACGATTCGTCCACTACTGTGCAGAATTGAATTGATAATGAATTTTATAAAAGTCATATTCCAGTTAGCACACCTCAATAATGGGCGACTTTCAATCAGCCGTCGAGTGATACCTTCAGAGTTGCGATTACATCAGAACGTCTTACAAATGCCTTCTATTTCACGGTCTCATAATTTTCACGTAATGAGGCGCATCTCCTCTGCGATCACTGTGACGTATTTGACTGGTGTCCTCCAAGTATGGAGTCACACGATGATCGAGCTGACTAGTTACTCCATAGTAACTACGTGCAAAGGACAACTCTTCTCTATAACAGACCGTACGTACGTACAAGCCATAAAGGCCCGGGGAGGGATGGAAGGCAAAGACTTCCAAAATCCATAACCTCGCCACTAAATGGGATACAGTGCTCATCTTTGCCCCTGGAATTATTCTGGCACTCATTTTTGGTGTAGGCTGACTGTACCTCAGGTCCACCTTCGGAAGTGAAAAGCTCCTCTCCTAAAGTTTTGACTTTCTGGGGAGGAAGGGGGGGGGGATTGAACCCACGTCGTCCTATGTGAACCGAGCACGCTTTTATTGTCTCGGTCAGGCAGCCCCTAACTCTTTTGCACACACATCACAGATAACATTGGAAACGAATGCTGAACTGGAGCGGTATATTAATCATTCTTCTCGTTCCAGATTATGGTGTTTACAACTTCTGAGTCGGGCGTATTTTAAATATTCATGCTTTTAGTATCTAAGCCTAATTCACTATCATCATTATTACTATTCAACACCGATCAGTAAATCTTTATTTGATAATATTTTTACATTAGTTGGTATACCGAATATCGTAACCAATACTTTATTACAATTTCCTTTACCCATTCATGTAAATACGAAGACTTGAGTCTTGATATTGCCATTTATGGCATATCATACAGTAAATTCCTGTCCTCATTGAAGCTGGTGTAGCTCCTTCCAGGTAACCCCCAAAAGATTGTAAGCTGCATGTACATATTTAACCTCATAACAGCCCTCCTGCCGTTCTTACATTTCTGGCAGTACCAGTTATCGAACCAAGACCACCGAGGACGGCGACTAATAATGCTAACACTTAAAACATTGAGACGGTTATTTATGGCGTATCATCATCTGATTGTCCCGGTGACTGCTTCGTTATCTTATCAGCATCGCAAGGAACGTGTATTACTCGGGGTATAACCTTGTTGTAACAACGTAAGCTCGTCTCGCCGATAAAAGAACTGCTGTAAACGTTTCAGTACGTATTTAAATCCACTGCTTTAGATTCTCGAATATGGATCTGCGTGCTCGGTTCTGTACAAAGTAGGTTTAATAAATTCCCTAGAAAAAAGTTCAAAGAAGAGGGGTGCGTTTTATAAACGGGAGTGAGAGGAATATCATCAAATGGGAAAGTCTTGAATCTAGAAGAAACAGAGCTTGGATTTGTGGTATTTATAAGAAATGCACGAACGGGCTGCTTGGAGTAGTATTAGGAATAGGTTGGAACCTCCCTCGTACTTATCGAGAAATGATCATACGAATAAAATAGGGGCCTGGAAACAGCATACTGATGTGGGGAAGTTTTCATTGTAAATAGGACCATAAGGAATTGGTATAAATTACCTGCAGCAGCCTTTGATAGACCCCTTCTGGAGTCAAATCGTTTAAGAAGATCATTAGTGCTAGTGTAAAGTGAAAAGTAAAAGTTGTAAATGACGTACACTGATTTTTTTAATTTTCTTCTGTATTTAGAATGGTCAGCTAGTAGTATTTCTTGTAATATTTGTTATTCCATGGAATTGCTTGTTGTACTCTTTTTGTTGTTGTTGTTGTTGTTGTTGTTGTTTTGTTGGGTAATTATGTTTTTAACTTTAATTTCTTATCATTTGTAACGTCAAGCTGGTAGTAAACTCAACCTCTAGTACAGTAAGCTGTAGTGAAAAGCACTGTAAATAATTAAGTCGCGTGTGAATTTGTATATGTTGATGCTGGATTTAGAATTTTAAAATAGTAGTTGTCCCTATTTCTTGTAATATTTTATGTCCATGTAATTTATCCTTGTACTCTTGTTGTTAAGTTGTTGGGTAGTTATGTTTTAACTTTACTTTATCCTCACTTGTAAGGTTAACTTAGCAGTAAGCTCAACCTATAGTATTGTAGTGTTAAGCGCTGGAAATACTTAAGTTATCTATGAAAATGTATATGATGATGCTGGATTTAAAGTGTTAAACTAGTAGTATTTTATTCTCTTTCCATGGAATTGATTGTTGTACATTTGTTGTTGTAGTGATTGTTGTTGGGTAATTTTGTTTTAACTTAACAATACTATTACACAATTGTAAGTGACTATTGCAACCAGGATATTTCCCAATTTCGATGTAATTTAATAATAATACTAATAATAGTAATAATAAAAATACAGCATGTTAAGGTGCTGTGGCTATGGAGCCAATTTCTGCATTTGTGTGACGAGTGGGTTCGAACTCCACCGTCGGCTGCCCTGAGAAAGATTTTCTGTTTTCTCCCATTTTCACTACCAGGCAAACGGCGGGATAGTTCCTATTAATAGGCCTTAGCCGACGAAGTAATGACCCTGTTGATGATAAATAATCAAATGAAATGAAATGAAATGAAATGAAATTCAATCCAATCCAATCAAATCAAATCTCACCACATCCCGATCCCTTACCAGAAAACGAGACTAAGGAATAGATATACATACATTTTCCCAGAATGTCTAAATTAATCACACATTTGAATTAATGCCTTCATCTGGGAACTCACTATATATCAATATACCACAGAACGTTGAATATTCCTTAATCCGAAACATTCCTAAGGTCATGGCTATAGAAATAATTATCACTCTCTACCTGTAATACAGGAGCCCATATTACACGGTACTCTAGCATAACCATTCTCATTTACGTAGGCAAATCAATAAGTACCTGTAATTTTGCTCTAATTGTCTTTAGGTTGGCTCTATGGCGTTGTATGCTCACCAGCCTCTAGACGGCATCTTTTTCTACGTCTATGGTAGATTTCACCGTTATCAGATAAGTACAGCTTACGCTGTTGCGACGAAAAGATGGCCGCACCACTCTCTGTTTGCACCAAGAAAGAAAAGCGTTCCATAATCTGTTTCTCGTGGTCTGAGGGTGTACCAGGAGTGGAAATTCATATAAGACTTTCAGCACAATACGGGGATAATGTTTTGCCACAGCAGATGCTTCCACTCCATGCTCTGACGTTTGCTGTCTGGTTCGAAGTGGTGGACCCATGTTTCATCTCCAGTGATGATCCATTTCAGAAACGTTTCGCCTTTGTTAGCATGACGGTCGAGTAGGTGCTGACAGATTCCCACACGATTGCACTTCTGCTCTTCATTGAGTAGTTTTGGAATCCATCTCGAACAGACTTTGAGAAAGTTAAGCCTGTTAGGCACGATTTCATATGCAGAACCATGGCTAATGTGCTTATGGTTTGCCACGTTATCAACAGTCACTCATCTGTTATTTAGGATCATATCACGCACTTGTTCAATATTGACATCATTTATGGCTGCAGATGGACGCCCGGATCACTCCTCATCCTTCACGCTCGTGCGACCTCTTCTGAATTGTTCAATCCGCTGGTAAACACTTCGCTGTGGTAAAACATTGTCCCCGTATTGTGCTGAAAGTCTGCTATGAAATTCCGCTCCTGGTACACCCTCACACCACAAAAAGCGGATTACGGAACTCTATTCTTCCTTGGTGCGAACAGAGAGTGGCGCGGCCTTCTTTACGTCGCAACAGCGCGAGCTGCACTGATCTGATAACGCCGAAACCTACCACAGACGTAGACAATGGTGCCATCTAGCGTCTGGTGAGCACACGACGCCATAGAGCCAACCTAAAGACAATTAGAGCAAAACTGCAGATACTTATTTACTTGCCTACGTACTTCTAAGCGCGTCTATTCAATCAAATTCCGTCGACTCTACATTAGTACTTATGTGAGAAATAGGCCTACTTGGCACCGCTCCGTCGTGTACAGTCACCTTTCTGCCATGGCAGCCTCCAGTTCGCGATGCTCCTGCAGCCGCTTTGTTCATTGTACAGATGTATTTTGGGTCTCATTTGATCTCTTGCTGAGCCTAGTGTCCCCTTGCATAGTTCTTTACTGGCTTTAAACCGTCCTTTAGTCATATATTTGTACATATTTATAAGTTACATCGAAATTTGTCAATTTTCAGTCATGAAACCTCCAATAAAACTTAAATTTAATGTCATATTTTAATATTTCTGTTGTTTTCTTGGTAGGTATTTTCGAGGCTAATCGATTGATCTCTCTGGGCATCATCTACGCGTCACCGTACAGTTAATGACTTCCAAGCGTAGAAAGTATAAGTGGGTGGCCATATTCTGATGACTTCATGTGTATTACGTCTGCTGTCGCAGTCAGGTTTTGTTCATTCGTCATTCTACTTTAAAACAATATCCAAATAATTCCTGTACATTCAGTACTTTTGATCTGTATTATCTTTAAATGTTACATGAAAGGCGTGACAGCACTGTCCTCAATTTGAAAGATGTTTCACGTCATAAGTTTGAACAGTGCTGTGCTGTGCCGGGGTCAGAGCCGCAAGGTTTGACGTGGAATATGCAAATAATGAGATGATGTGTAGACAAAAGTTTCTAGTGAATACGGTTTGCATTTTTTTCCACCTCTGGATCAGTTGATTGAGGAATGTCACAGGGCTCAGTAATTGGACCGAGCCACTTTTCTTTATTATCTATATTAATGATATACCAGCACGGATAAGACACTGTAAATATCACTTGTATACTGACGATTTATAGGTCTACTATCACTAGTCTGACTTAAATAATATTTGCGCATACGTCCATAAAAGTTAAATTTTAAATAAACCATCGAAATCTAAGAATATTTTCGTTTGGAAGATGAAAAAATTACTTGCGGTAAGGAGCAAAACATTACCCCCACTCCCTTTGTCTCTTAAAATTATTCTGTATGAAAATTCGTTGAGAAATTTTGGTGTATGGAAAATGAGTGTCTTAAGTGGAGAGACCGCATTACCAATGCCCGTAAAAAAGTACGCTTTCCTCCACCCGCAAAAAAAAAATTAACAACATATACTGCCACTACTGCGACGTAGTAGTAGGCCTAACTGATGTTACAAGAAAAAAGTTAATCCGAATAAATAGTGCTATGAATTCTTGCATTAGATTTATCTCCTACTTACGATACGATGATCATGATATTCATTACTGTCACTTTTCCTTTCTAAATTTTGAACAATATGCATGAATATTAAACGAGAATACTACCTAGTATTTACTGTATCTTCACAATAGAATTTACTATCCGCTTTTCAGTAGCATACCAGACACTCCGGTAGAACACTTGAAATCTCTTTCAGCAGAATATAGCCGTTCCTTTGCTGCGACTGGAGATATAATATTCAACACTTTACCGCGTAATCGAGTGAGTTGGCCGTGCGGTTAGAAGCGCGCTGCTGTGAGCTTGCAACCGGGAGATAGTAGGTTCGAACCGCACTGTCGGTATTCATGAAGATGGTTTTGTGTGGTTTTCCATTTTCACACCAGGCAAATGCTAGGGCTGTACCTTAATTAAGGCCACGGTCGCTTCCTTACCACTCCTATCCCCTTCCTATCCCACCGTCGCCATTAAGACCTACAGTATATGTGTCGATGCGACACAAAGCAAAGTGTAAACATTTCCCCCATAACAACAGAACCATAAATAGCTTAAGCTCTTTTAAGTCGTTGCCATGATCATTTCCTCGATGCGCGTTGTCAGGTTGAATGAAAATGAGGAGTACACATACGTTTAGCGGTTGCCTGGCCTACGCGGTAAAGGCGTGCTCGGTTCGCCCGGAAGAACGTGAGTTCGAATCCCCGTCAGGAAGTCGTAAAATTTAATAAACGAGATTTCCACTTCCGGAGGTGCATATGGCCCTGAGGTGCACTGAGCCTACACCAAAAATGAGTACCAGGTTAATTCCTGGGGGCAAAGGCGGCCGGGCGTAGAGCTAACCACTCTACCTCATCAAGTGCCGAGGTTTCGGGTAGTGGAAGCCTTTACCTTCCACCCCTCCAAAGGCCTTCGTGGCCTGTACGGAGATTACTTTGCTTCTTTGTTTTGCTTTGCTTTTAAACGTACGTTTATTGTACTTATTACGTCTAGTTTATAACCGTGGTTTCTATGACAAGATTACGAGATAACATTTTTCCTCATATGTACACTGTTAAAAGATATACGGTTAAGTGTAAGAGAGGACAATGAGTCCTAATTTCACCTCCCCAAATAAAGTCAAACGTTATGAAGTACATTGGCGGAAAAAATTCCGAACACCATGAAATAAGGAATGTATAATACCGAAATTTTGGCAGTATAATTGAGGAGGTAACATATTTAATTGATTAAAGGTACAAGACCATAGGATAACATCCGCGCGATAAAAGCCATCGCAAATGTGCCATGCAGGTGCATTAATAACCGGGGTTATCGCCTGGCCGTTGAATGAAGGCATGCAAACGTCCATGCATTGTGTTGTACTTGTGCCGGATGTCAGCTTATGGGATGGAGTTCCATGCCTGTTGCACTTGGTCGGTCAATACAGGGACGGTTAATGCCGGTTGTGCATGACGCTGAAATTGTCGTCCAATGATGTCTCATACCTGGTCGATTGCGGACAGATCGGGGGATCGTGCAGGCCAAGGCAACATGTCGACAATCTGTAGAGCACAGCGGCATGGGGTCGTGCATTATCCTGTTGGAAAACAACCCCCGGAATGCTGTTCATGAATGGCACCACAACAGGTCGAATCATCAGACGGACGTACACATCTGCAGGTAGGGTGCGTGGTATAACCATGAAAGTGCTGAACTGGCTTCCATCGGAAAACACAACGGTCCTTCACCCCAACCTCCAATGAGCTCTCGCTTGACACCACTGAAGTCGCAGACGGCGGTGGTTAGGCGTAAGTAGAATGCACGCCGCAGAGCGTTTGGCTCTGAGCCGTCCTTCAAGTAACCGATTTCGAACAGTTCTTTGCGTCACTTTGGTGCCAACTGACGCTCGAATTGCTGCTGGAGACGCAGTGCGCTGTCTCCCGGGCACAGTTAACTTGAGGGGAAGGTTTCAAACTTCTTTCTTAATGTAAAATTCTCAAGTTTAATATCACATTTTAAATGCAAATTTTCGGGCAAGTCTAAGGACTCTATTCAAATCACTGGTGGGAAATATGTAACTTAGGGAATGAAAAGTGTTCCCCCTCTATTAATTCACATTCAACTTGGTATGGGGGTGACTATGATGTTTTACTCTAAATTCTTCAGAACTGTTTTGGCACTTAATGTTTCACATCAAGTCACCCTCTGTAACTTCGGGCCATAAGCCCATGTAAGATTTTAAGTGTATTCCTAAAAGAGTGCACGTGTTTCGCCTGCTAGCATTTTGTTCATGGCCGGATTTCTTAAACCTCTAAGAAATAGTAATACTGAGCGAGTTGGCCATTTAGAATGGGCACTTATTGCCCCTGTTTAAAGTTGCATTAATTATTGTCGAGTATATAATAGACCAGGGCCTCTCAGAGTGCATGCGCCTGGTGCATGCACTGTGCATGGTGCAAAAGACGACTTCACTTGGTTGACCAGAGTGCAGACCCCCACTCCTCGATTTGGAGCTATAGCGCTGTCTCTCTCTTGCCCCACACCTGTCTCGCTCGCTCCGCCTGTCTCCCTCTTCCTCACTTGCCCCGTAACGCTCCACATCCGAGCCGAGCTGAGCCGAGTAGCCCAGAGACGAAGTGTTGGTCCGAGGCGAACCGAGCGGGACCGATGCACAGTGCACGGAGCTCTTGCGCTTCGATTTGCACGTGTGAGATTTTGGGCGTTTGAGAGGCCCTGTAATAGACCGTCGAGCTGAAATGACAGTAAACACTGTTTTGAAATATTTATCTAGTATAAAATTTGAGAGAAATCTTGTGCCTCCGAGAGGCTGGACTAAAGTAAAATTTTACAGTGTGAGTGGTGCCAAATGTGCTCTTTGAAACAGTGTAACGTTAGAGCTACTAAGCTCATGCCGTGTAAATTATTGTGTCGACAATTTTTTCTATTTTACCTGATTTTTGGACTTATAGTCCACTCTTGTTATCCGAACTGACAAGCTCTTTAACTGTTATTTTTTATTGCTGTTTGAGATTGTCTATCAAACATGAAACTAAAAAACTAAAAATAAAATTTCAGAATTTAGTGTTTTAAATTATGTCCACCCATTCACCCTGGCACCTTATTACAGCTTTGTAAACCACGATATCTCCACAATAATAATAATAATAATAATAATAATAATAATAATAATAAACATACATTTTTTTTGCTAGGGGCTTTACGTCGCACCGACACAGATAGGTCTTATGGCGACGATGGGATGGGAAAGGTCTAGGAGTTGGAAGGAAGCGGCCGTGGCCTTAATTAAGGTACAGCCCCAGGATTTGCCTGGTGTGAAAATGGGAAACCACGGAAAACCATTTTCAGGGCTGCCGATAGCGGGATTCGAACCTACTATCTCCCGGATGCAAACTCACAGCCGCGCGCCTCTACGCGCACGGCCAACTCGCCCGGTAAACATACATTCAGGGTGGGGCTCAAGTTGAGCAGAACTTCCTCAGAACACTCGGCCGCCTTAAATTTGAGACGCTCCTTATAAGCCTTTTTGACGCACGGCATTGTTGACTCCTCAGGATGGGACTCGAGGTCACCATCTCTCTGATGTGAGCTTACAGCTGCGCGACGCTAACCGCGTGGCCAACTCGCTTGGTATTATTATTATTTCTTAGATTTTGGCCACGTGTTCTGGCGTAAATCATCTTTGAAATGGGGTTGAGGGATCTCAAACGAAAGACTTTAAAATATTGTATCTCAAACAGTATTTTATATACGGGAATGGTATGTATGTTAGTGTAAAGTAGAAGGATGAATACACAAGCTCCGATAACTTGCGAAAAGCACTTAACGAGGAGCAGCTGTTAAGATGTTTTAAATTTACTGTTTGATGCAGCATCCTTCATGTCTCTGGAGAGAGCCTACCGCCTTGTATTAAAGTTTATATCGCTGACAATACTTCCCACACAGCTTACACACGTGGTTGTTAGAAATATACAGTTTTGAAGAATTTGTGATAGTTACCATGTACTGTTAGCCAAATATTAGCGCTCCGTAGTTCTTGATTTAATCCTAATCAGCTTCTGTCTGTCCTGATAACTGTGGCCTAGAATTCCTCGTAGATATTTTCCCCGTGTTTTCCACTCGTTTGCTTATTTGTTCCTGTACTTGAGTTGTGGATGGCAGCAGCATAATGATCCTGATGTCCTCGATGAATATATTTCCTCTTGCCACTTCACAGGCCAGCCGTTATGGTGTTTATTTAGGAACAGCCCCCATAAGT
Organism: Anabrus simplex; assembly: GCF_040414725.1. Classification (NCBI taxonomy): domain Eukaryota; kingdom Metazoa; phylum Arthropoda; class Insecta; order Orthoptera; family Tettigoniidae; genus Anabrus; species Anabrus simplex. Next base: position 210,731,105 of record NC_090268.1, on the reverse strand, counting down.
TTTGTAAATCTTGCTTTTACCGATTCTATTGAACATGATTCTGTATTATCCCGTAACCGTAAGTGACAATCGGGAATACATTTCTTGCAAAGCGAATTATGGTTTCGATTATTACATCCATGTCTCATTGTTAATTTAAAATATAACATGTTTTTAGTGGTGTAAGAGAGTTGGCAATTTTCAGTGTGAAATTCACTATGAAAATTTGCTTTGCGAATATTTGTTTTGTCCGCCTCTGTGGTTTAGTGGTTAGTATGATTAGCTGCCACTCGGAAGCCCGGGTTCCTTTCGCGGCCCTGCCACGAAATTCGAAGATTGGTACGAGGGCTGTAACTGAGTCCACTCAGCTTTGGGAGGACAATTCAGTAGATGGGGGGCTCGATTCACTCCTCAGCAATTCTGGAAGTGGTTTTCCGTAGTTTATCACTTCTCCTGCAGGCAAATGCCGAGATGGTACCTAACTTAAGGGCACGGCCGCTTCCTTCTCTCTTCCTTGTCCATCCCTTCCAATATTCCCTTCCCCCCAGCATAGCAGGTGAGGCCGCCTGGGCGATGACATGAAATGGCGTATGGCTTTTAGTGCCGGGAGATCCCTGGACGGGTTTGGCTCACCGGGTGCAGGTCTTTTGATTTGACGCCCATAGGCGACCTGCGCGTCGTGATGAGGATGAAATGATGATGACAACATATACACCCAGCCCCCGTGTCAGGGAAATCAACCAATGATGGTTAAAATTCCCGACCCTGCCGGGAATCGAACCCGGGACCCCTGTGACCAAAGGTCAGCACGCTAACCATTTAGCCATGAAGCCGGACGCCTGGGCGATGTTCTAGTCCTTCTCCAGAGTAGCACCCCCCCCCCACCTCACCCCCGACCCATAGTCTGACGCTCCAGAACACTGCCCTTGAAGCGGTGAAAGTGGGATCCCTCACTGAGTCCGAGGGAAAAACCAGTCCCTCCAGACAATTGCACACTTTCTACATTTTTCCTGGAAACCCTGTCATTTCGAATCCTATTGTGAAATGTCAGCTTGTCTAGAATTTCTGCTTTCGTAATCTGCATATCTGCTAAATAATATTTTCACTTCGATGAACCAAGTTATCTGTGTTTTATTAGGTCTATTATTATTATTATTATTATTAATATTATTATTATTATTATTATTATTATTATTATTATTATTATTATTATTATTATTATTATTAAGAATATAAATTCTACTTCTCATACAGGCCTACTACTACAAATTTTCATAGTTGTCCTCATTTACGTCTGCTGATGAACGAGCTGTCAGTCGAACCACGGACAGATCACCTGGCTGGAATTCCCGAAAGTTGTGAAGTTCACATTAAAGCTACGGTGCTGCCAGAGACGTAAACAGAGGCGGGAGGGTGCCGAAGTGGGCCGAAGCCTCCCGAAGCAGGTGGTTGTGCTATAAAGTGGGGCCATGCGAGCACGGTCCTCACTTGTTCCGCCGTCTGGCGCGATGGCTGTCGGATGTTGTACTGTGTTGCTCGCCCTGGCGATGTGTGTAGTGACAGTGTCTAATGGTGCAGTGCTCGCGTCAGGAGTCGAAACCTGTCAGCCCAACAAGCTCACTGTATACAAAGTTGTGCTCCACACCTACTGGACCCGAGATCGTTTCCCAAAACACTACCCGGATTGGCGCCCGCCCGCTCAGTGGTCCAAATTACTAGGTGAGTACAAACACGTGTCCTGCCTCGAGATCCCACATTTTCAAAATGAAAAGCTTGGGCACTTCATTTTACAGTATGTCCACAAAGATCTTATGAAGATCCACAGCCTGTTTCCAGTCATTCGACCGGGTCAGGAATGGAATGTATGAAGCCCCCATCTAATGGCGAGGGTAGGAATTGTGCCGGCTACCAAAGCCCTGTCGCACTCCTCGGGGGTAAAGATTAATGCATGACAGATGAAATGAAATGATATTGGAGAGTGATGCTGGAATGTAATGTGACAGGGAAAACCAGAGTACCCGGAGGAAAACCTGTCCTGCCTCCGCTTTGTCCAGCACAAATCTCACATGGAGTGACCAGGATTTGAACCACGGAACCTAACGGTGAGAGGCCGGTGCGCTGCCGCCTGAGCCACGGAGGCTCACAAAGGTCTTATAACCAGAGAATTATAAAATAAGACGGGCTTCTACTCCCCTTGTGGGTGGGTTGTAGTATAAGATCCACGGAATCCCCTGCCTGTCGTAAGAGGCGATTAAAAGGGCCCTCCCTTGGGCTCTTAACTTCCGAGTGTGGGTTGACGACTACGAATTCCTTAGCTGAGTCCTGGAATTCCTTCCATTTACTTCTGCTAGCCTCCTCATTTTGTTTACAATTGACATTACGTTGCACGGACACAGATAGGTCTTACGGCAACGATGGGATAAGAAAGGAATAGGAGTGGGAAGGAAGCGGCCGGACCTTAATTAAGGTACAGCTCCAGCATTTGTTTGCTGTGAAAATGGGATACCACGGAAAAGCATGTTCAGGACTGTCGATGCTGGGGTCCGAACTCACCATCTCCCGAATGTAAGCTCACAGCTGCGCGACCATAACCGCAAGACCACTTTCTCGGTGCATTTTCATTTATCCTATCAGACCTCCCTCCTTGTTTCTTGCAAACCCCAACGGTATTGGAGTCCTTCATTCTCACGCCCTTCGTAGCCCTTGCCTTTCTTCGGCTGATAACTTCATTTCTCGAAGTGTCGAATCCTCTCCATGATTTCCCTCTAATTAGTGATAACATAGGATGGTTTTCCAGTATTATTTCCTGCTAAAACAATAACCACCTTAAATGTCCACGATTCACAGATACAGTCGGACTTAATTAACCCTCAGCACATTCATATTAATGTGACGCAGATTGCACACCGCGGACTAGAGAACCCAGTTTATGAACTAATTTTAATAATAATATGTGGCAGGACAGTCGCTTATTTTAGGTACCTTGAAGAACATTTGCAAGCGTTCTGCAACAGTCAACTAAATTCAAAAGAGAGAGAATATGATTCCGAAAGAAGGGTGGAGTGAATTCCAACGTTTTATTCCAAAATTTCTTGCAGTTCCTCAATATTCCTTCATAATACTTAATTTTCTTATTTGTGACCGTTTTCCCATTTTACTGCGTTGGCACTCGATGGGGGTTTTGACCCAGTTTTATGACAGGATGCCCTTCCTGACGCCAATCCTATATGAGAGGACGGACGCATTCATTATTGTGTTTTCTTGTTGTATGTAGTTGACATGTATTAAAGACGTTCACAAATACCGAGTCCCCATGTAGGGGAATTAACCATATTTGGTTAAAAACCCTGACCTGGCAGGGAATCGAACCCGGGCCCCTCTAAACCGAATGTCAGTACGCTGAGCATTCATCCAAGAACACAACATATACATAACTATGTTTAAAAATCGTGTTTAATTGCAAGTACCATATTTGATCTCTCACTTTTTTCTTTTTTCCTTTTTTTGCTAGTTGATTTACGTCGCACCGACACAGATAGGTCTTTTTGGTGACGATGGGATAGGGAAGGGCTAGCGGGAAGGAAGCGGCCGTGGCCTTAATTAAGGTACAGCTCCAGCATTTTCCTGGTGTGAAAATGGGAAACTATGGAAAACCACCTTTAGGGCTGCCCACAGTGGAGTTCGAACCCACTATCTCCCGGATGCAAGGTCAGAGCTGCGCGCCCCTAATCGCACGACCAACTCGCCCGGTGATCTCTCACTTTTCCAAAAAATGTGTTTGAGGGTGATGGAATTGAGGTCGGGTGGTAGGCCTAGAGAAAGAGAAATATGGTTGTCGGGAAGCTAAGAAAAGGTTCAAGTTCACCGGAGGGTACCTTCCTCGATTAGTCTTCTACGTAGGGAACTTCTAGTTTCAGTAACCTGGAAAAGCCCAGAACTCCATATGAAGTTGATTGACAGCTGTCAGCACATGAAATGAGTGGACCTCCTATAGAATGCGAACTGATTTGGTTGTTCAGAAGTGTCGTTTAGCCCCTTCTCCATATACAGCACAGATCAGTGTGGTTTCGTGCGCGAAATGAAAGTGAAAAGGACTCTATCGTTTGTTAGTGAGAAACATATAGAAACAATTGTTCAACCAGTTAGTGCACTCACCCGTTCGTATATAATCATGCCTACAATTAATATGACCGAAATTATTTATTGTACTGTAAAAGGCAACTGGAACTTTCATGCCAGTAATAAAATTGTAAACCAAACCAAATCAAACCCCATGGCACTACAGCCCTTGAAGGGCCTTGGCCTACCAAGCGACCGCTGTTCAGCCCGAAGGCCTGCAAATTACGAGGTGTCGTGTGGTCAGCACGACGAATCCTCTCGGCCGTTATTCTTGGCTTCCTAGACCGGGGCCGATATCTCACCATCAGATCGCTCCTCAATTCTAATCACGTAGGCTGAGTGGACTTCGAACCAGCCCTCAGGCCCAGATAAAAATCCCTGACCTGGCCGGGAATCGAACCCGGGGCCTGCGGGTAAGTGGCAGGCACGCTACACCTACACCACGGGGCCGGCTAATAAAATTGTAACAGCCACAAAATCAGGAAAAATGGGGAAAAAAGAAATTAAAATCTAGTTTAAGGAATCCTTTTTCCTATTCGCGGAAGAGAAGTGTTTGCTACTGTTAGATGTTTGGATTACTTACAGTGATAAAAGCTGTATTGAAGACATTCCTCCACGCAACAGTATAGAAATTCTCCAGACTCCTCGCGGCACTACAAGGAAAATACAGCCCTAGAATTTTTTCGCCGTTTAAAAGACATTGTGCAGGCATGGGAAGACTTTGAGTTCAATGTTTATCAGAGAAACAGCATACTCAAAATGCAATCCTTCATTTCAGTTTTCTTCCCCACAGTTCAAGGACATGATTAAATATTCGTGTTTCGCAAACAATTACACAGGGGAGAGACCTCCCGAGTTCGAAGTGCCTGCAAAATGTTGCCTTCATACAAGTAAGGAAAACTGTGAAAAACAATGTGGCTTTAAATTGTATATTCGTTATGCATGGTCCGAAAACTTTTGTGATTTTATCATGCGATTAATGCACCTCATTTATGTTTTACATTCGTTCCCTCATAATAATGTGACTTGGCGCGTGTTAACCTGCCAGTTCGGTCTCTCTCTCTTTCCAGCACAACTGCAACTCCACTCCTCCGTGCGCCGAGCGAGCCAGCTAGATGCAAGGGTTGTCCAGTAGCTGCATTGTCACACGGATTTTGTATCAAGATTTTGACACCTTCTACTGTAGTTCTAAATGACAGCGATATTTTTATGCATCACCATTACATGGTCTCTCCATCGACCCCATCTCCCGACCGTATGGATAGTTCCCTTGTCAGGCGGTAGAGCAGGTTCGATCCTGGCTAAGTCTGGTGGTACTTGAAAGTGCACAAATACGTCAGCCTCGTGTCGACAGATTTATTGACACGTTAAAGAACTCCTGCGGGACAAAATTCCGGCACCACGGCGTCTTCGAAAATCGTAAAAGTAGTTAATACAACTTCTACATCATTTCACCGAAAATGTTTGCATGTAAAATACCTGTGAAATGTTTTTACGAACGATTCTTTACTTGAAGACTACTTGGCACAGTTTTACGGTCGAATGACTTTCAGTGTGTGTGATGACGAACATAAATGTGGGATCCTCAATCCAGGGGAATTATCGATACGCATTTAAAATCCACGGCCAACTTAACGCAAGTAAATTCTAGCTCGGTATGTCTACGGCTGCGTATGGTCAATTCTTCTAACTCGGAGACTGGGTGTTTGTTCTCGTGGCTGTGCACATTTCCATACACATAAAACCAATCGCACTACTTACTGTCAGAGATACATAGGGCTGGCATCCGAAAGGAAATTCGCCGTAATCCTTATCTAAGTCCACAGGAAGTGCCGAGCCAAATTACGAGTAATGGACAAGGAGGAGAAGAAGAAGAAATAAGACACTTCAGTTCTTTACGATATTCTGCCTTCCGTAAGGAGTTTCGAAGAGGCAAGTGAATGATTTCTTGAACCTGGCAATCCAGTTATTGGCCGATCTTCCACCATTTTTCCGTTCACTTTTCCTTAGACAATGACCTTTTGCAATATGTCTCCGTTCCACCTAATTCTTTGTCCGAAGAACTGTAATGCTTCCCGATATATCATCATGGAGAAACGTTTTCTATATTCCCAGTTCTTTGATTATAAAAGTAGCCTACTAGTAACCCGCCCCGACTTCACACGGGAGCAGTTATGAATTTAAGGCGATAGGCTATTTTTATCCTAGACTTTATTGCACATGACATTGTTTTTCCTCGGGCGAATAAACAATATACTTTGATAAGATTTATCTGATTAATTAAAAAAGTTATTTATAAATTTGAGGCCTTTTATTGCAAACTGTAGCATAAAAATCGTTATAGCGGGCTGCGCAGTAAAGATAGATATATGCTTTCGTGGATTTCTTGTAGAACATATTATGATGAATTTCTTACCCTCATACTATAGACATACCTTTAACGGTTTAGCCAGCGTACGGTAAACATGCGTACGGACGGCGGGTTTCATTCCACTTGCTTCCCTGAAATCGTTAATACTCAGCTCCCTTTAGTCATGGATCAATGCTTCTATCTTTCTAGAGAAATGCTTAATAGGATGGTGAAAATCACATCAAAATCCACCAGTGGGTCTTGAGATTATCCATCACAAACAGACAGACAAACAGGATTGAGGACTTTATTTTATACTATTTAGAATTTCGTCCTGTTTTCCGTCCTTGGAATCCGAGCATTAGTCTCGAGCACCACATTTCAAATGTATCTATGCGTTGTACTTCACTTGCCGTGTGTGTGCATGTTTCACAGCCATATAGAAATAACTTACGGAGAACACTGAGGTTTTAAACAAGACGCTGATTTCTGTGTGGTGGTATCGCCCTAACACGCAATATCTTACAGTGTTTGTCCATTGCAGTGCATCCAAGGAAAATTCACCTCGTGATCTCCTGCTCCGAACCTCCAACATCGTTCAGCAATGAGCCTAATTATACAAATTCTTGCCCAATATCCATTTCAATTTATTTGTGGCACGATTGGGGTTGTACAAAACATAATTGAAAGGATGAAAACCATAACGGTATAAGTGACATTTAAAAAAAAATGAGCTAAGTCCAGGATGCAACTCCAGGAGGATGTATCCTTTCACCAGCGAAGAGATACAAGTGATAGCGGTAATATTCTGCTGTCTAGTGATGGGTGGTGTAACTACAAATAGCATGCTTTATATGAGTGTTGAAGATGTTTAAATGCCTTTTTCTCTGAATGACCAAAATGCTACTTATACCGTTATGGTTTTCATCCATTCAATTAAGAAGCAGAATCACATATCATTTTCGATCATGGCGTACATTAAAAGACGAAAAGGAACATACTTATGAACGATATTCATATGTTTTAGAGATATTTTCAAAGGACACTGGAGATACAAGGGAATGTTATAATGAAAACGTGAGGGATGTACAGGAAGTGGATTGGCTGAACTATGAAACAACTGTCGAGGTACTGTTATTGTCCAGAAGGACAAAAAGTCCATGTTTCCCATTTTTCATTACGTGGAGAGTGTTTGTATACATCAAGTAACACAACCAGTTCGTGTGTTTGTTGTGATTCGCTCTGACTTTCGTTCAGCTGTGTTGTGTTTTTCACAAGAGGTTGCCTCTTCCTGCGATCGGAATGAGTCACAGCTTACAGAATCACGCCACTGTACTGCGGAGCGAGTTGTAACCTATTGTATCATCTTACAAAAATGTATTGTGTTGTACAACGCATCACCGCAGTACCTAAAACATGTCCAAACATTTTAAAAACGGTTCACGCCTGCCTCGAAAATACTCTATTTCCTCTTGTATGATGACGGTACAACATTAACTGAGACTGTCTACTGATTCCCCGTCAGTCAGTTCTTTGGAAGTTCTTTACAATGTACAGTTAGAGCCGTTTACTGTCTGGATTACTACTACTATTAAAATACCAGGTGAAACTAGTAGGGAACTTTGCCTAATTAATATTTTCCTGTGTTGCACGATTTCACATTTTATAGGTAGATATTTTGGCCTCTACATACATACGTCTACAGGGAATACTTTACAAAACTATCAGGTTAAAAGAATGCGGCTACACGTACGATAGAAAATTATTTCATGCCACGAAAGAACAGTGTTATTCCTAATATACAGTAGATAATCTTATATTAACCGATGTAAGAGTTCCACAGCGCGTAAATTACTCTAATAATAATAATGCTATTTGCTTTACGTCCCACTAACTACTTTTTAAGGTCTTCGGAGACGCCATTAAATGACTCTAAGAACCATAGTGTCACAACTGTAATACTCCACTTCAGTGCGTCTACTTTAAGATTTCTCACTAACACAAATACTAATACTAAGTTAATTACTTTTCCTTTATCTTCCATCTCTTCGTCTTCTGATTCACCTTCATTTTTATCTCCGTTCTCTTTTACTGGTTCAAATATTGCACCATCTAAATGTTCACAGTTTTCATTCTGCCCCATCCCTTCTCTTACATCACTACCAGCCTGGAATTTTCGTCAATGTGCCTACTATTTTTCAATTTCCTGTCCCTTCCCTCCTTTCTTGAAACTAGTTTACTGAATGATTCAGCAACTTTCTCCAGGAACGAATGAACTTTATATGCTCAATTTCATTCCAAGATTCAGATATGCTTCCCACTATGTCCAACATGTCTATTTTGTGTAGTTTATTGATAATTGGTTGACACACCGAAGTCAGGTAAGGAGTAAGATAAATTGCGCTTATTTAGCGATTAAAAAAGAAAACAAATAGTGCTCATCAAGTTGTCGTGCTGTACGGAATGTCAAGTTATCGGGAGTCGAATAAGCGGGATTATTCTTTTTACTTCTGCTTTTACGCCCTCGTTGCGTCGCTCCAGTCAATAATTTTCTAGCCATTTTCTCCGGTAAGATTTTGTTCCGAATTGTCCAGTAGCTTTGCGATTCGTTCTGATTTTTATATCGCCCCTAATCTCTAAATACCCTTCCCATTATATGTCGTTTGTTCAAATCTTACTGTTACGTTTCAGATTTTCTTTAAATTTTCTCTTTTGTTGTTTAAATCGTCCGGAGTTGTTTCTAGTTCTTCTATTTATTCTTTAAATTACATAATCAATTCTACTTGTTCCTTCAGATTCCTGAGTTCGTCTATCATCTTCCTTTGCAATGTGGGTTCTGGTGTCCTGATGATGGGACATAAAAAGAAGAAACCCCATTCTTCCGTATAATATCCGTGATGGGCTACAGTTCTCTGTACACACTTCATTTGTCGCTATAAACATCATTGCCCATCCTTTTGATACTTTTGTTTATGCATGTTAGAGCTATTCTTTTCTCTACTTGTAGGATTTTGTTGATTCTGCTTCCGTGAGTGACTTTAAAAAGTGTTTCGCTCCCGTATTTCGTGAATCTACAGTATTGTATTGAGTCATTTTGGCACTTGCTTAGAGCACAATCTGGACAGGGCTATAAATTTTATCCGTCATGAACCCCAAACTAAGTGTATAAACGACTCTTTTCCAGGTTACACACAATAAATTAACTTTTTCATTCAGCCTAAAGAAGAAACTGCCGGCCCCGCGGTGTAGGCATAGTGTGCCTGCGTCTTACCCAGAGGCCCCGAGTTAGATACACGGCCAGGTCAGGGAATTTTATCTGGATTCGTGCTGACCACACGTCACCTGATAATCTGCGTACATTCGGGCTGAGCAGCAGTCGCTTGGTAGGCCATGGCCCTTCGCGGCTGTTGTGTCATGGCTTTCTTAATGAAGAAACTAGTCAAACCCCCCCTCTTCTAACATTCTATTACTGTGATACAAAAACCAAACCTCATAACTTAATAAACTACAACACACACAATACTTTTTTGATGTATTTGTAAATAGGGACTTGCACGGAATAAATATTGAATATATGGTGATAGACAAAATAATAATTCCTGGTTGACGACATTCTTATTCCTCCTAATGTGTGAATTGGACACAGCTCGGTGCGAAGTTTTCCTTTTCGGTCACCTGCCTGTTACCTCGCTCCTTTCTCCATACACAATATCAAAACAATGCCTACTCTTCCACTAAATTGGTGGTCACTCCTAAACCATTCATTCAAATTATGTACAGAAGAGTCTAGTGTTCTTTCAGCGTTTCAACATGATCGCCCTCCATTCTTCTCTATCTCCCCCTTCCTTTTTCATTCCTTCATACCCTCGATCTGTTCGGCTTATATCACTTAGAATGTCCTCTAACTCACTTTACCGGTACCAATCCTTCGACTACATCCACTAGCAAGCATCCTCTCCTTAAATTGTGTCCTATCCCGTTCCTTTGTTCTATTCTTCATGCTTCATTCCCGTCTTTAACACCTCTTCATTCCTGACTCTGTCGATCCACTGACTTTTCCATTTTTGCAACATCCATATCTCAAATTTCTCAAGTCTTCTCTCATCCTCTTTCCTCATCATCTTTATACGTTCCTCAGAAACACTTCGTCAGTTGTTTATTCAAGCTACCATCAAGCATCTTCAGTTTCTGTAACCACCGCAATCCTGACTCCGATACCTTGTCCACGTCCTATGTTCTCCCTCATCCAGTGTACCAGATACTGTTCTATTTCATCATGTCCTGCTGTATATACTTCATACTCGTCTCTCCTTTAAACCTGTTACCATCCCATGTTGCCTTCATTAATTCTCATTCCATATTTGTCTCAAAAGTTGTGTCAGCAACGCACAAACTCCGTTTGGAAAGGCAGAATAGTTTAGAAATAAAACTGGAATAAGAGGGAAGTGTGCTGTCGACTCTTTTGTTTCTAACAGTTATGGACGAGACAAAGGATTTGGAGGTGAAATTATTATTCGCGGGCAATATTGTGGCTGGGGAACAACAGGAAAGAAGTACAAAAACAAAACAACTTGATGCACTAAACAACGAAACTGAAAAGTATGATGTGGAAATCAACGCAGAGAAAAGCAAGACCATGGTGGTATCAAGACAAGAAAGACAAGGGAAAGCCATTGTAAAAATTGGTGGTCAAAGTCTTGAAATTGTTGATAGTTTCAAATACGTGGGGAGTGAATAAATACAGAACACAAGGATGGGCGTGGATGTCAGCAAGAGGGTGCAACAAGGCAGTGCATTCTACCAGAGTGTAACAAACTTCGTCTGGAACAGAGAAGTACCAACGAAGTGTAAGAGATAGTGTACAAAATGTATTATGCACCCATATTGACTTACGCGGCTGAGATCTGGAAAAGTATGGAGGAGAGTAGAAATCAAACAAGTGATATGGAATACTTGAGAAACGAAGATGTGAGCAAGGAGGACGGATTATTAAACCTAAATGAGAGAATTTATAAGAGTATAAACTAGGATTGTTTGAGCATGTAAAGAGGGTAGAGGAACAGAGTATAACAAAACAGATGATGGAGATGAAGTTCGAAGGAAAGGAGGGAGAGGGATACCTAGAAAAAGGTGAATTGATTCAATAAAGAAGAGTGGACACTAATTTCATAAATAAAGATTGTTACTGAATGCCAAGAAGGTACTTAATTGGGTGTAAAACCTCGGTACTTTCAGGTAGATAAATAAATAAATGATGGAAGGGAAATACTGGAAGGAGAGGGGAAGGTGAAGAAGTGCCGTAAATGATCGGACCGGATAGGAGTTGGATAAGGGGAAAAGATGATCCCTCTCAAGCCTCTCTTAGGTCATATACGATGTTATTCAATGTTTTTAAACTTTTTCCTAAAAACGCTACGTTTTCAGTAAATCTGATGCATTCAACCCTTCTTCCACCAATAATGATACCTCTTAGCCATCCAAGAATAATTCTACAATCTCTTCCAAATATACAGAAGGTAGTTTGGTTTTTAATGTTTTTACGTCGAACAGACACAGATAGGTCTTATGACGACGATGGGATAGGAAAGGGCTAGGACTAGGAAGGAAAAGACCGTGGCCATAATTGAGGTACAGAACCAGCATTTTCCTTGAGTGAAAATGGGAAAACCCGGAAAAACATATTCAGGGCTGCCGACAGTGGTAATCGAACCCGCTCACTCCCACATGCAAACTCACAGCTGCGCGCCTCTAACCGCACGCCCAACTCGCTCGGTAGTACGAATCCAGATCCTTTCTAAAGGAACATGTGTGATTTAGGCCAGCATAGAGGAACTGAACAGAACAACCGACGACCATTTTTGTTTATACATAGCATCTCTTCAATGTGTAGTACTGTATACTGAACACGACCTAATGAGTTGAAAGTATATTTCGAGTACAACAATGTCCTGAACATTAAATATTCATCTGGTATCTTCTTCTTCCTCTTCCCAGTGTCAGTACTTAGACAATTTCCAGTAGCAAGGACCCCTCCTTAAATTGTGTCCTATCCAGTTCCTTTTCTATATTCTTCACGATCTGGGCAATGTTTATTTCATCTCCACCTCTCTTTGACACTTATTCATTCCGCAGTCTATTGGTCCAAGTTATCTTTCTCCACATTCATATCACAAATGCTTCAATTCTTCTCTCATCCTCTTTCCAAATCTTCTACATTTCTACCCCCATGATGTCCTACACCTCTCCAAATTATGTGGTGTGGTTAATTCTTGTTCCCTGCACCCAAAAGTACTAGGTAGTGCAAAACCACTCTAACAGGGGACAGAGGGAAACATATTAACTGGACTGAAGAGACATTGGGAACGACAGTGAATCTTCAAAAGGAATTAGTCATAATTTATTTATTTCATACCACCAACAGAGATGTTTCTCCAATTACAGGTGGCTTAGTCACTATGCATTAATTATTAAAAATAACAAATGTTAGACAGAGCTTAATATCTAAAAATAAAAATATACAACATTATTAACAAGTAGAGTAGCAAACGGAATTTACAGCACATTAATACTTTTTCAGGTTTGAATATACTTAATATCAAAAAATTAATTAAAAAGTAGACTTTTTGAGGTTCGAAGTGGACTTATAACCTAAAATACTTAATATCTAAAAATGAATTAAAAAGTAGAAATACAGAAATTTAAAATAAATTAGGAATTAGTATCTACAAAAGAAATAACTCCAAACTTGGACTGACACCCGTTAAAGCAACTGACATATAAAAAGACTTCAGTTTTCCCCACATTTTCTTTATCTGTCTTTAAATCGTATATTTTAAATAAAATAAAACACTAAAATGAAACACAAATTAACTAAGAAATAAGTATAAATATAGTATAGTACATATATACACCTATAGGGTAAACCTTCAGGAATAGTGAACTGAACTCAAAGTGCCCAGCATAGTGCGACCAATACTTTAACTGTGTGCCTTCTTCAATAATTTTACATAATAACTGTATCTAACAGCAAAGTCTAGATCAATATCAGGAAATTTATGGACTGTGACGTTATAAGTAGAGCACATTCTGAACAGTGGTGAGCTTCTATAAAATACTGTTTTAGAAATCGGAAGAAACAAGAGATGTCTGTGTCTTAAACTCCCTTTCCGGGTATTGAACGAGAATTGTTGTAGAAAGTAACTGTTATCTACCACATTATTGATAACTCTATGGAGGTATTTTTGATCATTTATTATACGTCTGTTTAATAATGAAGTGAAGTTAAATTCTTTCAAGAGATCGTTATAGTGAATTATGCCGCTAGGAACAAACCTGTTATATTTTTTAAAGTAAAGATAACGTAAGAAACGTTTTTGAACTTTCTCCACATGGTTTTGATAAGATTTATAAATGGGAGACCAAATTACCGACGCGTACTCAAGTTTGGACCTCACAAGTGTGTTGAACAAAAGTGTGAGGGCTGGGATATTATTCAGGTCTCTGGTGTGTCGGATTAAGAAGCCCAGTTTGTTGTAGGCATCATTAATTGTGTCATAAATGTGTGGGTTAAACGACAAATTGTTTGTGATGCGTACTCCTAGATCATTAATTGAATTAACCTGCGTCAGTAATTCGTTGTTGATAGAGTACACGTGTTCTTTAGGGAATTTTCCGTGTGTAATTTTCATGAAGCAACAATTCTTATTATTTTCTATACTCCATTCGTATAATTGATTTAAATCGGTTTATAGTTTGTCGATGTCTCCATCACATTTTATTTCTTTGTAAAGTTTTACATCATCCGCATATAAAAGGCAGTTTGAAAACTTAACCTTAGATGGGAGATCGTTGACATAAACGTTAAACAGCAACGGACCCAGGTTTGAACCCTGTGGAACACCAGAATAGACAGAAAAAATGTCTGAGTTACAGTTGCGATATGCTACATACTGTTGCCTGTCTCTAAGGTAGGATGAAATCAGTGATAGCATTGGCGAAGTCATTCCAAATTCAGAGAGCTTTTTCAATAAAATATCGTGATCAATTTTGTCAAAGGCTTTCGAAAAATCCAAGTAAATTACATCAACATTTCCCTGCCTATGTAGAACATTAAAAGAATACTGCGCAAAATTAACAAGATTGCTTATTGTTGATCTACCAGGCATAAAGCCATGCTGATATTCACTTATAGCCCTCTTTACATGAGCGAAAATACAATATAAAATTTGTTCTAGGATTTTGCACGGAGCGCATAAAATACAGACTGGTCGATAATTCTCAATCATCTTATTGTCCCCAGATTTAAAGATTGGACAAACTCTCGATATTTTCCAGGCTTTGGGAAATGTCTGCTTCTTAAGTATCAAATTATACAGTCTCAGGAGAGGAATGAGTAACACTTCAGAACATGCTTTTAGGATGTAGGGAGGTATCCCATCAGGGCCACATGATTTTTTGGACTTTAATTTCATAATAGCTGCTTTATATTCACTTGTGGTTATAAATTCTACTCCTAGGGAATTGTTTACCAGTAATCGCGGTGTATCAGGAATAGCGTAAGAAGGTGGAGAAGAAGAGTAAACAGATTTATAGAACGTTGCAAAACCATTGGAAATACATTGACTATTATCTAACGTTATAGTAGTAATAATTTATTGCAGCCAATGGCCATGGCAATTATCTAACGTTATATTATTAAGTTTCATACTCTGTAAGGGTGGATCTTTTCGAGTTCGCTTATTTTTAATAAAATTCTAGAATGATTTAGTATCTTTCGTGATGTTGTTTTGAATTTCAGAGATATAACGATTATACGCTTTGTTGATTAAGGTTTTAACATGTTTCCTGAGTTGTTTATATATATGTTTACTATGATCAGAAAATTTTTGTCGTCTTCTATGCAATTCTTTCAACTTAATATTATGGATTATTTCCGAAGAAAACCAAACCGGGTATTTAGTTCTCCAAAAAAATGCTCTTTTGGGGACCGTGGCTTCAAATACAGAATTTACTTTCACGTAAAAATGTTCTACTGCTTCATCTACATCTTCAATTTTTTCCTACTCAGACCAGTCCGTTTCTCGAAACATGTTATATATACCAAGAAAATTTGCTTTCTGGAAAATGAAATGGCGTATGGCTTTTAGTGCCGGGAGTGTCCGAGGACATGTTCGGCTCGCCAAGTGCAGGTCTTTCGATTTGACACCCATAGGTGACCTGTGTGTCGTGATGAGGATGAAATGATGATGAAGACGACACATACACCCAGCCCCAGGGCCAGCGCAATTAACCAATTATGGTTAAAATTCCCGACCCTGCCGGGAATCGAACCCAGGACCCTTGTGACCAAAGGCCAGCACGCTAACCATTTAGCCATGGAGCCGGACTTGCTTTCTGGAAATCATACGCTATAGTACGAGTTTGCTTTATTCGATCACGTTCACCTCTTGGTTCTAGAAGAATTGTTAGTGCAGGGTGGTGTGGATCTTCTGGGACTAACGGATATTGCTCTCTACTCACAGTAACACCACTTACATTAGTTAAAACGAGATCAAGAGTTCTGTCATTAACATTCAAAACATTATTGAGAGATTTCAATTGATACAGAGACATAAAATTAGCTAGGGACTTGTATGCGATTCCACCATTTAACATATCATAATCTGAACTAACTATTAATGGAAGGTTGAAATCGCCTACAAGTATGATATCCTGGCTTTGAAGTTTTTCATTAGTTTCAAATAAATTATAAAATGTTAAGTAGGTTTCTAGATCACTGGCAGGTGGAAAGTATACAGATACAATGTAATATGTATGATGGTGCAACACTATTTTAACACATACTGCCTCAATATCCTTAAATTTTAAATCTAGTTGCTGTGACATGATCTCCTGATTGACAGCAATAAGTACCCCTCCTCCCCTCTTGGTACCCATTCTATCTCTACGATATACATTATACCTATTATCCAAGAGTTCACTATTGCTGACGTCACTACTTAACCATGTCTCGGAAATTAACAATACATCATGTTCTGAATCGGTACTATTTACGCAAAATTCATTTAGTTTGGTGTTGAGTCCTCTCACATTCTGATAATAAATAGAAATTATATTAGAGTCCATTATGAGTTTGAGAGATAAGTCATTTTAGTTTAACCTACTGACGTCTTCAAGTGTTTTCAGATGATACACGTACTGGTCCTCTTCCCGCTTGCGAAGCTTTATGTTGCCTGAAGGATCAACCCACAAATACGCGTAGTTCTTCTCATTATTCAATCTGCGCGCATGTCCAAGAATCTTCTTACGATAAGGAGTTAAGTTCTGGTTTATGTAGATTATTCCATTACTTGGAAAGCCAAGCTGGGATGCGTTCACATTCCTCTTCACTTTACGTCTCCGAATAAAGTTTACTTTATCTGTTCTCCGCACAAACTTCACAATGATTCCCGCTGAAGACTGATGGGGTTGTTTCTTTAATCTGTGGCAGGTGTCGATCATTTCGTTGTTCACTTCAATGTCCAATGCTCGACCTAACACCTTCACTAATTCCAGCGTGTCTTCTGTTTTCGTTTCAGGAATTCCATGAATTTCGATGGAATTCCTCCTACCATACTGGTCTAAATCGTCAAGCTGCAATGTTACATTATTAAGCTGCGTTTTAAGTTGAAGGTTTTCCTCTTTCAGTTTGTCAATGTTTTCTAAGCACAGCGCTATTTCTTTTGATTGTTGCTTAATTAGTTCCGCGGCGGTGTCAAGTTTCTCATGAGTTAATTCTAAACTCTTGCCCAGTTCCCGTTCGGTTTCCATGTTCTTTATTTTCACGTTCTCTAATTCCGTCTTTACACTTTTCATCTGTGTTTTTACTTTCGCTACTTCATTCTTCAACTCAGCTAGTAGTTGGTAGATATCACTAACAGATGGCGCCTGGGCTTTATCACCACTGGCTACAGCCTGACATGTCTTACACTTCCATAACCGTCCCTCCGATTGTATAATGTCCACATCATGTTCTGTTAAATCAACACATTTGCTGTGGTACCAATCCTGACATGCTCTGCACTTAATTTTCTGTGAACTATTCCGTTTGCCAATAGTTTTACCACATTTTACTCATGAATTCATAGCGGAGAACTTGCGAAACGGTGAATCGATAGTTCAACGGCGATAGTACTCCCTTAGTTTGATATTGTCTGTTGGTAACAGTGCATTCACTACTCTTTGTTTACATCTAACCTACACAATCCGTACTCACTTTATCTGGAATTTTACTGTTCTTTCAGAATTTCGATGCACACGTATTTATCAGTCTGATAGTAAAATGCTAATTGTTAAAAGTACATACCTTTCTAGCTGCATACACAAGGTATAACACACTGAAATTACACAGTTTGAGGGAGCTTCACCGCCACATAACTACCTACCACCACACCATTGGCCACCTAAGTAGGCTTAAATCAAAAGAAATAATCTAAGGAAATTTCCAGGTCCAACTGTGAAAGCAGAATGAGGAGACTCACTTCTAACAAGGAACTGTATCTAGAACAGAACGAGTGGTTGAATTTATTGATGAGGCAGAGAAGGTTACAGTTCTATGTGCAATTGTTAAGGATGGACAGTAACAGGCTAACGAGGAGAATTTTTGAATTCTTCACGAAGAAGAAGACAGAGTTCAAATGGTTTCGAGAATTGAGATTGGACCTGATGATGATGGACAGAAATCGATTTAGACAACACGTAAAATATTCGTGGTTTCCAGGAGACTGGGGAGACACTGGTGAGAAAGGGGAGATCCTAGCCCGAAGAACAGTAGAAGAAAGTAGGAGAAAGAATTAAAAGATACTGGCAGAGAATGAAGGCAGTGAAGGCTACAAATACCGCGACGAATGCCAAACGTGGTCCATAGACGACAGAAACGAAGGAGAAAGGAAAAGTGACATTTTAAAGTATAAAATTATGAAGAGCTACCCCGTTTAATTCGAAACAACCAAGTTCAACAAGTCCGACATATTTGGATCGATGCAATCAGGTACCCTGGAGGACTCGATACAAGCTGGTCTTCTTTGCAAAGTAGGAACTGAGCTTGCATTCGGAAGGCTGTGGGTTTCAATTCCTTTCTTGGCACAATTGAAGGAGGTTTACTTTGGTTTCGCATTTTCACGCCAGGAAAATGCTGGGGCTATGCTTTAATGAAGGCCATGCCCACGTTTTGCTAATCCACCCTTCGCTGAAAATCTTTAACATGATAGCGCTAAAAAAAAAATAATTGTACAACAGCACTGAAGGACCACGACCTACCAAGCGGCCGTTTATCAGCTCGAAGGCCAGCAAATTACGAGATGCCGTGTTGTCGGCAAGACTAATCGTCTTGGCCGTTATTCTTGCATCTCTAGACCGGGGCCACTATATCACCGTCAGATTAGCTGCCAACTTCGGAGGCCCAGGTTCGATTCATAGTACTACCAGAAAAATAAGATTAGCAGGAAAGCTGTATATAGAAAGGTACATGCAACTACCTCCACAGAGCCGCACTACCTTCTGACGAGGATACATGTATACATTACTACAACTATTACTAATTAATGAATATCGTTCCGGTTGCTACAGATTTTAGCGGACACCGCTGTGTCGAAATTGCTCGCCTCACAATTTCACGACCCGATCACGATGGCAGTGAGCAAGACTAAGGGTTGTATCACTCTCACCACGTGGCGCCGCACCAAGCCAAAGTGGAAGATACCGGGCTATACGTGCGAAAAGGGCAATCTTGACCATATTACAAGTCAAGGGCACCGAGCGCGTTGGCCGTGTGTTGTAAGCTTGCATTCGGGAGTTCCTCGGTTCGAACCCTACCATTAGAAACCGTAACGATGGTTTACATTCCCAATCTCAACATTTTCTCAACGCCAAAAACCTTGCAGAGATAGGGCAGTCACTCCATGTCATAGAGGTAGACATGTAAAAAATATTTGGTGAAACATTTGGGTGTTTACATGATACAATTTACTACGATTATCATACATATTTTCCAGTTTCTCTGCGATCTAGAGGAAGCAAATGGAATTCAGACTGCAAAAAGCATCAAAATACCTGCACACAGTAATTGAGGACATCCAAACCTTCTTCTTCATCTTCTGCCGCTTTTCCCACACTTGTGATGTCACGGGTACAAACCATGTCGCACGTATGGATTTGGCCCTGCTCTTTGGCCGGATGACCTTCCTGACCCCAATCCTATATCAAGGGATGTAAGGACTATTGCGTGTTGGGTTGGTAGTGCGGTGTGTTGTCTGAATACATAGAGAAGTGTGTTGAGACAAACACAAGCACCAAGCCCCCGAGCAAGAATAATTAATCAGAAGCGACTACTTGAAATCCCTGACTCGGTCGGGAATCGAACTCGGAACCCTTTGAACCGAAGACCTCAAAGCAGACCATTCAAGCAATGGGTCGGAAGAAACCAGGCTGTCATTTATTATTATTATTATTATTATTATTATTATTATTATTATTATTATTATATTACTATTATTAATATTATTATTATTATACGTACATTCATACATAATATTTACACCTTAATTATTGATCGTACCGAACAAGTTAGCTCAGATCGTTGCGACATGGTCGGTTATGGTCGCTAGATCAGCACTCCGGAGACAAGTGGGTTCAAATCTCGCTTTGGATACCCTCGAAACGTTTTTTCGTAGTTTTAAGCTTCAATTCCAGGCTAATTCGGAATTATACCTTTCTGAATGCCACGTCCGCTTTTCTCCCTTTGCAGCCCCTAAGGCAACAGACAACACGACCACACGGCATTAGGTGTAGCCTAGTTGCCAGAAAAGAAGCTACAGTCCTCACGACAATAAAAGGCATACGGTAAAAGAAAGTAATTATAGATTGTTATATCCTTCAGCATTCAGTCGGCAAGCCTGTGTACAGTAACTGAAAGTCTCCATAATAATCTGTTTTCGACTAGTTCTGTTATCTCCTTTATTTTAATGTTTCTTTTTCTTTCAGTCATTAAATATTCTTCTTTGTATTAATATTTATAATACTCAGGTTATTCTATGTTGAAAATTTAATGATAATAACGCATTTGCTTCCCTTTCCACTCATTTACGGAGGGATCATATTTCCTATTTGTAGCGCCATATACCAGTTCCCAAAACGTCGGAGAGAATTCCTCCAGCGTGTTTGTGGTCAAGAGCAGCAGACTGGCTGTTACCGCAACCAAAACTGTTAGCAACGTGATTGAGCATTCAGAGTTCTGGAAGTAGCGGTTTATGCAATCTTATTACCAACAGCAGTAAACACCAAGGATTTTTGCAACCCTCACAGTGGAAAAAGAAACCACTTTTCCCTTTTGCGGAAATAAAATGATCATAAATATGTCTCCCGGTCATGGCCATCTGTCAACAGCTGATAATTTCAGATAGCAGCCAGCCATAAGACATAGCTTGCACGGATGCTAGGTGACATTGTCAGACCATCCATGCCTTATATCACTACCTGCACGGTTGCTAGGTAACATTGATTCTCCATCCATATCCTACTGTATATCACTCCTGCACTGCTGTTAGATAACATTGATCTTCCATCCATGCCTTACATCACTGCTTGCACGGTTGCTAGGTAACATTGACCATCCAACCGTATCTTACTGTATATCATTCCTGCACTGTTGTTAGATAACATTGATCTTCCATCCATGCCTTACATCACTGCTTGCACGGTTGCTAGGTAACATTGGCCATCCATCCATATCTTATATCACTACCTGCACGGTTGCTAGGTAACATTGACAATCCATCCATACCTTATATCACTGCCTGCACTGTTGCTAGATAACATTGACCATCCATATCTTATATCACTGCCTGCAGGGTTGCTAGGTAACATTGACCTTTCATCCATACCTTGCATCACTGCCTGCACGGTTGCTAGGTATCATTGATCATCCATCCATATACTATATCACTGCCTGCACGGTTGCTAGATAACATTGACCTTCAATCCATTCCTTACATCACTGCATGCACGGTTGCTAGGTAATATTGACCATCCTTCCATATCTTATATCACTGCCTGTGCGGTTACTAGGTAGCATTAACCTTCCATCCATACCTTCCAACACTGCCTGCAAAGTTGCTAGGTAACATTGACCTTCAGTGTAAGGGTTCTTGCGTGTTTCTTCAGCTTCCGGTAGTGCCCGCTTTTCTACCCATTGTGCCTTCTTGTCCTTGAGGAGTAGTTTGTAGGTTTTCCTTTCTCTCGCGTATTATTCTAGTTGCTCTCTATTATTACTGAGTCTTGTCTGTTGGAGAGCAGATAGTGATCGTTTTCGCTGCTGGTAATACTCAGTATCAAACCATGGTTTCGCTCTTCTTGGTTTAATTTGTATCGTCGCTGTTGCTATAGCGCTGTGAATGGTAGACATTGCAAGGTTGATATTATTTTCTTGTAAGAGTCTTTTTGTGTCCTTGAGGGCTTGCATTGTTGTTGGTTAGTGTTTATGTGACCGAGCTCGATAGCTGCAGTCGCTTAAGTGCGGCCAGTATCCAGTATTCGGGAGATAGTAGGTTCGAACCCCACTGTCGGCAGCCCTGAAAATGGTTTTCCGTGTTTTCCCATTTTCACACCAGGCAAATGCTGGGACTGTACTTTAATAAAGACCACGGCCAATTCCTTCCAACTCCTAGCCCTTCCCTGTCCTATCGTCGCCATAAGACCTGGC
This sequence comes from Anabrus simplex, assembly GCF_040414725.1. NCBI lineage: Eukaryota > Metazoa > Arthropoda > Insecta > Orthoptera > Tettigoniidae > Anabrus > Anabrus simplex. Next base: position 210,708,921 of record NC_090268.1, on the reverse strand, counting down.
TGTGTCGGTGTGACGTAGAGCCACTAACAAAAAAAAGGTGTTTGTGTGTTCAGTTTCCGTGAGATTGTTTGCATTTTCGTGCTTTATGTAGCATTGTTGTTTCTTAGCAGTAGAAGTTTAGTATGGATATCGATGTTCTTAGTCAACGGCGTGTTGGATGTTTGCCATAGTCCTTGCTGACTTTTGATGGCGATGTCCTCTCCTCGGTAGAAAAATAGGTCTATCGTGCTTGTGCCATTACAGGCGACGTAAGTTTTTTCGTGTGGCTTATTAATAAGGCAGAATCCTTCTTCTCGTAAGATGTTAACATCACAGTTGTTTTGTGTTTGGGTTTGTCCAGTCTGCATTTAATGTCCCCTGCTAGTATTATGTTTCTATCTGAACTAACTTGCGCTATTGCCTTTCACAGTTGTTCCGCTGTATCACCTATGGATGTGCCATATACAATGTACATCCCGATTATGGATAGGTTTGTAGCTTTTACAAACACTTTGTCTTCTTCCTTCAATATTCCTTTGATTGATCCTAGGGTTTGTTTAAACATGATGGAGACGCCCCCTTCTGGTCTGCCTCTGGGCTTATGCTTTGTGTATGAGTGCGCCGTATAGTATCCTGGAATGCCAAGTGGTTCTGTCCGGAATGTTTCTGTGGCTATTATTATTTCTTTTCCTACCCATATATCTTCTGGTTCTCTATTGATTGTATTTTTCAATCCTTCTAGATTCCATATTAGGATGTCCAATTCTGTTCCCGTGGAGATTTGACATTCTTCTTGTTCTTTGTTAGAAGTGGTTTCGAAATCGATAAGTGCGGAATGTTACGCCATTTGAACAGAAGTCCGGGCTGTTTCCCGGTCCTCCATGGGTATTACTACCTTGAATGCTTTATTTATGCCGTGTGTAGGTAGTTGTTCACATCTAATGATTTTGGTCATGCCGTTGTTCAGTAGGTGACCTTTTATGTCTTGCTCTGATATGTCTGTGTCCAATCTTCCTATGTATATCCAGGCAGATCTTGGGGCTGCTCTTAATTTGCCTTTCTCTATGCCCCTGATCCCTGCTGAGGTGGTCTTTTTCCGGGGTAGTCTGCTCCTGTGTTTATATCGTGGCTTCGTGTGTCTTTATGATTTGGAGTGGTTGTGATTGTTGGCCTTGTTTCCTTGCGTACTAATGGGTTTTCTTCCTTTTTGAGGTCTTTGGTGTTTTCTTGTACTACTTCATTGTCTGCGTTCAATTTGGTAGCCTCAGTCGATGTGGTTGCGGTTTCTGCCGTTGTTTTGGTTTTATTCGTAGTTCTTCTGGTTGCAAATGTTTCAAGGTCTTTCGACAATATGTCTGCTTGCTGAAGTTGCGTCTCCAGGATGAGTGTCATTTTCTTCATTAGATCTTCGCTTACTTCATTAAGCTTTTCTTTGATTTCATAGCATGTTTGTTTATTTTCAAGCGCAATTTTTCTTGTCTCATGATCTTCTGAAGTTCCAGAGTTCAGTCCGTAGGTTTTCAGGCGGTTTCTGCATGTTTCACACATCCGTAACAGGGATCCTTTCTTTGACTTGACTTTTGTTGTACTTTGTTATTGTGAGCGTAGTGCATTCTCTGTGGAACCGGAGTTCACAGTCATCATCACAACGGACGGTGTTTTCATCCTTTGTCAGGGTTATTGCACATTTAGCACATTTTGGGCATTGCTTATTTTCCATATTCTGGTTGTTTGGTTGCAGAAAGTTTCCTCGCAGTTGTGGCAAACCGGTGGTTTCCTTCCTGTTTGTGTCACCGTCGTACGGGGTCTGCCAGATTAAGTGTGTTTTATGTGTCGTAAAACGTTCGTCACCCGGGGAAAATCCTCTCGTTTTAGCAGTGAATAATACTAGTATTTTATTGCAGCCAATGGCCAAAAGATATTTACATTAATACACAGCATTAGTCATCTCTGCAGAAGGCTATCATCGATTCGCGCCGACAAGTACAACTCATGGCATGATATCGTTCACAGCTCTTACCACAACGTTCACATACACAGTCCGTGTCTGGTTGATGGAATTTCTTTGTTTTACACAGCTTGTAATGAAATCCGTGTATTGCAAAGCGTGTAATCATGTGTCTGAGCTCATATCCTCCTGCTTGCCAGTTTTTGTAAACCATTGCGTCCGTCGAGTAAAATTCGCTCCATATGTCTCTCTTCTTTGCTCGCAATTTCTCTATAAACTGTAGATTTGTTGGTGTAGTTGGTAGTGGTAGGTGACAACGGACATCTTCTACATAGAAAGGTTCGCGGGTTAACTCATATACAAGCCTTGAAGGCGTATACTTCGAGACACAAAGTGCTTTTTTCAGAAACGTAGCTTTCACTTTTTCTAATTGCTCGAACTGTTTCATTTTTAGATGCGGCCATACAATTTCTAATCCATAGGTGATCACTGGTGACACTTTGAGGTCAAATATTTTCAGGGCTGTTTTGATAGATAGCTTATTCAAATTCTGTATGTCGTTGATGGTTCTGATTGCTGCACTTGTCCTGTCATTGATGTGGGTAGAGAAAACATTACCTCTAGTTTGTAGTGTAACCCCCAAATACTTGAAGTTCGATACATTCTTTAGAGGCCTCCCATGTATGTGAAACTCTGATGCTTTCCCTCCTTTCCTAAATGTCATTGTTACTGTCTTTTTCTCATTTAAGTGAAGTTCATTCTCTTCTGTCCATTTCACCAGCGCGTCAAGTGTCTCTTGCAGTTTCTCGCTGGACCTCGAGGCAATCACGATATCGTCTGCATACATATATATGCTTGTTTCTTCAGGGATTACTTCTGTGATGTCCGCCGTAGCAATTATAAATATTAGTGGGCTTAGTGGATCCCCTTGTAGTACACCGGTGGTTTGTTGAATTGGGTTGGACTTCGCTATTCCGTGACTAATTTCTATGCAGTTTGAGGCCAGTGTGTTCTGAATTAGTCGTTTGAGACTTGCATTGCTTCTCATTAATCTGTCTAGTTTCTCCATTATAATTTTTCGGCTGATAGAGTCGAAGGCTTTGGAGAAGTCGACGAAAATGGTATACAGCTTGCCTCCCGCTCTAGTTGTACCTGCTTCAATACATCCATTAGACACTTGATGGCCTGAATCGTATTCCTCCCTCTTCTAAAACCGAATTGTTCTTCTGGTAGTTTGGAATCGACTTCTCTAGTCAGGCGTTGACATAGGAGTTTTGTTAGGATCTTTAGCATAGTACATTCGAGAGCGACGCCTCTATAAGCACTTGGGTCTTCAGTGCTTCCCTTTCTTTTATATATATTTTGACTGTGGACTTTCTCCAGCTGCTTGGAATCGTTCCTTGCCTGAGGCATTGGTTCAAGACATATGTTATTGCTTCTTTTAGTGTCGGGAAAGCAATTTTGATGTGTTCATTGTAGATATTATCCGGACCGCAAGCCTTATAATTCTTGGAGCTGTTTATAGCATCTTCGACTTCCTTGAATGTAAACCGTACAGTGTCTAGGTCTTTTTCTCCCGTGGGTGTTTGAGTTAGAATACTGCAAGGATGTGTGTCTTTTGTACTTAATACGTGGCCCACATGCTTCTCCCAAACCTCAATAGGAATATTTCGCGGATATTTTGGACGTCTTGGGTTAAGAGCTTTATACGGGCATTGCTCTGCTTTTTCTATCAATCTTTGTTCTTCCTGCTCCTGAAATAGCTTTTTCTCCTGCTTTTCGAGTGCCTTATAGGTCCGTCTCTTGTTGGCGTAATCTTCCAGTAGATTGGTGTTTGGGGCTTCAAGGGCTGCGCGCAGCGCTTTCAGTGCAGTCTTTCTTGCCATGTAGCAATTTCTCCTAAACCAAGGCTTTGCTTTCCTTTTAAATGTAGGCTCTGAAATGACTGTGCCTTGTAGTAAATTTTCTAGCTTGTTGGCCGCTTCCTCCAGGTTGCATTCCACCACCATCTTCATAATTGCCTGATTATCTGTCTCACATACATCGTGCTGGAGGAATTTCGTCGATATCCTACGGGTTTCAATCTCCTCTCGATCATAATCACTTTTAATCAGAAGCATGGTTTCTACCATCTGATGTTTCCTTACTGGGTTTAGGATAATTTTCTGTCCTATTGGTTTTAGTTTACCCAGGTTTGTAAAGATCAGGTCTATGCTGCTGGCTCCATTATGACATATGTATGTTTTGTCTTCGCTTCTATTAACCATGGATAGTCCTTCCTCTTCCAAATATTCTAATACTTCTCTTGATTTTTTTAGCAGTGAATGCCTGTCCATGTCTGTTGCAACTGTAGACTTTCTTTTCTGTGTGGATCGCTTTATGTGATAGCAGTGAATGTCTGACCGCATTTAATGCAATTGTGGTGTTTCTCTCTTGTGTGAACCAGGTTGTGCGGTAGGGTAAATGTTTGAGCGCACTTATTGCACTTGTGAATTTTTCCTTCTGTGTGAATTGATTTGTGCGGTGGGGTGAGCTTATTTGGTTTGTACTATCTGTGGTAACACTTTTAGATGGGTTTGTTTTTGAGGTGCATGGTTTGTGTAGTGTTATGGTTTGTTAAACTTAACCTCACTAATGCATGCAGAGATGAGTGGTGAATTTGATGCTCGAAAACTGCCAGATTACCTCCACTGTTGTTAGTACCATAACGCCTACACCACTGACATCTTCTTTCTTCCGTTTGGACACTTAATTGGTCGACAATGACTTTCTTTTAATTGCTCATGGTTCCAAATTCCAGGGACCGAAGGTCGGTACGTCCGCCTTCTTCCACAACAATAACGCAAAATGAAAGAATGTGAAGGAAGTAAAAGCTCGATATTTAAAAAGAGCGTTAGGAGTAGTGAAAACATTCCCATCCAGACTTGTTTAAGAACTAGCAAAAGAGACATTCTATATAGAGGACCTACGACTCCAGGTATTCCTGCCATACATCAAGCCAGCGAAGACACTTATCGAGATTAGAGGGAAGAAACGATGAGAAATACCCCTAGACATCTATGCAACACACGCTATGATAGACAGGGGATGGGTGAACGAAAATCAGAAACTAAGGAACGTGCTCACCAGACTGGCAATCCATGGATTTCTCCATAAAATCTGCCAGAACAAGAAATACCATGAGCCATCCAAAATCTGTGTATGCGCACTGTGTAACCAACTCTGCGACAGGTACCACTTAACCTTGTGTAATAAGAGGTAAAAGTCTATTGTTGAGTATAGTTAAAGCATAACCGTGCACACTTAAACGGAACCACACAGTTAAATGAATATAATAGAGAGAAATGAGGAAGGATAAAACAGTTTGAATACTATGTATTGAATATTATAATTAGATACTATTATACAGGATAAGCTCCTAAGGAAATGTAGTATATGTCATGTATATACCAATTTGGCCATTCGGCTGCAATGAATTCTTTCAATGAACTTCAATCCATACCTTAAATCACTGCTTGCACGGTTGCTAGGTAACATTGACCATCCCACCATATCTTATATCACTGCCTGTGTGGTTGCTAGGTAACATTGAGCTTCCATCTATACCTTACATCACTGTCTGCAACGTTGCTAGGTAACATTTACCATCCATCCACATCTTATATCACTGCCTGCGCGGTTGCTAGGTAACATTGTATGACCATACATCCATATCTTATATCACTGTCTGCTCGGTTGCTAGGTAACATTGTATGACCATCCATCCATATCTTATATCACTAGCTGCACGGTTGCTATGGTTACACTTCCGTCACGTATTTTGTCGCGCTACGTTACACAAATTTTCTGATGAACCCATCCATAATACATATTTATGTTAATATGCTGATGAAGTTCTCTAGACGTACCTCATTCATAATTTGAATACACCAATCACGCTCATGGTGTTGATTATTAATAGATAGACTATTGATTCGGGCGAAGTTTGAGATCAAGGCCCGGTCTCACACTCGGATACTTCATTTTGGATGTACAACTTTAAAATTACACAATTTTGTAGGGTGTGACAATAAGGCATAGCCAAACTTTCATATTCCTTACGTGTAGATTAAGAAACTATGTTATATAGACATGGATCAAGAAACGCTTTATTTCCATTTTAGAACTCATGTTCTACAACTCTACATAGTACATTAATAATGGGATGCACCAGTTACCACATTAAACTATTTCTTATATGAAATGTTCAATAGTGTCGATACCTGCATCAAATCGCCGTCACATTGAAGGAAACTTCTGCAAATTAATAATGATGTACGAAAGACTCCTAACAGTGACTGGTTAAAGTTTGGTGATGATTATTTGGCGTGCCTTTCATTAGCTGAGTTTTGAAGTTCGATTTTGTTGCGAATGGCTTGAAGGACACATACTTGCTTAGTTAAGGCCATATTAAATAATAAAGGCGAGCACTGGAAACTTTATTAATCTACACCATTTAACGCACAATGAAACGAGCAAAGTTTTGATGTACGTTTCGTCAAAATTGCGCGATAAATTTCGTTTCTGTGAAAATTTAAACTCGAGTCACCAAAATTTCGAAGCGGATAGTGGACAATCATTTCGTCAACACATGTCTCATGCTCGGTATTCTACATAAATACGCGGCCGTTACCTGAACAGAGGCCAGTTCGAAGTTTTGGTTGGCAAATAAGGATAGATATTTTTAAACGTGTTTGACTTGTTAGCCATGGTTCAAAATTCAATAATCGTAGAGGAGTATTAAAATCACTATGCGGAAAATTCTCCATTACGAAGGAGCTAAGGTGAATGAGGTAATATTTTTGAAACCCCTGCGTAATTTGTAGTTACATGGCCGAGTTTGCTTTGCCTAGAGCAAGGGTTGTAACGAATGAGATATGGCTGACAGTAAGCTTCCGATAACGGAATGGGCGTGCCACACTCTGTCCACTCATTTGCCTCGCACCCTTGCTCGACAAGCGTGCATCATTCTGACATGTGACATGGCGGCAGTTCATCGAGTAATGTGCGGGATGTAAAGAAGCTGTGGATAGGAAGGCAAACATGTGTGGGAGCAGCCCTTAGCGTAATTACTATCGGAGCCATACAGCTCGACAACGAAGATGACTTTTTCAGACAAAATCACTCTGTACTCTGTGAATGGTTGATGATGATGATGCTTGTTGTTTAAAGGGGCCTAACATCGAGGTCATCGGCCCCTAATGGTACGAAATGAAATAACAAAAAGTCCAAACTCATCCACTGACCAAAATAAAATAAAAAATGTCATGAATAATGAATGGATGGACATGAACCCAACAAAAAAAAAAAAGCAAACAAACAAAAACAGTGGATCAGACTCAAAAAGAAGGTAGTTAATTAGGTTATTACTGACCAAGGGACCACTTATAAAGCACAATGATGCTTGATGTCTGAAGGGGTGCTAAATGCACGTCTAAGGCCCCACAGAATGGTACATGTCGCGAGTAGTAGGTTCGTGGCTCTGTGAATGGCGTGAGGACAATGTGATAGGTAGATTTTTAAAGGGCGAGATCAGAAATATGGGGCTTTATTATTATACACATACGTCGTTATAGGCTGTCTTGTATTTCAGCGTTCAATCTGCAAGCCTCTGAATTTACTAAACGCCGCCACAGCCCGATATTTATAACTAGTTCTGTGGCTTACTTTATTTTTATACATCTTATCTAAATAGTTTCAAACTGAGTCTAACCATCGTCATCTTGGTCTCCGTCTAGTTTTCTTACCCTCCATAACAGAGTCCATTATTATCCTTGGTAACCTGTCCTCCTCCATTCGTTACATGGGACCCCACACCTGAAGCCGGTTATGCGTTCGGATTCATCCATCGAGTTCATTCCAATATTAGCTTTATCTCCTCATTCTGAGTAGCCTCTTGCCATGGTTTCCAGCTTTGTGTACCGCCAATCATTCTCGCTACTTTTATGTCTCTTACATCTAACTTATGAATGAGATATCCCGAGTCCACCGAGCTTACTCTCCCATAAAGCAAAGTTGACCTGTAAACAGGCCTAAGTAAAAATAGTTTCGTCCCCGAGCTGACTTACTTCTCACAGAATACAGTTGATCGCAGCTGCGTCCTGACTGAACTGGATCTACTGCATGTTTATCCAATCTCACTTACTGTATTACGATCTTGGAAGAACACACATTCCACGAACCTACTACGCTGGCGTAGCAGGGGGAGAGGTAATACTCCCACGTGGCGCGTCTCAGGTGGCGGATAGGGGGGTCCTAATCGGCTTGCCGGCGGACTTGAGGGAAATAAAATACCTCTCGCTGACCAAACACACAACCCCCTGTGGATGGGGGACGCAGACGAAAAATACACCCACGCTATGCCCTGCCTGTCGTAAGAGGCGACTTAGAGGGACGACCAAGGGATGATCGTCTTGGAACCATGAAACTACTTGTGATTAGTACCACCACGCGGAGAACATCATGGGTCGCTTTTACTTGCGCGTAGTACCACTATATTACGTACCAAATAGGTTTGTGATTAGTAGTACACAGGAGCACCGTGCGGTCGGCTTTTGCAGTACCTGTGATTAGTACCACCGTATGAGCAGGACCATGGGATGATAGCTCCCATAGTTCTGCCTTGCCTATGATTAGTACCCACTATATGAGGATAACCACGGGATAGGGGAAGGTCCCTGTCGTTAGTACTCTTATGTGATGAACACCATAGGTTTGCGATGCCTGTAAATGGCGCCGCAAAGTGAGAAAAACGTAGGTCTGTATAATATGTCGAATTTCATAACCTGTGAGTAGTACAATGATGTGTGGAATACCGCAAGTCTCTGCTACTTTTGATTAGTACCGCAACATGACAAATACCATGGTTCTACATTCCTAGCGATTAGTACCGTTATGAAGGTCCGATAACTTGGAGTTTGGACCCCCTTTAGACTGCAAGCATCATCGATTCTGTGTTATGCTATAGCAGCAGTCCCTTTGTTAGTAATCCTATTCTTTTACGTCAGTTTCTGTGAATGTAAAGCATTGCGGGTCGCATCCACTGATTGTTTTAAATTCATGTCCATCCATTCTTCTTCGTTCTCACGCTTTGAATTCTGGTCAGTGGAGAATTCTAGACTTTTAATTTGTCATTCCATTTCGTCTCATTTCGTACCATTAGGGGATGATTACCTCGATGTTATGCCCCTTTAAACAACAAGCATCATCATCGTCATCAGAACACACATTCTAAATACTTGAAATTATCTACCTGTCTCTTGGATTTCTCACCTACTGACATCAATTTAGTCTTGGAAAAGCTAATTTTCGTACCATACTCATTGCACCTATTTTCAAGTTCCAAGATATTAGAGATCAGGCTTTTGACACACTCTACCATTAAGACCAAATCGTCAGCATAGTCCAGACTGCTTACTACATTTTCACCTAACCCTCCCTGACACTTAATACCTTTCAGCAGATGATCCATGTAAACTATGGATAAGAAACTTGAAAGATGATAGCCTTGTCTTAACCCCTGTAATCACCTTGAACCAAAAGCTCATTCTACCATAAATTCTCACTGAAGCCCAATCACCAACATTCTTTAAATGTCTTTGATTGATTTTAATAATCTACCCTTAAACCCGTAGCCCCCTGTACGGCAAACATCTTTTTCCCTCGGTGCTCTGTCATATACATTCTCTAGATCTACGAAACGTAACTCTCTATTCCTCTCGTAGCATTTTTCAGTTACCTGGCACATACGGAAAATCTGTTCCTGACAGCCCCTCTGTGTTCTGATAACCACACTAGTTTCCATCGAACTTCGTCTCAATCAATGATCGCACCCTCCCTTCCAAAATGCCAGGGACTACTTTGCGTAGTATACTGATCAATGAGATACCTCCATAGTTGTTGCAATTCTTCCTGTCCCCTGGTACAATTACTGCTTTTGTCCAATCATAAGGTATATTTACAAAAACCCATGTTAATCGTATTACTCTATGAGGCCATTTCATCCCTCCCTTCCTCAATATTTCATCATTTCAGGTACATTTTCATCTATTCCTGCTACGTTATTACAATGTAGTAAATTTTCCATCCTTTCCATTCCATGAAGCGTAATTTCACCAAAACCGGTATCCTCCCCCCATAAGTTGGGTTGTTTATGACGTCACTAGGAAGATTTCCTTTTACTTTGAGAAGATTCTCAAAATATTCCTTCCATCTGTACAGTGATTCCATGGGAATTCATTTCCTTTTTCTCCTCCCTTCATAATATTCTTTATTACTGTCCAGCAAGGTTTCCATGCTGCTTGTCCTAGCCTTTCGAGGTTATTACCAAAATCTTCCCATGACTTCTCGAATTCAACAACTATTTGTTTCGATTTCTTTCTTTCATCTGTCTGTGTCACTCCTTGTTTGGAGCCATTTCTGATACGCCTTTCTTTCTTTTACGTTTAGAAGCTGCTCTGACTGCATTATTTCACGAAGATGTTCGCTTTTTCTTATCTTTACACACAGTTCTTCCTAGACATTCCCTTTCTGTTTCCACTACAGCAAACCTGTATGCCACCCATTCTTTTTCTATATTCTGAATCTGCTCACACTTTTCACTAACGATTTTCCTCTTGGTGCACTTATCCTCATCTGCATACATTCTGACTCTATGAGTGAGTGGTGAGTGCATTGGTCTTTGGTCCTCAGCACCCCGGGTTGGATTCCCAGTCGGATCGAGCGATTTTATTCGCAGATACTGAATTCCCTAGGCTCATGAACTAGATGCTTTTGCTTGCCCCAACATTCCTGCAACTTATGTACCACACAATACACCGTACCTCACCACATTCATACGTAGCTTCCTATATAGTCCTACGGCAGTCACCAACTACATTTACCGGAGGGTCTACCTTATAAGGCTGCATCAGAATAGCAATAGCGTTACAGAATTCTTCTTCTTCTTCTTCTTCTTATTATTATTATTATTAATCCCGTTCCGTGCATTTAAATTAAGCACCTTTTAGAAGGTCATCTGCAACTTATACTTTAAACTAGGTGGTAGAAGAAGTATGAACATTTTTCGACAGAGGTCTCTACTGTCAAACTAGATAATCCCTCTGATGAGAGGATGGACAAATAATTTTCAAGAGAAATTTTGTTGTCATTAGTTGGTAAAACTGAATTGTTTGTAAATTGTTTTTGGTGTTCTAAAGTTATCAACACTTCTATCTCTTCCCGCAAACTTAATATTGTAGCCAACGGGGAGTTTTGTACATTTATTTAATTCACCAATGAGAATATTTTGATATTTATTTGATTGTCCAATGGAAATTGGGGGTGTGTCAGGGCTTCGGCCCAGAGAAAACTGGAACCTTCCTCTCCACTATAAAAGTTGGGATATTTCTGGCCATGTTGTCTTTCGATCGCTCCAGTCAAGAGGTTTAGAGTGTGTTTGTAGCGGAGGCAGGGGAAGGTATGCCTCGTCCATCGCCGGGAGATCCACCAGCTCAAGGTAATGGCAGACTCTGTGTAATTGTGTAATAGTCTCGGAAAGATAGTTTGAGGGGATGGTTTCTATATGTAACCTCTCAAACCAGTCTAAATAAATTAACCGAACTTAGGGATTACAGAGTAGGAACCCTCTTGTATTCCCTATCAATTTGATATTGAGGTGACTATGATTTTGTAAGCTTTAATATCTACCTCTTAATTTTGTAAATTGAAACTTCCTCTCCGTCTAGTTACCTCCGTAGTATAGCGTTAGCCTCTGTAACTTCGGGCGATAAGTCCACATAGGGTTTTAATGATGTTCTGGTGAATTCCAAAGCAGTGCATGTGTTCGCCTCCTAACATTTTGATTTTCGGTCAGTAACGTTAACCTTTTCTTTTTTTAAGTAAGGCCAGGTAGAATGGGCACTTATTGTCACCGTTAAAGTTCATTATTTTCATTCTGTTTTCCTAAGTAATTTCTACAGTGTCTTATGTTGGTTTTTGTTAAATGTAGGTTGTGTCCTTAATAAGCTTGGACCGGGCGAGTTGGCCGTGCGTGTAGAGGCGCGCGGCTGTGAGCTTGCATCCGGGAGATAGTAGGTTCGAATCCCACTATCGGCAGCCCTGAAAATGGTTTTCCGTGGTTTCCCATTTTCACACCAGGCAAATGCTGGGGCTGTACTTTAATTAAGGCCACGGCCGCTTCCTTCCAACTCCTAGGCCTTTCCTATCCCATCGTCGCCATAAGACCTATCTGTGTCGGTGCGACGTAAAGCCCCTAGCAAAAATAAAAAATAAAAATAAAATAAGCTTGGAACATATAAATGTTGGAGAATAGTCTCCTAGAGAGTAAGTGTGTGGAGCAAAGACGCTCTTTTTATACTATTGTAAATTCTAGAACTTAGTCTTCTAGAAGAGTTATTGAATGGAGCAGTGATTTTTCTTGTTACATTTACAAATTGGGAGCTTTAAGCTCAGTCTCTAAAATTTTTGTCATTTGATTATCCTAGGCTTTTTTAAGTATTGTTACTCAATCTCTCGAGTTAAACTTTTGTGCCTGATTTTTGGTTATTGTTTAACCATGTTTAACAGTTTAAAAGAAATAAAAGGTCTAATAAAGAAATATAATTGCGAAATTTTAAAATTTAAATTTACTATTTAATCTTTTCCCTATACACGGATTCCTGCACCTTCTTACACCTCCGCCCACCACGGAATCCCCGTAATATTTATTATTTTATTATTATTATTATTATCATTATTATTATTATTCCGCCTCTCAGGTGTAATGGTTACTGTGATACTCTGCCATCCCCAGGAGCCCGGGCTCTATTCCCGGCTCTGCCACGAAATTTGAAAAGTGGTACGAGGACTGGAACGTGGTCCACTCAGCCTCGGGAGGTCAACTGACTAGATAGGATGCGATTTTATCCTCAGCCATCCTCGAAGTTGTTTTTCGTTGTTTCTCACTTCTTCTCCAGACAAATGCCGGGATGGCACGTAACTTACAGTAAGTCCACGGCCGCTCCCTTCCCTTGTCTTTGCTTATCCCTTTCAATTTCCAACCGCCACAATGCCCCTGTTCAGCAAAGCAGATGAGGCCGCCTGGGAGATGTACTGCTCCTTCTCCCCAGTTGTATACCGAACCAAATATCTCGCGCTCCAGAACACTGCCAGTGAAGCGGTAGAAAGGGATTCCTCGCTGAGTTCGGGAGATAAATCAGATCTAGACGGTGAGCTGACTAAACGAAAAGTAAAACTGATCATTATTATTATTATTATTATTATTATTATTATTATTATTATTATTATTAATTACATGGCACGTAGTGATGCATGAAACCAGTGTATGGACTCATGACTCGAACACCAACAATAACGAAAAAACGTGCTTACAAATATCACCTATGAAATTTTTCACTATAATATAAACAAAATAGGGACCTCTAATTGGGGGTAACAAATTCTTTATCACCCTACGTTTATCAAGTGTCGGAAAGTATGAAGTACACCGCATGCGATTCCAGTAACCAGTAAAAGTCACACAGGCCAATAACTCGCGAATACGGTACAATTTATAGTAACCATAAAATCGAGAGAGGACGTAGCCCTCACTTTGCATTATACCACTTATCACTGCAAACCAGATGTAATTAACTCCCATTCCCTAATGTAAACCTGTAGAACAAGAATCATTTTTCTAAATTTTTTCCAAACAAAAAATGATCGGCTGTTAATTCTAAGTCCCGGAGTACAAGCGGTGTATATCACTTATATCCAATAAATCTCAACACTGTTAATGGCAATTGCATCATATCATCCTGTAACAGTCACTACTCCTCTGGAACGTTCATTCTGTACGGATCTGTACCTTCAGCGAGAAAGGAAGAGATTTGATTTTGTGAATGGTGTAAGTTAGGGGTTCTTCTTCTACCTCCTTTCCCACACCGTGTGGGGTTGCGGCTAAGAACTTTGTCGCACCTGTGTATTTGGCCCCTTTTTGACTGCCGAATGTCCTTGCTGATACCATCCCTATATGTAAGGACGTGATCACTAATGCGTGTGTGGACCGAGCTCGATAGGTGCAGTCGCTTAAGTGCGACCAGTATCCCGTAATCGGGAGATAGTGGGTTCGAGCCCCACTGTCGGCAGCCCTGAAGATGGTTTTCCGTGGTTTCCCATTTTCACACCAGGCAAATGCCGGGGCTGTACCGTAATTAAGGCCAAGGCCGATTCCTTCCACTTCCTAGGCCTTCCTATTCCATCGTCGCTATAAGACCTATCTGTGCCGGTGCGGCGTAAAGCAAATAGCAAAGAAAAAAAAAAAGAAAGATGAAAACTAATGCTTGTTTCTATGGTGGTTGGTAGTGTCATGTGTTGTCTAAATATGAAGAGGAGAGTGTTGGGACAAACACAAAGAGCCAATCGCTGAGCCAGAAGAATTAATCACATGAATTAAAATCCCCGGCCCGGCCGGGAATCGAACCCGTGACCTTCTATACCGAACGCCTCAACGCTGACCATTCAACCAAGGAGTCGGACTATAACTTAGAAGTATGATTATTTTAAATGCTTCGACGAGTACCGAGTTACTGCAACGATTATTTTAAACAGTTGTTCCAACCATATCCGTTGATAACAAATTGTTGAACGAAGAACCCTACTGTAAGCTTCTATGAAATGGGGATGTACACATGAACAATACAAAAAATCATCGCATCTCTGGGGACGTGAAATTTAAGAAGTCCACTTCGGATATTCGGCCTTCTATAGTCAAAGGCATGCGTTTTGCACCACGGCGCGTAATTCTCACTCTGTCGCTCTCACTCTCCCTTCTCTCTCCCCCTCGTGATATGCACTTGCATACAGCACTAGGAAGTTATAAGCACATAACCCACTCCCACGGTAGATCTACAAAATTCGTGCCTACCGTAACAGCTGAGTTTCGATATTTGATATTCCCCAGTGAACACACCGTGATGATGTCCGGCACAGGACATACCAATTTTGTCCGACAGAACTTCGATGCTGAACGCTAAGCTAAGCTAAATATTTTACATTCCCCTCCATGAGAGGAAGGGGCGGGCCACCTCTAGAAGGCAACGCCTTCTCTCTGGCCTGGAGATTCGGCGTGTAGAAGCGTTTTTAAAGATTAAGGATGAGGGTATTGCGATGTGAAGTGATGATGGAGATGTGGGGGCGGGGGGATTGTCCTCTAGGACAAGTGCTTTATTTATCATTTATGAGTTTTGCAAATATTTTACAGTTATATTATTGTGGTTACTTCTTGCTTAATGCTTTCTTTCATTCTGAAATGACAACATTATTCACTCGCACAAACACGGCAATTTTAGCATTCGTGATGAAGCGATTCGGTGTGGTGTTTCGCCTAGGGCTGTTCGAAGATGTAAACAGCAATGGCGGGTATCAGGAATGTTTCCGAAATAAAGGTCGAAAATTAATTGCTTCAAATACTTAAGAATAAAAGAACATCGGAATTTCATTTTCTTGGATCATTACTATCTGTTAAACCCAAAGAAGAATTACAGACATTCCAGGAAATGAACAAAATCAGTTGGTGACACAATGAAGAAAGGCAACTGTGGATAGATTATAAAAACCAGGAACCTGTTATGGAGGCGTAGCAGGGTAAGAGGTGATACTCCCACGTGGCGCGTCCCCAGGTGGCGGATAGGGGGTCCTAACCGGCTTGCCGGCGGACTTGAGGGAAATAAAATACCTCTCGCGGACCACACACACACACCCCCTGTGGGTGGGGGAGGACTTTGGAATTTTAAATTGTCATTTCATTTCGTCTCATTTAGTACCATTAGGGGCCGATGACCTTCGATATTAGGCCCCTAAAACAATCAGCATCATCATCAGATTATAAAAAATGTAAACTTGCAGTTTTCCTTGGTTTCTAATGATAAACGTAATGTCGTTGAACAGAACAGGTAGGATTGGTAGTATATACAAGCCATGCTCAATGAAACTTTATCTAAGAAACCAATTCAACTACACAGGAACAAAGGGCATAAGAACGACGAATTCGCAGCCAGCTTATTGTATGAAGAAGAACCAGCCTATTACACATTTAATAAAGAAAGTAGCACATTCCTGCGGCGACGCCGAGGTACTTCTGTGGATGATCAGCCCAGCGTTCTTAAATTTTGTCGAGGGACCAACTTCTTTCGAAAATCTCAAAAGCGTGAATGGTATTTAACATCCTACATATCAAGCAGCATGCCTTGACCCTTTCATGAACTTTCGATGTTAGTCCCCTTAAAGCGACAAGCAACAAGCAAGCTTTTCATGGAAGATTATGTAAGAGACCTCCAAAGACATTACCAAGATGCATACATAAATGCTCATTTACAAAACTTTACTAACCGTGATCTGTTTGCGTTACAAGACATTCTTCTTTCTATTGGCAGCAATACTCTCCCTCATTATGGTTTTCCATCTCCATAAGTGACCAATGGGATTGTTGATCATATGAACAGAGAATGTATTGAACACACAAATGTTGATCCATTTGAACTTAACATGCGATAAATCAGAATGAACCAAGATTAAACAACGAACAAAATCAAGTTTACCGAC
Organism: Anabrus simplex; assembly: GCF_040414725.1. Lineage (NCBI taxonomy): Eukaryota > Metazoa > Arthropoda > Insecta > Orthoptera > Tettigoniidae > Anabrus > Anabrus simplex. Next base: position 210,692,375 of record NC_090268.1, on the reverse strand, counting down.
TTCTCATTGACAGTGTTAATGCTGCTGGTGGTATATAATTTTTAGATGCTTCAGGTGATACTCTCAAGACAGTTTTGATAAATCTTGTACAGACCAAAATACGTTCAGAAAAAGGATTGCTATAGCAGTCGCATCTTCCGAAATAGCTGCAACTTTACTTCCTTGCACATTCCATGTTTAAAATACTAATAGTAGCAAAGCGTATGGAAAATCGAGTCTTCACCGTATCGAAAAATAGACATAAAGTCGTAGTGTTACAAGAGTGTGTCTTTGTAGTGTGAGACGAATGCACTATGGCGAACAAAATTTCAGAACAGAACAATGCATGACCAAAGAGGTAATACTTTTATTATATGGAGGAGTAACATTTTTATTCCGTGGATATTTTAGACAAATATTACCAATTGTCACTAAAGGTACGCGAGCGGACGATATTAACGCCTCTTTAAAACGTACTGTACTTTGGAGACATTGTAAAAATCTTTCTTTAAAATAAAAAGTGAGAGCAACTTCAGCTGATTTTCCTTGATGTTGGAGAGGTAAAGTGTCCAGAAGTAAATGATGCTCTTAATATAGAACTACCTACCGGCCTTTGTCAGGTTGTGGCGGACATTGGAATTTTAATAGTAGTTACGATGATGTTCATAATCTCAATGTAAAAGAAGATTCGTGGTTGTGTGAAAGTTCAATTTTAGCAAAAATGAATGACCATATTACTGTGCTTATTCAGTGCATTTTAGATAAGCTTCCTGGTGAATTACAAACGTACCTTTCCATCAATAAAATTTGTAATCCGGATTAAGCTGTTAAATATCCGACAGAATTTATAAACTGTATAATTGTGCCTGGTCTGCCCGCTCACAAACTAGAACTTAAGATTGGCGTTCCCATCATACTACTCCGTAATTTGAACCCACTGAAACTTTGCAATGGTATTAGATTGCGAGTAGTACCATTGCAAAGAAACGTTATAGAGGGTCGTGTATTATCCCGATGGGGAGAAGGTGAGACGATATTTATACCACGGATTCCCATCATACCGTATAGAGTTTTCCTTTTGATTTCCAAACAATGCACTTTCCTATCAATATCAGCTTTGCTATGAGAATCAACTGGTCACAAGGGCAAACATTGGGCAAAGTTGGCATAGACAAGGGTTGTTTTACCCATTTCCTATACGTCGCATGTTCGTGAGCGAGGGATGCCACTAGCGTTGTTGTTTTAGCCCAAGGAAATCGTACACCAAGTATTGCATATACAGAGATTATCCAATGAGATTAATACGAAATGAAAAATAACTTCACGGGCGAGTTGGCCGTGCGGTTCGGAGCGCGCAGCTGTGAGCCCGCATCCGGGAGATAGTGGGTTCGAACCCTACTGTCGGCAGCCCTGAAGATGTTTTTCCATGGTTTCCCATTTTCACACCAGGCAAATGCTGGGGCTGTACCTTAATTAAGGCCACGGCCGCTTCCTTCTCATTCCTAGGCCTTTCCTGTCCCATTGTCGCCATAAGACCAATCTGTATCACTGCGACGTAAAGCAGTTAGCAAAAAAAAAAACTTAAAAATTAACAAGGAAGCTTTATAAGTGAAAAGGGATATTCAACGCGTTCGGAGTCGTGGGCAAAGCTATTAAAAATAAAAGTGCTGTATTTCATCCAATTTACCGATGTAAAAAGATGTGTGTTAATAAAATATGTTTTATTTTGCTTGTAAACAAATAGTTTAAAACATGTAACAGCTGAATTAATAAATGCGGATTAAACCTCGGGTAGTCCGGCCACGCGGTGTAAGGGGCAACGCGTCTTCCTGTCACCCGGCGGCCCCGGGTTCGATTTTCGGCTGGGTCAGGGGTTTTTAATTGAAAATGATTAATACCCCTGGCCTGGGAACTGATTGTTTGTGTCGTCCTTAACGTTCCTTTCTTTATATTCAACACTCTACACTTCCTCCATTCCAATTACACGCCGGTTCATATCACATGGTGCAAGTAGGGGCAACGGATCTCAATAGGTCGACGCCCCGAACAACTAGCATTAAAAAAGCCGCGGGTACAAATACAGGGAAATTAGAAGGGCACATGTTTATAAGTACAATTAAAAATCTTATCTAATATAAATAAAAATGAATCAGTGATATAAGAAAAGGCTGAATTGCATAAACATTGACTTTTGAGGAAAAACGACAACACCACACATTTCTTGGATTATTATATGTTTATCTCTTGTGGTTGCATATAGGTATAACAGTTTGTAATAATGCAGTGATTGTATTAGAGGTGTCCTACTGCTCGTGTTAAAATGGCGCTGGTGAAAATTCACAATAAATCAAGCAGATTTGTCACCAAAAGTATGTAAATGTGACGGAAAGGTATTCGATAGGAGTCTGAAGTTATCGACTGATTTCGTTCATTTGGATATCAGCGTAAGGAACGCACCCTCGTCTACGCAGCTACATTTGCCGGGTGAGAGAGGTGTCGCGTTCGGGGAAGTGGGGCGGGTAGCTTCAGTACAGTATCGAATTCGCCGCCAAATTATAGAAGGTGGTATGATTACACGTGAGACCCTATTCACATCGAATTGAGGAAACGTGCTCAGACCGTTAGAGCGGATCAAGGAACCCAGGACAAGTCCACTATGTGCGGGCTGAATGGAGCAGGAAGTGTGTGCGTGTGTGTGTGTGTGCGGTGGGGGGGGGGGTACGCTAGAAAGAGGAGCGTGGCGAGGCTGCTCAACCAAGTACGGGCACTGCCGGTCTTTCTACTGCTCATGTGTGCAAATGACTTTGGGTGTCTTTCTTTTTGAGGAGCTTAGTAGTCCTTTCCTTCCTCCAGATGATACCTGCCCAAGTCTTACATTCTTTCCTTTCTGATCAGAGTGTTTAGAGGATTTCCCTATGGTTGGGAACGTAGAATACATCTACGGTATACCCAAGCCTTAAAGGGTAAGTAAAAGGGAAACCCTCAAGAGCTCTCAATTTAAGGCATGAGTTGGCGACCACTGAATCCCTATCACTCTTCCGAGTCCTAGAGTGTATTTGATTTTCAAGCAATTCTTGGACATTCCGTCTTTTTGACGCAAATCTCCCTGCTTCGAAGGACTGTTCCCCTTCCTTTTTATGGAATGTTTACCTACTGTTTGCCTGAATTGTCAGCATACTGAACTTCGATTCAAAGGATTGCCGGTTCAATTCTGGACCGAGTTGGCCATTTCAACTGCGTATAGTCAATTCCCTTAGCTCGGGGACTCGACGTTTGTGTTCGTATTAATACATAAATTCATTTTCATTCAACACATCCCACTACAAACGTCACAGAACACGAAATAGTGAATCCATCCGTATAGGCTTGGCGTCAGGAAGGGCATCCGGCCGTAAAACTGGGTCAAAATACCCACCCGGTAATGACCCCAAGAAATTAGGGAAAGGGCTAAGAATAGAAGAATAATTTGTCTACTTCTACTTCCAGTTAAAACAATAATCACCGTCACCAGCTAAACGGCCTGCACTCCGTAGACAATCAAGTAAATATCTTGAAAATGAATTATACTGCATTTAGAAATCAAATTCTCACTTTTTCGTTGGTTTAAAAAGTAATTTAGTTAATACACTCCAATTCATGAAAACTTTGTCATTCTAAGGTGAGGTTACGTGACCGTGGTACCATGATTTCTGATCTCTGGGGGATTGCATTTCTAAATCCTCGTTCACGGCTGTCGACTCGTGCAGGACATTTAGGTCACTTTATTGGGCCATTTGCAGGCTCAGACACGGCGAGGCGAGAAACTTGTAATAGGTACGTGCTAAAAGGGCGGGAGATCTGCGTAGCGCAGCTCCCCTTCTAGGACACGGCCATGTGGACGATATTAACCTGCTGAATGAGCTGCGGTATTAACGTGTGCCATATGGAACTGGACTGAAATCCTCATAGAAGAAGAGTCCATCCGTGGAGACAATTGGTTTGATGAGTTTCATGAATATGGGATCAATCTGAGTCCAGCATTTCGACCACTTAATTGTTACAAGTTTCATTCCTTACACGTCTGACCTTCCTTGAAATTGAAAAATGCTAGCGGGTGTCTCCCTCAAATAAAATCACATAGCTTGATATTCTATTAGTTCCAAGTATTTATTTTCTAGATATAAAACCTACATACAAGCATACATTGTCTACAGAACAACTTGAACTGTTCGAAAGCGAAACCCACACATTGGTTCCTTGATCATAGAGATTAGTTCGAAGTCGAAGGGACTTAAATCCGGAGAGTATGGTAGTTGGTAGAGAACCTTTACAGCCCCAGGAACTGAACAAATCAAACACCGCTCCTGCTGCCTCCGTGCGATCGTCGTTGATTATTTCACAGGCCTTCGGCGTAGCTACCATCGTTTCGTACAAGGTGTTCCCAGCGGTGCGGAAACATCAGATCGGCGCTACTTAATCTCCGGAGGATGTGAAGGGATCCCTTCAGACTGCAGATCGTCTTCAACTGTACGGAAGTGAATTCCACAAAGTGGTTCCTTAATATTAGAGGGATTAAGTAGATAGAAATCATAAGGAGGGTAGTAGAGCACTTCACATCGCCAGTGAATGAAAAATCGGACAACGCTCCTGCTGCACGCTCCCTTACATTGTTGTGCAAAATATTACGTAGGTCATGCATGAAGTGTCCCTGTTGACATGACATGAAGAGGGAGTTTCCCTACAGTTAGGCAGCAATTTAAACACCTACCTATAGTGAAATCTTGGGGAGATAAGCTGAACTCTACCTTAACAATGAAGTTGAAGACTACCTATAGATTGCACTTCTCAGGTTGAGGTTGCCACCTACTAACCTATGTTTAAGAAATGTAACAGAGGTTTGCAAATCTTTTTCTTTGGTCATTTCTAAGGGTTGCCTATACTGAACTTTATTCAACCAATCATAGCTCACTCTCTCATTATAAAAGGAAGGGCGTGTTGTCTGCTAAATATTTTCTTGATTGTGGGATCATCGACTGAGGTGCATACCACACTTAAGGCAGCTAGTGTGCTGGGGCAAAAAGTAAGGTGGGCTTCTTCATCCTAAACCACGTGACTCTAGAATTTTTTTTTTTGCTATGGGCTTTACGTCGCACCGACACAGGTAGGTCTTATGGTGACGATGGGATAGGAAAGGCCTAGGAGTTGGAAGGAAGCGGCCGTGGCCTTAATTAAGGTGCAGCCCCAGCATTTGCCTGGTGTGAAAATGGGAAACCACGGAAAACCATTTTCAGGGCTGCCGATAGTGGGATTCGAACCTACTATCTCCCGGATGCAAGCTCACAGCCGCGCGCCTCTACGCGCATGGCCAACTCGCCCAGTCTAGAAAATTTTAGTGGCATCGGGGATATAACAGCGTTCCCCTAGAATGTAAAGTTTAGGGTTATGCCGTGCCTGCTTCAATTGTGATATAGTTATTTTAGTAACAATTTATTTCTGTAAGTTTCTCTAAGTTTTATAACAAGCGAATATGACCAACCACAGGAGTGTAGTGTCTTAAAAGGAAGCAAGAAAGCATGAGTATGGTCCCTAGTCTTTATTTTCCAAATATTATTCCTTGTGACTAGGATTTCCAAAATGTAATTGCATCTTGAACTTTTCGGTCGTTAATTTTCCTTCCTTCTAGTCTAGTGTGAGTTCATTCTCTGTTTCACTGGACCTCGTGTTCCATCACGTTTTATTCTTATACAATTCTATGGGATCACCTAATTCTTCTCAGCACCCGCTTTCTCCTTTGTGTGTTGGTCTATTTTCCAAATATTCATTTTCCGACCTTTCTATAATGCAACTTGTTCTTGGCCTATATTTTATACCATGAGCTTAGCTCCTGATTAGTTGAGGATTCTTCCCGTTCACGTATGCATTTTCGTTGGACTCCCGTGCAAATAAAAGGGCAGGGAGTGTTCAATAGGTTTAGGAGGGTGGAAAATTTCTCTATTCATTTCACGTAATGTTTGTTCAACAAAGTTCATGACCACAGAGTATGCCAGCCACACTATTCGTTGTATGTCATGCTTTTCAATCAACCACTCTACCTCGATGAGTACGAGCATTATAATTCATTAGTGTAAAGCTCTCATTCATGTTAGCAACAAATTCTGTAACTACAAATTGGATGATTTTGTCTCTGCATCTGTCGCCCAAACATTATCTCTCCGAAAAACATAACGTACTGCTATTGGCATTCCAGAATGAAGGGTCCATTCTTTGTCCAACAGGGTCACCTTCGGAGTCCAATTCTCCTGAAAATAAATGCAAGTCTTTCACTTCCTTTCATGCCACGGACTATGTTTTGCTCCGCATGTCACGGGAGATTCTCCATGGTGTGACCTGAGAGGATTTTTAGACACAGGCCTCCTTAATATCAGTTCTCCTTCGTGCAGCCGATTCCGCACTGTTTGATCTAACATAATCACTTCGGTCACCTTCCGATGATCCTGACAGAGCAAGGTGGTGGTAGTAGGAGTGAGTCTACTATGTGCTGAAATCAAGAAGTACCGACCCCCGTTGTAACTTCTTCTGGTCACATCCATTGTCAATCAGCAACTGTTGTGGTCCCCCTGAACATTTCTTGAACTCTAGAGACGTCACTCTGACTCATTCCAACACGATTGGCGACATCATCTTGTAGCTACCTCTCTTGCAACAATGTCGCATTTCGAATGCGGAAAAGGTCACTCTTGTCATGTTTTCTTCAGTTCTGCACGTGCGGTCTCTACAGCGATGCTGTTAAACTGACCGACGTGAAAAATGCCGCCCAGCAGACAAATACCGAACTTGATCTGGGTTTAGCGTCGCTATGTGTGTGAGATATAGGACTATAGTGTGAAATTTTTGACATAAATATGTCTTTCGGCTGGGTGTCATCCGAAAATTAGTGTAACGTACCGCGACAGAATGTGTGACGAAAGTGTAACCATAGGAACCGTGCAGGTAGTGATGTGAGGTATACATCAATGGTCAGACAGTGTTACCTAGCAACCGTGCAGGATGTCTTGTGGCTGGTTGCCTTCTGAAATTAGCAGCCGATGAAGGATGGCAATGTCCGGGAGACGTATTGGTGATCACTTTATTTTCCCAAACTGAAAAGTAGTTTCCTTCTTTTAAAATAACTTTTAGGTTCTTCAGCGTGACGAAACTAATTTTAAATAACATTTATTAACTACCTGAGAAAGGAAAACATATTATGCCGTGTAGTTTGGAAACATCTTGTATAGTGTGTACTGTAAACATGTTTGAGGTACTGTAATACAATGTGCACCGTGTGAAACATAAGGTTTTAAAAGACGGTTGAATTACATGAATTTTGTTCCACGAATGATTATTTACCTGCCTGTAGAATGATCTGATCTACATTAGGCTGGCGTGTTTGAGCACCTCGGACACCCTACCTTCTACATCACGCATGAGATGACATGAGTAGAGTACCTCACGGAGTAGATCACTGACATTCTGAGCTCAAGTTTAATGATCGATCTCGCCTCACTCTGGTGGTATTTGATGGTGATGAAATACATCAGCCTATTATCCGAGATTTACCGGGACAGAATTTCGATTTCAAAGCTTGAGTGATCAGCGGCTTGACGTTGGGTCGTCGGAATCCCTCGCTCGATTCCCAGCTGGACCAAGGGATTTTAATAGTATTCACGTTCTTTAGTCCGGGGCTGGATATTTATGATATTCCCAATATCCCTGATCCTCACAGGCCACACGTAACGCTATCATTCACCTAAATTAACTCGCAGTTTCGTATACGTGGCAGACGCAGGAGGGTCAGTTTTGCGTGGGGAGCACCACGCTAATAATAAGTACATGAAATTATAGCGCTCACCTCTGTGGTGTAGTGGTTAGTGTGATTAGCTGTCAACCATGGAGGCCCGGGTCCGATTCCCGGCTCTGCCACGAAATTTAAAAAATGGTACGAGGGCTGAAACGGGTTCCACTCAGCCTAAGGAATTAAACTGAGTACAGGGGGTTGGATTCCCACCTCAGCCATCCTCGAAGTGGTTTTCCGTGGTTCCCTCCCACTTCCCCTCCAGGCAAATGCCAGGATGGTACCTCACTTAAGGCCACGGCTGCTTCCTTCCCTACCGGGCGTGTTGGTCGTGCAGTTACGTGCGCGCAGCTTTGAGCTCGTATCCGGGAGAGAGTGGGTTCGAACCCCACTATCGGCAGCCCTGAAGATGGTTTTCCGTGGTTTCCCATTTTCACACCAGGAAAATGCTGGGGCTGTACCTTAATTAAGCCCACGACCGCTTCCTTCCCATTTCTAGGCCTTTCCTGTCCCATCGTCGCCAAAAGACCTATCTGTGTCGGTGCGACATAAAACAACTAGCTTTCTTCCCTCTTCCTTGCTATCCCTTCCAATCTTTCCATCCCTCCATCAGACCCCTGTTACGGCATAGCAGGTGAGGCCGCCTGGGTGAGGAACTGGTCCTCCTCTCCAGCTCTAGCCCACTGACCCACAGTCTCACGCTCCAGGACACTGCCCTTGAGTCGGTAGAGATGGTATCCCTCTGAGTCCGAGCGGAAAGCCAACCCTGGAGGGTAAACAGATTAAGAAAGAAATAATTACAGCGTTTTCTGAAACCATAAATGTAGACAGTGTGTTGTAAAGCAATTCAGTGAATCGGGGTTACCTATATATTTGGTCCCCCATGGTATAGAATATTATGCAAGAAAGGTGCATTTATTGAAGGAACTTAAAGTGTGAATTGCTATAATATTCCGTGATACGCACGCTCCGAGCGTGGCATTATATGGAAGTGAAACACGGACGATATCTAGCTCAGAAAGTATATAATATTTTAAAATGTGGTGTTACAGAAGAATGTTGAAGGTGAGATGGGTAGATCGAATCACGAATGGAGAGATACTGAATCGAGTCGAGGAAAGGAGATCAATTTGGCTAAATTTGACGATAAGAAGAGATATAGGACACATCTTAAGACAACCAAGACTCTTACAGTTGGATTTTGTTGAAGTGAAGGCGGCAAAACGGCCGAGGCAGACTAAATTATGAATACGAAAAGCAGATTAGAGTAGTTGCGTGTAAGTTAAAAGATTAGCACAGGTTAGGGACACATGGAAAGCTCCATAAGACTAGCCTATGGACTGATTACTCGAACGACAACAACGCCCGCTCAGATTTTAATAAAACATTTTTATATAACCTTAACTTTTAAAATGAAATATATTTTCTTTCAAGATGGAAATTCCAGGCAATTTTCCTGTGGGAATGAGACATCCCTAAATAGGTGTTTTGCATGCAAACCCTCCAAGGAGAAGCCTGCTTGCATACCAAAGCACCCCTCTTCGTGGGGTGTGGAGTACACAAGCAGGTAGCGTTGTAATACGAATTCTGACAGCTACCAGCTGCTTTAGTTTTTCATAGCATATAAGAATTTTGTTTGTACTTGGGAGAGAGCACTGGATTTGTGTATTTTATTCTCAGTAAGATATTATTAGCGGGCCATCCCTCCTTCCAATATAGTAAGAAGGATAAATAGAACAACGAAACTAAGGAGGAAGATTTCTTTTCATGTCTACCGGAGAGAAGCCGTGGTATTGTAATGTATTTACATCGGCCATGATGTGGTGAAGCACACTACTTACTGAGGAGTGACGGAACCCCAGATCACACCTCCACCCGTGCGTACTTACTGCGAAAATCTTATTGTAGTACACGTTTTCACCGGGCGAGTTGGCCGTACGCGTAGAGGCGCGCGGCTGTGAGCTTGCATCCGGGAGATAGTAGCTTCGAATCCCACTATCGGCAGCCCTGAAGATGGTTTTCCGTGGTTTCCCATTTTCACACCAGGCAAATGCTGGGCCTGTACCTTAATTAAGGCCACGGCCGCTTCCTTCCAACTCCTAGGCCTTTCCCATTCCATCGTCGCCATAAGACCTATCTGTGTCGGTGCGACGTAAAGCAAATAGCAAAAAAAAAAAAAAAAAGTACACATTTTCATGGAGTACGAGGATGTGGACGATCCCCAACTGTGTCTGAAATTACGTATCATCATGTCCTTTATTTTATATTTTGTGAAATATTATGTTATTAATTATCGTTTAGCTGTAAATATTTTTATATCTAGTTTGTTCTCTTAAAGTATGGTAACATTTTAGTAAAAGTTTTAACTGTCGTTTATTAAGTTTGTTATGTTTAACAGTTATTTTATTTTTATATGATACTTATGAGTGTCGTTTTAAATAATTGCCTTAATATATTGTACTACATTTCTATATGTGCCTTATTAATATCTCTAACGGAGAATCCCCCTGTGCGGGGTTAGAATAACACCTACAGTATCCCCAGCCTCTTGTAAGAGGCGATTAGAAGGGGCCCAGGGGATATCAATTTGGGAGCGTGGGTTGGCGACGACGGGCTCCTCAGCTTCCACTTAAGTCAGGCTCCTCAGTTTCATCTATCCTGTCCGACCTCCCTTGGTCAACTCCTGTTATTTTCCAACCCCGACGATATTAGAGCACTCGAGGCATAGGGAATCTTTCATTTTCACGTCATTTGTTGCCCTTGTCTTTCTTTGGCCGATACCTTCATTTTTCAAATTATCGGACCACTTCCAATTGTTCTCTCTGATTGCCTAGCTGCACTTCCCTTTAAAGCAATAATAACGGAGAAAATGGGATGAAGGAAGAACAGCGATAATGTAACTTAGCAATAAGTACGATTTCTTAAGAAATAAAAATGTGCATTACATGCATATGAGAGCATTCTTTTAACTACGGCTGAGGAGGAATTCTGTACTGTACAGAAAAAATACATTCGACAGAGATTGTACACATTCCATTACACAATTAAACGTTCAAATTGTTGCCCCATTATTTCCCGCACAAATTTGCAATAAATGAAAAGCACGGTGCTGCATGCCTGATGTTTCATGTCGAACCACTTCTACGTGTTTTATCATGTCCTCTGGCGTGTATATCAAGGGTTAACTTCACATCACAGTTACTCAGGATTTAATTAACGTATGTCATTGTTAATCACTTTTCTCCCAATTTCAATTGTGATAAACGTAATGAGGGATTACAATTTAAAATTACGTTTGTTTTGAAAATTATATCTCCATGCAGTTTTTCATTAACCTTAGAATGATCACCGGGTTGACACCCCAGACGACTTCATGTTGTTGTTCCTTAATAGCACATAAGCACGTAGTTTCTTCACCCTGATATCTCCCAAAACTGGTCGAACTTTGCACCAGTCAGTAAGGGAGTGGCATTGGCCTGGTTCTGTTCACTGTGTGAGGTAGTTGGGGTGACACGACAACAACGTGTGCTAAGTTTGTGTTGGCCTAGGATTAGAACACGCGAATCTCTGCAGTGGATAAGGCGATGGGCGGTGTAGTGATTTTTAATAGAAGTTCTGGGCGAAAAACTTTCTGTAAAAAAATGATAGTGATAATAGTGCAAATAGTGAAGAGGAACATGTTGAGCTCATATTCAAGGCAAAAACGGACAAACGTGATCGTTTTGACTCCACATCACCCCTTTACTCTAGAACGCCTGCTTTTCACGTAATTCAGCAACTTCCCGGAGCAAAAGGCGAAGCAAAATGCATGAGAATCGAGACTGATACCTGAGAGGATTTGTTTTGTGCGATAGGGAAATATTTTTTCTTGAATACTTAGATATTAAGTTGAGGCGTCTAGTATCAAAACCGGCCAAGTCACTCAAGGCATATTTTTCAGTACGGACGAAAAACCTGTAGAGACGAAGCAATGATGGTCAGAAAATATTTTTTTTTTCACAGTTATATCCTTAATGGTTTAATATTTAAGTTCCGCTGTTTTGAGAAATCTAACTCATAATTAACCCATCTTTTTTGTTAATTTAAATTTTGACTTGACCGTTTTTTTTTTTTGCAATTTTGTACAATTTCACAAGGTATGAAAGTAAATCTTTCGGTTCACCACTCGGAACAATATCCACGTTACAGCACACAATAATGACAAAATACGAGCACACCGGAAATGGGATTGCTTTGGCGCCAATGACGGTAAGAAACCCGCCAATACGTAAATCAGTGTTGCAAACGAACAAAAAACAAAATATTATGACTTCAAAGAATATACATTACAAGGAACGATTTTGCCTACTGATATTATCACATTGTTGCTTAATGTAACAACACAAGATTCCAGACAATAATGCTGCATCATAAAGATTGTCGCTCATTCCTTGACTTGGCCGGTTTTGAATTCACTAGCTGCATGACTTGGCCGATTCTGTTGCACGACCGAGATTTCAGTGCTCTATAACATGAAGACATGGACGATTTTAAAGCATATTCTTGTTTCACCTGATAGTGTTATACCTCTACTTCAAATTTATAACCTTAACTCATTTTCGTAAATTTTGTGACTTGGCCGGTTTTGATACTAGACGCCTCAGTTACTTCACTATGCACTTGTACAGAATTAAGCGTTTTCACAAGTAAAAGTTGATATTTTTAATTTCCTGACAAATGGCTGATATGAAAACTAATTGCAGCAACTACCTATAAAAATGAACTTTCATCCTCTCTCTTTCGGCTGATATAAGTTATGTTATACATTGCGACATATGATTGTTGAAAAACTCAAGATAGATAATTAATTACAACAAAGTGAGGGTGGAGTTGGGCGGAGGCGTAGGGCGGGTGTAAAGTAAAGAGAATAATCCGTGGAGTGATATGGTACCGCAGATGAGCAGTAATGGTCTCCAAAACAAGGCGAACAATCTAGGGTTAATTGTATCCACTAATTTCAAGAGCGCATGCCCTAACGTTCTATCTGTGAAAGACTGTTTCTCAAAATTCTTTGTTGTTTAAGGTATACTAACGTTAGGTGACTCATCTTATATTGATAACCCAAATTTTACACCACATAATGTTTTATAGTACATTATGAATGATACAGAAGAAGTGTGAAAACAGTAATTCATTCATATCCCAAAGGCAAGGCCTCGTCGCTGCAACCACAAGTCTTTCCTCTGCTGAGCGTTTGGAGTAACATACTGTATTTCTTGAACTTCACTCTGCACATCACGGAATCCAGGTACTTCTTCTCCGGTCTTCAATCTTCCTTTCTTCTCCAGAACTTTCCCTTTCAGCATGATCATGAGTAGAGTCCAGATTTTTAGGCAGTAATAGTTTAGAATGCTCCACGTATAGTCCACCCTGCACAACGGTTATGTTATGAGTCCTGCATAAACTTCAAGGTTACGGCCCATCAGCACCCCTCTAATTCATACAACTCACAGACATAACTGTAGAGCGGCTAGATGACACTTGCGCCTTGTTCAAGAACATTTGCTTTCTAACATATTGGTGCCTAAACATTTTCTCCCTTGTCGTTACTGTTCATTTCACGAAGAAATAATTATTACCAACAATTTTTGGATATATTGATTGATCATTCACCCACGTTTCACTGATATCTGTCAGACCTACTCCAATGATGTAAACAGCTATTTCTGTAACGAACGACAGATACATGATTGTAAGCCCTGGGAAACGCCTTCAAGCTCTTGGAGGGAAAACGGACAATGAATACTCAGTACATTATACTGAATCAAGAGCCAATCAGTTACCACATCGGGATACGTCCTCAACTGCGTTCAAAACCGAGTTCAATTTACAGTGCGGTGGTCCTCCAAAACGAGGTGGAACTTGAAGTGAGGACATTGTTAGCCTTATTTTATTACACACGTTGCACGACTTATCGGCTGAATGGTCAGTATTCTTGTCTTCGGTTCATAGGAACCCGGGTTCGATTCCCGGCCTGGTCTGAGATTTTAACCGCGTCTGATGAATTCTTCTGGCTCGGGGACTGGGTTGTTGTATTTGTCCCAACATATTCCTCTTCATAATCAGACAACACACTACACTACTATCCACGACAGAAACACGCAATAGTGATTACGTCCCTTCACATACGGTTGGCGTCATGACCGGCGCCCGGCCGTAAAACAGAGTCAAATTCACATGTACAACGCAGTTAGCACCCGCGACCCCATACATGTGGGAAAAGCTGTAGAAGAAATAAAAAATAATATTTCATTACAAAATTTAACATTTTTAATACATTCAGTTTATTTGTTGAAATATCTTTGGCATAACGATAATGTTCATTTCTAAATTCGTATTAGTACACGAAGCTTTTCGGCACTATTGGGAAGAAAGTAGGTTACAATTGCATAGGTAGTCGTCTTGACATTAATTAAGTTACAGGTTAAAATTTTCCTGTGTGAACACAGGGGAACCGCTTTTTCGTCGCCACCTATGGATTCATACCCACCATCTTACATGTACGCGACACACTCCTGTACCTAACTCACTCGATAAAATGATATTTTTATTGAAATAATAATAATGATTGTTACGGAGTTTTCCTTGGCTCACACAGGGAAGGAAGCGCGAGGGTTTAATGGATAGACAAAGCCAAACATTAGCAGCGAGAAATTAAGTTAAAATTTTGAAACTATCCTGAGTAAACAAACCCCATGGCCCTACAGCCCTGCAGAGCCTTGGCCTACCAAGCGACCGCTGCTCAGCCCGAAGGCTTGCAGATTAACTGGTGTCGTGTGGCCAGCACGACAAATGCTCCTGGCCGTTATTCTTGCCTTTGTAAACCGGGGACGCTATCTCACCGTCAATAGCTCCTCACTTCTAATCACGTAGGCTAAGTGGACCTCGAACCAGTCCTCAGGTCCAGGTAAAAATCCCTGACCTGGCAGGGAATCGAACCTGGGGCCTTGGGGTAAGCGGCAGGCACGCTACTCCTACACCACGGGGCATGCTAAAATCTTGAAAATATTTGTATTTTCTTTCTTTTCATCAGGTAACAAATTTACAGTTATAATTACAATAAAAAGTACAGTAGTTGACTAAATAGATCAGACACCAACCATAACCCTGAATACGTTTTACACGAAAAAGAAAGCTCAATAGGTCTGAAGCCTTTACATCCTAATGATCTCGGTGGGAGGTAATAAATGAGCATTATAAAATGCTGGGTGTAAAATACACACCAAGAAACTAATAGGTTTGAACCCCAAGTACCACAAGTTTAGGTCCTAACACACAGTAATACTTTAGGCCAGCCATTACAATCATAACAAATTCCCAGTAACACAGAGAAAAGGGAGCCGTAGCCCCTCACATATTTCACGGGTTGAAACGGAACCCAGTAGTTCATCAGACCTAGGAGATCATAGCACAAAAAGAGGTACATACCTCCTTACCTTACAACAAGTACACTCGTTACTTCACGAAAAAGGACCAAGAAATCCAAAATACACACATACTACAAGAGCTTAAACGGAAATGGAAAACAAATAATTTAACTTAGGTCGAGAGCAAAATGAAAGGAGGTTAATATAAGCACTCCTGAAAAGTTATACAAAACGACCCTAACTGGGTAACAGCCCCGAAAACAGTGGCTGTTCCATACTACGTGGTGACCAAAAAGAAAGAAAAATTGAAATACCGAAAGGGAGAAAAACGTTGAAAGATTAAGAGCAAACTTCGCCACCAAACTCAAGGTGCTAATAATTTAATAAGGTACCATCACTCGTGCTTTTCCATATTTTAAGAAAGCCTATCAGGGCAACATTCCGAGTCCGAAGGTGGAGAACAAAATCTACAAGGTTAACAAAGAAAATCCTACGTTAAAATTTAGAAAGACGAGGACCTAACAGGTACAGTCTAGAAGAGTCGTAGTAAGCTTCCCAAACAAACTCGAAAGTTTAGTTTCCTCCTGTACCTTTTGATTAATGCCACTGTACTCGATCAGTCTGCCAGCCTCCCCGCAGTACTTCTCCCTAAGGGAGAACTCCCAGCCGTAACACACTCAGCGATCCATCGTTGATAGATTGACTTACACTCACTACTACTACTAAAACGTTTCAATTCTCCCCTGAAGGGGGAGGTGGGCCTCCTAGACGGTACCGCTGTCTCTCAGGCCGGGAGATGCGTTACGGTGAAGATGCACATCGATGGTGAGGGGGTTGGCGGTCATGTCCTATGCTAGGAACTGACCCAGCATTCGCCTTAATGCAGAAGAAAGGAAAACCACAGAAAACCATTCTCAGGACAACCGACGTTTGCTGTCTCCGTCCCGTCTGCCGAATGCAGAGGCGTAGAGCCACAGTAGAGCCGTAGCCACCCCTCCTCTGCTCGGTTGCCCGGTCGGAGTGCAGAGCTGTTGGACCACGGACCAGCCATGGCCAATTGTGGGCCGAGACCCACTCTGCATCCACCGACGACTAACGCTCAAGAAACACCCAATTTATATAGGGGGCTGGGGATACATCCAGAACAAAATGAAGTGATGTCTTCTCCCACTGGCTGAAGGTTACTCGAGAAGACGAACACAACTGATGGAAAAAGGTAAACAAGAATCTTTATCACCAGAAAGAATAAAATGTCAAAGCAGGTTATCAAAACGTGAAACACCAATTCTCTCCTAGAGGGTGAAAGTTAATAATCACAAGGAGGCGCTAAACTTGACGCTAGAGACATCTAGTCCAATATTCACAAATCATTAAGAATTTCAGTCTTACCTGATTTCATTACAGTACAGCAACAGACGGGGTAGTTTTAAGCCAGCCGGAAATGCCAAACTACTGGCACAATAGTCCTCGACTTGAAGGTTGATTGGATCCTCAGCAGCTCCACCATTAGCTGTCATTGATGGCCTACGCATTACTGAAGAGTCGTACTACGGAAATGAGGAGTGAGGATGTTTCCCGTTGCTTTCCTCACTGAGCCAGAAGTTGCTATCGCATATCAGTCTGCAAAGCCCACTCGAATGCATGCAAAAACCAACCCTATGAGCAAATTTTTCACACCATTCATAGCAGGGACTGGTTCCATAAGGAATGTCATTACTAGTATCACTTATACCTCAGTCATTTTCATGTTATCAAAGGCAAGGATAAGACTGAGACTGGTCAATAAAAGTAACACAGTTGTTCTAGCCCATACCAGAAAACATAGTGCACTGCAGACGCGAGCTCTCGCTACCGAAGGAATATTAATAATAATGATAACAGCAACAATAGTAGAGTGTAAAATTATAATAGTCACAAAAAACAATGACTCTGAATCTAATAATTATTTAATTAACATTAATTTTTCAGGTTATTGATGGTATGTATGGGGTCCCTTGTGCCATGTAGGCTCATCCGTTTCTTATTTCTGGTCTGAGATTTAAGATCGGATGCCCTCCCAGACTCCACGTGACTTTTAAGTTGAAAATCTCAACCCGGGATGGGGTGGGATTCGAACCTGATCCGCCGGGTGGTAGGTCAGCAGCTATATCAGCGAGGTAACGGCTTCCAGCTCTCAGACTAGTTCCAACAGATAATTATGATATTTGAACAACAATAAATGACTTCAGTAATTCAACAAGTCAGTCTAATTAATCAAGTAAGTGCCTTCGGCAGTCCACCTTCAATTTCTTAATGGATGTCATGTCACTGATGTTGGTAGGCAGCTAGCAGGTAACAAATACTGTCCTGTGCTTAATTTACCGAGAATATAGAGGCAGCCTACATTTTAGCTTATGTCGCATAGCCCTTAGACCCCCCATGGGGATGATAAATTGGATGTTACTAATACCTCTAATCCAGGGCATTAGACATTACACCGCATTTAAATTCAAATGACATTTTTTACATGATCCAGTTTCAGCATCAAGCTCCCCTCTGTACACTTGTATAAAATGAATGGTCTTGGTTAACATTGTAATTACATCAGTGTAGTTACACGCCGTCATTTGATAGGCTGCGAAAATCTCCCGAGGGGATGAAACACACTGGGTGTATATAGTGTAAGGCTGGAAGGGGGGACAGCACAGTCCACAAATGAACATATCGGATGTATGCGGCACTGTTCGCAGTCAGGTCAATCTCGAAACGAAACAGTGAAGATCAATGCACAGGATACAGGTGATCATTACTGTATGAGCTACAGGGGATTTTGTTAACAATAACATTATTTTTCTGCGGTTATAATTTAGGAAAATGTACTCTACTTTGAATATTGTCTCTAATGTTGCTAGGGTAAATATGTTTTTGGCATTGTGAAGAAACTTGAACTTCAGGCCTCAATGCAGAATGGTTGATGTTTATTGTCTGAGTTTACATCACTAGTTTTGGAATAACTTCCTTTAGAGTAAGACAGTGCTAACATCTCCGTCTACTGGAATGTCACCCTTGTTAAGAGACAAGAAAATACCACCTGCCTTATCACTTGTGGTTCGTGACCACTTCAGATTGTGCCTAAATTAGGTTTCTCCTCTTACCTTTATTAAATTTTAAACAGGGACAATTTTAAAGGCTGTATACTCGCATCAACAGTGACAGAGATGACATAATAGTATCTAAAGAAGGTGTATCGAACGTGCTAAACTAAGAAATTTCGTTAAAGACTTCCTCTTCTGCAAAGTGTTCGAAGTTAAATTAAGTGATATAAAGTGTTGTAGTGTCCAACAGCATAGCGGGAGTGACAGACACAAAAAATGCTGAGATGAACTGGGAATTTTAAAAAAATGAATTTTTTTTATCTATACCTATTTTATTTCAATTAAATATTGTCTACCGAACTCGATAGCTGCAGTCGCTTAAGTGCGGCCAATATCCAGTATTCGGGAGATAGTGGGTTGGAACCCCACTGTCGGCAGCCCTGAAAATGGTTTTCCGTGGTTTCCCATTTTCTCACCAGGCTGTACCTTAATTAAGGCCACGGCCGCTTCCTTCCCATTCCTAGGCCTTTCCTGTCCCATCGTCGCAATAAAACCTATCTGTGTCAGTGCGACGTAAAACAACTTGTAAAAACATATTTTGTGCCCCCGACGACAGATGGCGCAAGCTTAATTCCAATAACGAATATGATTTTCATAGGTTTGCAGCAGCAGCAGCAGCAGCAGCGATGTGGTGTATGTCACCATTGTGTAAGACTGCAATGTTGAGTAAAAGTAACCTCGGTACTATTTACAATTTAATTCTTGACTACAGGACGCGTGCTACTCCACAGTATTCGTTATACATAGGTCATATAGACCTCGTGCGAATGGCGAAATTTTACCTGCTGGCGCTCCTAGCGGCAACTCGCTCAGAACATTCATGTGACGACTGTGTGTAGTGGCTTGTGCGGGAGAATCAAGTGTGACAGTGAAGGAAGCCATTTAAAGCTGAACTGTCGTCGTCCATAGAGATTTGTGTGGACTTTCAGAATATTCGTTGGGATAAGTCATATTTCAGTAATCACATATTCCAGGTGAAAGAACGATTGGGAGAAGAAATATCCAGCTTCTGTTTGAGGGAAACGAGCATTAATCAAACGCCTTATGCAGTTAAACTTACAGTAATAGTTACCTTTCTTTTTGCACCATAAGTCATATGTATATACAGACTATTAATTTCAAACATAACTTTAATATACAGTACACATTTTCCGTGTCCATTGCCGTTGTAAATTATTTTTTCATTAATTAATGCTAGTCTTGTTTTAACATTTAACAGATCGATTGCAACAGGAATATTCAGCCAGCCGAGTGTGAATGCAAAGGAAGCCTTCCCAAATGCTGTAAGCATTTTGCTGCGCTTTGCATTTATATTAATACAGAAAGATTCTTCGAAGATTTCCTTTATGCAACAATGGGAAAAACCGAAAAATGTTGCCGCAGAATATTCTAAAGGTGAACATTTAGGAGAAATGTTCAAGGACAGATTAAGTAAGCGGCTAGTTTGTAGCGTACTGGAAAGTGAGGGATTTGAAACATTCAGCAAAACTGAACTATATGATAAAATTAAATTTATAGACTGCTTTTACAAGAATTTTGAAGGCCGAGTGTGAAGGTGAATCCTTAATTATCTCCAATTGGACTGTTGAAGCTACCGTGGATGATGGCTGTAGAACAGAGCGAAACAAGACTTTTACTTCAGTGTCTACAGCAATTAGACCTTCAAAACGTTAATAAACTGTTTAGATGCTATGGAATAAATAACTTGTCAAGTGGTAAGATATCAATAGTGCCAAACAATTATTATGAATGCACGTTGCAAAGTGACATCCTGAATTTTTATTATGACAACGTAAAAGTCACAAAATCGTAGACGTATGCTATTGCGATTGCGACTAGGGCTCTGCGTGGTTCGATCAAAGACAATTACACATATCTGCCAGCCAGAGTGTTCACAAGAACATGACACTGCAGAGTGGAGATTTTAATAAACTGCCAACTCAGCTTCTTTCTAAGGACATAAACAGTCCTGCAGTGAGATATGGCAGAGATAATGAGCTGAAGGCACTTCAGGAGTTCTGTTTATCGTCCCAATTTTGCGTGTCACAGCTGGGTTTGTTAAATAAACGAAGAGCAACCCTAGTAGCCTGGATGGGATAGTGCTAGGTCAGGACTGATCCTCTCTTTTGGAGATTAAGTTCCCTTACTCGTGTTGGGAAAAGCCCGTGATTGATGAGAACATGTGTAATGTTCCAAATTTGTATATTGACATTGATGGCGATATCAAGTTAAGTAAAAATCACGTATATTACACCCAGGTACAGGCATCATTGTATATTTTGAACCACAACTCCCGTGACTTTTTGTAAATTCTCCAAAGAAAAGTGTGAAAGTAGGTGTCTCCAGAAAAGAAGAATTCCTTTCAAATATTATTCTCACGGCACGGAGGTTTTATTTTGAGCATTACCTTCCACTAATTGTCAAGCGTTATGCATAGTGTTACATTGTTACCATACTCAAGCATAGATTTTACCACTATTCAGACATTTCAAACATGCTATAATTTCTACTTGAGTTAGAAGTAAAAAAAATTAATTAAAAATAGTGAACTAAATCGATGTAATCATGTGCAATTCAATAATTATATAATCATGTTTAAGTTTAGGCCTTTACCTAAAATATACTAGTCGTCTGTTTTATTGATCGGAGGACTGAAGTTCACTAAGACACCTACGAGACGAACAATTTTGTCTAAAAGAGTTAGGTACATATGTGTGCTTATTGTTTGGGAATACGAAGAATTTCGTTCCAGGAGGACAATTTGTGTAGGAATAGTTACATCCAACCACAGACCAATTTGTTCTACTCTTTGTAGAACTTTCTTCCGTCTCGAATTTGATTTCGTATCTCAACAAACGCAGGCTGATAATCGCGTTGCTTCACTTCACTGACGAGAGCAAGTCACATGAACTATTCGAGCAACTTGCCGCCAGAGCGCAGCAACATCCATGCGCACGAGGTCTATAACGTGTCATGGTATGAAATTGCTCCCTGAGTTGCCCGGGTACTTCTCCGATTAATTTTTTTTTTTTTTGCTAGTTGCTTTACGTCGCACCGTTCCGAATGTTTAATTTTATGATATGTACTTGTATTATCCGTTAATTATGCGTCTAGTGTGCTTTTGTGTAAATCTTTATTGTGCTGTTGTTTGATATTTTACTAACTGTATTGATGTTTAGGAGTTATTATTGTGTGTATCATTTAATGTTTTAATTATTTTCGCATGGAAGTTTGTCCTTGTAACACCCTGGAAAATATTCCTTTCAGACAAATAATATGAAAGTGATAATTGTACGTGTTTACGCATCACGCTATAGATATGATGTACAAGATTCCACCTGTCAATGGGACTGTCACCTATTAGCCCAGAGAAACCGAGAACAGTGGATTCAACGCTGATCTTGGTTCATTTGGGACATTTCCTTCTTCACCCCTTCTAATCCCCCATGCAGATGAAGGCTGAAATTGGACTTACAGTGCATAGCATCCAGAGTGTAATAATTCACCTCAGTTACCCAAGAAGTATGGATTCAGTACCAATATTGATCGTTGTCGGTGGTTTTTTCATATTTCTCACTTCCAGTCCCCGATCGTAAAGGTGCTGGGGG